>NC_143552.1:6175000-6549166 GCF_054136105.1 Typopeltis vanoorti | reverse complement strand
TCTTATCTGGATGTTGATGCCGTAAGACGTCGATGAGTTCATTATGGTTCGACAGTGTTTGAATTTTGTTTATTAATTGTATACGATGTTCAGCACATTGAAGTCTGTCTTTTTCTTGGTCAAGAGTGCAATTAAAAGTCTCCACCTATTATGATATATTCGTGGTCAATACTAAAGAGATGGTTTCGAACGAAATCTAGGATTTGTGATGCCAGAGCATTCTGCTGTGGTATGTAGATGTTGAAGACATGCAGGGTATCATGTTTGGGTGCTTTTATGTGAGCAGACAAGGCATATCCTGGTATATCAGCAATCACTTTTAGTTTGTAGGGAGATCGATGATGTACACCTAAGCTAACTCCTGCTCCATGATGTTGTTGGGTTGCATAATGCTGTAGGTCATAGGGCCACTCTGCTTATCTTCTAGATAATTTGGATGAGGAGTTTATATTTGTTTCCTGCAGAAGTAATAGGTCTATATGATGTTTTTGTACCTGGTCAAGGACTATTCTGTTGCGTAAAGCAGAGGCACATCCTCTTGCATTGAGAGAGAGAGAGAGAGAGAGAGAGAGAGAGAAGGCTCAAAGACATTATGTTTATGACAGTTTAATTGTGGGTTGAATCTAATATTGGTCCTGGTATTGTGTTTGTAGCCCATTAATCAGGTAGTAGATTCGCTTACTCTTGTTAACCTCTGCTCTGCCCTTTTTACATTTTAATTTTGAGTGCAGATCCTGAAGTTGAGATATTAGTTCCTGGATTCTTGTGGTGTATTTAAGGACTAGTTAATTTGTGAGGGGAGCCTCGCATTTTCTGTATGAAGGATGACAGCTGCTTCATGGTTAGGCGGGCCCTCAGTGTGGGGCAGTTCCCCCCCCTGAGCTTCTTCCTCTTCTAGGTCGTCATGTGGGAGTACAGTTTCATCATCGTCTGGGAACTCTCTTTCTCCTTGTCTGGCTGCAGGTGATATAAGGCCGTTTTGAGTAGTTTCGTCTATCAGATGAGGATTTGAATTAGTGGGAGGCTGAGTTGGTGATTCTGGTTGTTGTGTCGGGGATTGCTTTTAATTTGTTCATCCGAGTCATCTCTGTTGGGAGGATCCGTGTTTTCATGATGTTTGTGGTGTGAGACTTCGTTATCAGAGCTTTGGATCTCATTAGTCGACTGAACCTCGTCTTTTCCAGTTCGGGATTTTCTTGGTTCTGAAATTCTTGATTGGGAGAGGATTTTTGGTTTACTTTTTCCTATGGTTGGATTTTCTTCGCGTACGATATTGATCTGTTCAACTGGTTTCCTATTCTAGGCTGGGATATTTGTTGATGGATCCTTGGTAATATAGGGACATTGTTTCCTAATGTGACCCTCTTCATGACAGAAGAAGCACTATGATGAAAAAGATAAATAGAAAGTGTAGGTTATTCCATTTATGTCCGTGTTTATTAATTTTGGGAGGTCGTGTAGTGCGTCGTTGTTTGGAAAGTGCATCTGCAGCCAGTAGGATGACATGCGATAGTCGATTTCGAATCATAAAAGTCAGGTCTGCTCCGTTGTGGTCTAGCAACAATTCTAAAATAAACGCTGTGCATGAACACAGGAAAATTATTACGTCTAAAAAGAATTTATAAACTTCCAATATGATGTGTAAGAGTGGATGGAGGATGCCAGTTGAGAAAGAAAGTAGGCATTTACATGTAGAAAACATGTTGAATCCTATCTCTGGAGATGATATTTTTCTTCGGGTTGTGCTGAATAGAAGATACTGGGCTTGCTTCTTCAGTCCAGAATATACAATGCTTGGAAAGAAGTCAACGGAAACCATAACGTGAGAAACAAACAGCTATGTTGCTCACCTTAATAAGATGTACGACCTCATTTCACTGTGATTACAACAGAAATTGCATGGGGAATAGTTTCCACAAGCGTACGATCAGTGGGAATTTTGGACCATTCTTCCTGAAGGTATGCAATAGGCCCGGGACTGTTGTGGGGTGGATGTCTCTTGCCTTCACCTGACGCTCCACTTCATCCCACAGATGTTCAATAGGGTTGAGATCAGGGCACTTTGGAAGCCAGTCAATTGTGTTGACGTTCATATCCACAAACCACGCAGTTACAACAGTACCCTTGTGACACAGTGCATTGTCTTTCTGAAAGAGACAATGGTCACTTTTGTAGAAACGCCAAAAAAGTAGGAAGAATTGAATTGTCCAGAATGTTCGCATACCTCTCGGACTTCAATATTCGTGGCACCACAAACAGAGTCCCGAGGCCAGACCAGGAAAAATAGAAACATACCTTCACATTGCCACCTCTGAATTCCATAGTTGGGGTTACTCACTCTCGTATGAGATGTTCACCGGAAATCTGCCACACCATCAATCTGCTCGGTAGAAGGTAGTGTGATTCGTCGCTCCTTAACGCAGCTTTCCAAGCTACCTTGTTCCACTGTACGCTATTTGAGCCACTAATGACGATACTGGATGTTGGTTCGAGTAATGTTCGGTTAACATATTGCGGTCATACAATGGAAACCCATTTTGTGAGACTCAGTTCTGAATATTTTTGTGTAGATTCGTGTTCCAGTCGACACCTGGAACTCCGCATTCAGCCTGTCGTCCGACGAATGTCGGTTTTTTTCATATTATCCTTCGTAGCACCGTATGATCTAGTTCGGTGAATGCGGTTAGTCATCCACTGCAGGCAGCACTTGCAGTTGACTCTCTGCGCTTCCATCTCAGGATGGTATCATCTCTGATTGTTGACTCGTGATGGCCTAATTTTTCAATTATTCGCCGAATATATAGGCCTGCCACATGGCATCCTATCTCAACGTCTCTTTCAAGCTCCGTGAATTCCTTTCTCGCAGCCCATTTCACCAAAACACAGTTGCACTAATTTGGGAGTATCATATTCCTCCAATTTATAAACACGTGATGTGTTACATGGCACGAAGCGCGTTGCCCATGGGATTGTCCGTTGACTTCTTTCCAAGCGGTGTATGAGACATCACAGATGAGCTTCAGTCCTCGAATATAGTTTTCCGGAACAGAAATATCTGTGAGCAGTTAAGATAAGATAGGAAAATAAAAGCAGCTGTTTAGGAAATAAAGCTTAGAGACTGTACACTGTGAAGGTGAAAAGAGGCGACTGATAAGTGCCGCCATCTCGTGGTCCTTAATCCTAACACTATGTTTACTGTCCGAAAATATTTTGATAATAGATCGATTTCCTTGATTTCACTGGGTACAAAATCGGAGTTTGCAGAAGAAAAAAAACCTGCTTTCCCGTGCCTGAGGATCGAAGGACTCGGAAACCGATCGAAAAAAAGTCCCTCTAGGACATTTCACTAAGGCTTATAAAAGTTCCTCTAGTTAGCGACTAGAATCGAAAGTACGACGGTCTCTCTTCGGGCGATTTAGCGCCGTAGAGGGCACCACTGTGACTGCCATCTCCACTGAACTACACAGGCATATGTATCTCAGAATATTTGATATTTATAACCTTCCTCGGATTTAAGTACAACCCGGTAGAACAGATGGTGAAGAGCAACATGCCTTGAACTTATGAATGAAAACTTTTTTCTTGCCACTTATTTCACATTCCCAACAAACTATATTCACTTGCGAGTTGCTTGTTCGCTTTAGTAACTTTTTCCCTTCAGACACTAAAGGAGAGCTGATTAAGACATCATATCTTAAAACGAAAAAATAAGTTAATATTTATTTATTCTGAGCAAGACATGCCGAGGATTGAATCTAAGTATTTTGTGACTTGCGACTCTACGGTTCCGCGAACCTCATCTTTTCACAGTGAAATCTATGAACATATGGAGTTCTCGGAAAACCAACTAATGTATGCCAATCTGCATTTTAAGAATCACCTGTTCCTGCAGCTACAAACTGATTTTAGCAGGACAAAATTATTTTCTAATCTGAAGGGACCACCTCCTGTTTATTTTATGTTTGATGCGATAGTGTTCCAGTTGACTTCTCATTACGAGAATTTTCAGGATCGATTAAAATTTAAATTAATGACAGTTGGGAATACTGAAAACTCCGTATTGAATACACTCGTATTATGCATATTGAGCACGCTCAAGCAAGACTGATTCTTTTTGATAACCGAAAGAAAGGAAGCGTCTCCTGATTGACAGAAATGCGAGTTGATTAAACCCATTTCGTGAATCCTTTGATTCACTGTGGGCAAAACCAATATATGCAATATAACCAATATACCAATAAAACCAATATAAGCAAAATAGAACAAACTTTCGTTCTATTAGCACACACTTTTATTTAGAAAAATTCACCCAGCGGTTTTTTGGTTCACACACGGGCCAACGACTTTTAATTTTAAAAATGCAAAACTGACGAAGTTCTTATTTTTACAAAATTGATTCTTTATTCACTACAAATCATCACTACAAGAAACGAAGTTTGCATGTTATAAACAAAAATTGTACAACAAATGAGCATAAAACATGATGGATACGGCAATAAGTTCCATTAGCCACATCCTAGGAAACATCAGCACCATAAAAGTCATTTCTTCGCCAGGACCTTTTTTTTAATCTGAGCAAGATAAGGAACGAGTCCTTACGGTCGCCATTTTTGAGAACGTAACAACAACAACAACAACAACAACAAAAAAAAACATTAGCGCGATGTACATAAGCCAAGAGAATGTCTTACATCTAAAACTGATTTGAAGAAGGCATTTTTATCAATTCACAGAATTGAAATTTTATTAACTTTTCGCTGTAACAATTTGTCAGTAAAATTACTGCAGATGAATTAGATGCTCGCTAATATGATTCTGATAATAAATGAATATCGCACGCGCACGCACGCACCCACGCACGCACGCACCCACGCACGCACGCACGCACGCACGCACACACACACACACACACACACACACACACACACACACACACACACACACACACACACACACACACACACACACACACACACACACACACACACACACACACACACACACACACACACACACACACACAGGCACTGTTCACGTATGCTGGGCTCCCTTTTTACCGGGATATGAAAAGAAGGGAAAAGGTCTCCGCTCTCTTTTCTTTATGTTTTATGCGGTTTTTTTTTTTTTTTTTTTTGGAATATGCCAATGTTATCAATATCAATGGTGTCTTCCGTAATATAAACAGATCAGCATGAAAGGCACTGCTATCTGTTAACTAACGCCATTTTTGTGCTTTCTGAATATGTTTACATATTGCTTTGCAATGTTGCAATCCATCCGTTTGAATTTGCATTTCCCACCTGATGATTTAATCACCAAACACAGGGCAGCCATGCATAAAATAAAGGTATTTTCCGTGATTTTAAGCATTATATTAGGGAACTAACAATAATAAAACCTAATGAAAATTTTATTCATATTAATAATCTATTTCCTTGACATGTGATTAAATATGCCTTCGCCCGAAACTTCTTATCGATGGAGCAGGACAACTGAGAAGCAGGAATATCCTGTGCAAAAAATACACCCTTGATATCACGAAAGGAATACCCTTAAAAGACTACTGTTCTGCAGTAAAATTACAAATTTCCTAACATGGCGGCATCGTACTAATTGCTTTAAATCACTCAGCGAGTGATTTAAAGCAATTAGTAACTCTTGTACTTGTAGACAACATGCTGAGTTACTACAAGTAACTCAGCATGGCTATTTTATGTCAATTAATATTTTTCTTGAAACTTTCAGCTTCTAACGAGGAATTAGACGTTGAAAGATTTATCTAAAGTATTACTTCAAATAAAACACGTATTTCTAGACGGATAATACAATAGAATATTAGACTAGAGGATTTGCTGCTGCAGTTGGTATTTCTAAACATCTAACTTCGATCTGTTTCAATAAAAAGAAAACCATTGACTTTTAAGTATTATCAATGCATTGGAATATTACAGTTGAAAATAGCACCCATCATTATCCTTTTAACTACAAAAGGGCTTCGATTTACACTTTGGCCACTTTGACAGGAAGTGAGCATGACACAACCCCTTATTTATGTAAAACCACCCAGAGCAACCATTTGCAGAAAGGCATTTCGTCTACTGACAAATCTCCCCTTGAAAACAAGCATTTCTTACCAATTCGTTTAACATATAATACAGTAAAGGAATCAAAAGTCCGGACTTTGGCACCAATTCATGCCCTGCGTGATGATCGTATTCCTTTGATGAAGCAACGCATCACAAGTTACGTGCAAAACATTAAGCGCATACAACACGAACACAAACACAAGGGACAGTTACGTAAACCACAGACTGTAACGTAATGGAGGAAGCAATTCAGGAAAAGCATTTGGCTTTGATTTGCACTTATAATGTACGCTGAAAGAGTAGGGGGTGGGAAAACTTTCAAAGTCCACAAACCGAAAAGGCATCGTGCAATCCACGGTCCTTCAGTAACATTCAAAGCCTGTGCATTCTTTGCCTCCGATACGTTATTTCTGGTTCTATAAATAATGCTTTAAAATCGCCTACTCATGGGTGAGGAAGAGTACATGTGGAAGAATGACTCTGAGTTAATCACGGCCCGGTTGATTTAAACAAGTACAAAAAAACAAATCACGATTCTTTAAACGTTCGGTAGGAGATGAATAAAATGGTACTGTCCTAGCAAAGGCAACTGATGCTAAAGGTGCAAATTCCGGAGTGCACCCTGTCTTATCAAGGAGATGCTTTTGTTCTAACCATTGACGATGGTCCAAGTAATCACCTTGATTTAAAATACTCTTTGTTCATTCTAAGCAATAGAGGTGTTTCCGGACGACACTTGATGGGATCACAAATCACCAGACCTTTTGGCTCGCATTTACACCGCATACAGGGGCCACTGACAGAGTTCATCACATGATCTACCTCGAAGAACATCCCTTTGACTTCACAACCTACAAAAAAAGGAAAGTTACACATTAGTGAATTTTGTTAAAATATTCATAAATGCAAAGCGTTATTTAAAATCTATTCTATTCATTAAAAGTTTTGATTTTAAACTATTTTATATTTTATATAGAACTTTAAAAACTCTCTCTCTCTATCACACACACACACACACACACACACACACACACACACACACACACACACACACACACACACACACACACACACACACACACACACACACACACACACACACACACACACACACACACACACACACACACACACACACACACACACACACACATCAAGAATCTCTATATTGGATTATGTCAATATTTTTTAGGGTTGGTTAATGTCAAATTTATTACTTGCAAGAGATCCTCATAAACTGAATATATTCAGTTTAGAGGCCTTTTTTTATACGTTCTTTAAAATCATAATTAGCAAAGTAAAGTTTTTAAAAGGACTGATAAGGATCCTAAAAGAGTACAGTCTATTTTCAATTTTTTTCAAACTTATGCAAATATACTTCTTCTTCTTTAGTAAGTTGAACCTCTAAGGTTCTCAACTACATGCACCAGATTCTTCCATTCCTTTCTATCTTGAGCTTTTTTATTCCAGTTATGAATTCACATCTCATCTAAGTTTTTTTTTTTTGATATTATTCTCCCAACGCATCCGAGGGTCTACTTCTGGGTCGCTTTCCATCAGCCTTCATTTTGAATTTTTAGCCATTCTGTGCTCACACCATTCTATTCACATATCCAAGCAATCTCAGTCTGCTTGCGAATCTCATCAACTGGAAGTGGGGATTTATAGAGTCCATATAGTTCTTGGTCATGTCCTCCTCTCCATTCACCTGTTTCTGAAAATGTTACCTTTGGTAAAAAAATAAAATTGAGCTGCTTTTTTTTTAAACAAAACATTCTACGTATATTTTCCTTTTCTGAAATATCTTGCAGGACTTCACGTATGCCCGATGAGGAATCCCATATCCATCAGAACGCAAGACTTCTCGTAATACTTGAATGTATCTACAGGCCGCATGGTTGGAATAGAAAAGAAACTTGAAAATGTAATTTTCGAAAGTCTTTAATTCTACTTTGGTAACTTGGAGCATAAGTCATAAATCCGATGTCGGATTTATCATTCATTTATATTGCACCAATAATTCAAGTATGGTGAGCGTATAATAAAATTATCATCATCATTATGATAAAATTCCTGATTTGTACCCTAAGTGGGTGTACAGAATAATTATGATAAAACTACATGAAAACATCACACCAATGACTAACTTCAGATCAACAATATTCTTCCAAATTAATCTCTTATCTGTCAAGATTCCAATATTATCAGATCTAATATTTCTTTCGTTTAAGGCTCTTTTTACTGTTTCAATTCATCTGCATCGTGGTCTTCCTCAGTGTGTTTTCCATGCCAACCTGGCAAAGAACACTTGTTTGCTAATCTTTCCTCTCCCATTCTGTTTAAGTGACCATTACATCTAAGATTAGTTCGCCTAACACATTCTTGAATGCTAAGAATATCAAGCTCTTTCCTAATATCCTCATTTTTAATGTATACTACCATTGATGGCGTCTTTTCACTCCCCTAATCTTTCTCAAAACTCTCATATCTGTGATCTCCAGTCGTTGATCAAGAGTTTTATTTCTAACTAAGCTCTCAGATCCATAAAAGTTAAAATTGGTTTGAACACTGTCTTGTATACAGCTTGTATATAAGCGGTGTTCAATACTATATCTTGTATTTATTAGTTCTATAAGTTCACCGTAGGTTGAAATTTCAACGATTCTGCCCATTTTCATCGTCTTTTTATTACTGATTTTCATACCAAATGTATTACAATAATTATTCAATTTATTCAGGGAATCTTGCAGACTTATGCAAGATTTATTCAGTAACATCATCTGCATTAAGTAAAGAGCTGAGATTAACATCTCCAATTTTGATAGCAAGTTTAATACCACTTTCCTTCATAATGTGATTAAAAATAGATAATGAATAACAGTGGAGATAATTTGCACCCTTGTCGCATACTTGATTTAACATTAAACCATCTTCCTGTGCTTCCTTCAATTCTAATTGCTGACTTATAGCTAAAATAGAGACTATGTAATGATTGATTGATTGTCTTTACACCATATAACTGTAGCATCTTGAAGAGCTTTCTTGGCTTCTTGTCATATGCTTTTTCCAGATCAAAAAAACTTAAATAAAATCCTTGTTATATTCCCATTACTCAACTATTTGTCTTAACGTGAAAATCTGATCCTGACAACTTCTATTTGACCTGAATTCAGTTTGTTCTTTACCAAATCTTTCCTTCCACAATTTTTCCGTTTCGCAAGTATAATAGCATAAAACTTACCAGAACACTTATTAGGGAAATACCTCTATGATTCTTACATTCAGTTTTATTTCCCTTTTTTATGATGGGTACTATGAGAGCTCTACTCCAATCATCAGGAATTCTGCCCTCTGACCAGGTCTCCTGAATTATGTAATGCAGCCACTGTAAAACGTTTATACCTCCATATTTGGGCATTTATGACGGAATTTCATTTATCCGTATGCTTTTCTAAATTTCAATTTCTTTTTATGACTTTCTGCTTCAAGTATGGATATGTATTCCTGACTGGATTCCTATTGAGTTTTCTACTATCATGTTGGCACTGCTTGTTTCATTCAACATTTTTTTAAAAGTAATCACTCCAGCCGTCTAGAATATATTTATCTTCAGTTTTCATGTCACCTTTATCATCTCTCATTACGCTTACGGCACTTTTTTCATCAATTTCTAAGCTTTTGTGTTTGTTTCATTTTTTTCTTCAATGGCGTTTATGTATTTGATTCTACAGTGCTTCTCTTTCTTACATTCTTCTCTGTAATCTATGAGAGCACAAACTGTAGTCATTCCTTGTAATTGTGTTAATAGTGCAAATACTTTTGGTATGTTTGCAGGAAGTGACGTTTGCAAGCTTAAAAAAGGCCATCACAAGCTCTGTATCACAAACTCGGTTGCAAAATGTCCTTAAAAATAAACTCGCTCCATTCCCACTTGGATTTCTTCCCCGACAACTGACGGCATGGTTGGCGATGAGCACGGTGAACGTTTCCATCAGGAAATTGCAACGATGGAGAAACGATACCAGGGAAAGTGGTCCACTTTCATATTGGCTGAATACTGGTGGACGCTCGCTAAAGATGATCCTGAGCAGCTATGCAAGCGACAGGCAAAACGACGTGGGACGTAGAAGCGGACACTTACCGGTATAAGTACGTATGACTATTATGTAAGAAAGAAACTATTGCGGATCTCTCACGAACCGTAGCCAATTTTGCAATTTCACTGTCATATTATTGTTCAGCACCTCAAATTCTATAAGAAATGACTAAATGAATCTGGGAGCATTTTGTTGTTCAGTGTTACCAGACATCCCGTACAGAATAATATGTAGTGGACGTAATGCTCGTGGTGGATTGTTAATCGAAGTATAGATTAGACAGTGTTGTGTACCATTAGCGACATCCTGTGATAAGTCTTCCGAATTCCCTGAGGTGTCATGAAACAGTAATAACGATAACAATATAATGTTTTTTCGTAATTCACTGAGAGTGATTTCATGATTGTGTGGTAGGTTAGTCAATTTGCAGTTTTTACTTTTTTGTGTGTGTGATATCTGCTACAGCTGGAAATCTATACCCTCTGAAATCTAAAAATGAATCGTGCATATTCCCGCCTTTTTTTCTGGAAGATGGGAAATGTTTGGCTTAAAATTTTTCTCCTGTCCAATGCAAGTTTTCTTGTCAGTGATATTTCAAACAAGTATTTTAACCAGGAGTTTTCTTCAGTCAAAAATCGATAGCTACCTAAGATATCGTCGCTTTCTTTCGTTTTATTTACGTGGATTTAAAGGGCATTCTTTACACATTTTGCGTTTTAACGCACCAGTGCTTGCGTGATAACTTGTGAAAGATCGACATTGTTCAGAAGCCATGAGCAAAATTCTTAACGCAGTCGGCTGCGTATGTGATAAAACCATAGTCCGTATTTTTCTCAAACTCTAGTTTTGATTTCGGTAAATAAATGGAAGCTGAAATAATTCCATCTTTTACCTGCTCTAATGCAGCCTTCGATTCGTTACAGTTTACACACTTTCATTTGATTAAGCAGGTTTCTTTGAGTGCTCTTTGCTTTTTCATCTTGGGATGTACCTTTCGATGTAACTCAAGAACGATTGGCCATCTTTATTATTTAAATTACAGAGATCATCCGCTCACTGTCTTGCACAAGCAACTGATTTCCTCTACGTTAGAGATAGATGATTCCAAATTAAAACGGGCATAATCTAAAAATTGTAGGCCTCTGAACTTTGATCCATTATTCTAGTCTTGATCTCAATTAGGGTCACAAGATGCAGTATAAAAAGTCTCTTTTTTCCTGTTTGTTTGAATAAATTATGGTCCCCAATAGAATCGTTCGTTTTCATGATTACGGCAAAATCATTTAATCTAATTAAATATACTAAAAAGGTCTCACTTGTTATGTGAATTCGGCCAAGAAGGGTTTTATACCTATAATACGTAATCTCGGCAACTTTGCTCGACCATCTCAGGACATTCACCTACATCCATGTTACAGTGTGATTCGAACCCTCGTTATTAGTTTAAAATAATTTGACTGGAGTAGAGGTTGTTTATCAAGCACTTGTAGTATTTTTTTCAATAATGAATAAGTAAATAATTCACAGTTTCTTTCAACCTCGATTCAGTGTTCACTTTTGCACATCTTTTCGCTAGTGTATGTAGCAACTAAACATAAACAGCATCTCTACCCAAAGGAAAAGGTAGTTCTGTAACCAAGGAGAGAAGTTGGTTCTTTGGCACCTGTCCTCTTGTTGATCCACTTTTATAGTTAGGAATATTTTGGCATCGTATTCAATGGATGATTGGTTAGTTGGGATCTCGTCACTCATGATGATCTCGAAGCTAAGAGTGAAAAACAATTAAAATCGCGTGGAGCAATTGTAAAGCAATATTTCGTAGATGTTTACTGGTGAGTTTAAAAGGGTCGCTTCAAAATGCTTTTATGATTTTCGTTCCTCTCTCTTGAACAGCATGTCTAAATATACATGCCATTTACATGTGTATGCAGCAAATACTGTTTTATTTTATAAATTTGAATATTTTCTTTTATCTTCTCAGAAATCTTACCTTTCACTTCTACGGTATCTTTAACGTTCCTTTTAATTAGTCGACTGTGGCGTGTCACATCCGATGTTTTTGTTACATTTTTTGTAGTTAACTGAACAGCTACAAAATGGAAAGAAACAAAATATACAACCTTAGTTTCATTATATAAGGACAATCAAATGAAATATATATATATATAAGAATAACATTTTTAGTTGATTAATATTAGTGATTTATTCATTTCAGAGCATTTCGAGTGCTGTAGCAGTATGGTTACATGTTTTGGATTAATCGCCACTATGAACACTTTTCATGAGTAAACACAGTAAACAGCGTTGCAATAATTTTGATTTGGAAACTTGAACATTCAAATTAATTGAGAGAATGCATTTGCAAATCAAATCTAAAATAACAAGGGCATTTGAACTATCAAATGTAGTGATCGATTACAAAAAAAAATATTTCCCCGGCAAAGTCGATTTTTTTTTAAGAATGCAGCAGTTGGAGAAAGTATGCAAGCGCTCAATTCATGAAAATTTATCACGTGCAGTGAAGTGTAAGAAGAATAATTACTTTCAGTTGTCACGAAAATGCTGGCAACATTTTCGTGAAAATTAACTGATTCTTCGTGTCACTTAATTCATTTTGTTTAATTTAAAATTATCTCTTATGTTATTTTAATTCAAACTTGTAAAGGCTGTCCACTTTTGTTTCGATTTTTTTTCGAGAAAGTGCCAAAATGGCTCTTCTTAGATGCGGTCTACGGATGCAGTGTTCACGTTTGCACATTTCACAGCACATGTGACACGCCACAGTGCTGTGAATAATGGTGGGAAAAGTCTTTGGTTTCCGATAAGTGCTGTCCATAAGGACGCTATCACTCGAATAGCTACAAACACAGTTCGATGCTGCATAAAATAAGTGAGATAAAATGATGTGTGATTGGGAGAAGGATCTCGTCCTCCTTTTCCTCTTCCTCAGAATTTGTCTTCTAAACCAGCGTTTCCCAAACTGTGGGCCGCGGTCCCCTTGGTGGGGGCGTAGGTTTTATTGAGGGGGGCCGTGAAATAATGAAAACAAATTTAAAATCTTTTAAGATTAAATAGATTTTTTTAATCTTAAAATAAACATATTTAATTTTTATTACAGTATTTATTATTTCTTTTTTGTTATTTTTTATATTTTAATGGAAAAAAAGCACACATTGGTGCGGGTTCACAAATTTCGCTTCCTGCGTATTTCGGCGCTTAATGAATATTAGTAAATATATACTTATTCATATAAGTTTCATTTCAAAGCAGAAATCTGAGAATTGCAGTTTCAAATATTTCACCTGATATTGGTGTAGTAGTATTGAAACACATCCATCTCATTAAATTGTTATGGAACTTCTTTTATGTTTTTAATTCTTCCTTTATTACTAATCGTTTTACGTTTCATGTGCTTGTACTTCAAACGTACAATAACAATATATCTATCTATATAAAAATATGAGATGATGTGGCATGTCAAATGTCTATGTAAGATGCTAAAAATGTATTTTCATTTGATTTTTGCAATATTCGCTGTGAATGTTTTGTATTGAATATAAATGCAATAAATATTATAATAATATATGTCTATATTACGATTTTGTTTTCGAGGGGGGCCATGTGAAATATTTTAATTTTTCCAAAGGAGGCCCTGACATCCAGAAGTTTGGGAAGCACTGGCATAAACTAACTCTTTTCGAAATAATATCAGCCACAAAGTTTCCCACAGTTGCAAATAATTACTAGGATGTTTTCTTCTGTGTAAAGTATAATACTTCATATAAGCATAGTGCATATTTCAGTTTTATAAAAAGAAAAAGTAATTATAAAATTGGTAGATTTTCTTATGTTATAATAGACATTTCAGGTTTTTATAATATAATATTTCACTTTATCGTAAATCTGAAAAGTTATTTTATTTTTTAGATTCAATTCTCATATTTGAAAATTTGGCTCTTCACTATAATAGATATTACAGAATGAATGACACAGTTTTGACAGGTGCCATTCACACGTCGTGCTCATTTGGAACTGAATTAAAAGGTCTCTTCCCTCAAAAAAGAAAATGGAACCAAGCGCAGTTGTTTGGATTCTTTCTATAGTTTGAACAATCTGTTGGCATCATTTTCATTAACTAGACTTTGCTGTTATTTTTAATGGAAAAATAACACAAATCATTATCATTGTTAAGTAATGTACCACTTTACGAAATTTAAGTCTCCCTGCCCTTACGTTTCGCCCATTTTCTTTTCCAGTACTATCGTCGCCATGAATTCCTTAAACCGGCTTCTAAACACTTGTGAATCTATTCGGTGTATATACATGGATGGTTTTTTTTTTTTAATTCAATATTTGTAATTCAAATATCAAACCTTAATCTCATCAAAAGACTATTGAGTGAATTGTTTATTGTATTTTATTGGACTTTTATTTTATTTTTAGTGTCGAGTGACAAAAGGCCGAAAAGGGAAAATATTGCCGAAATTTTCATTTTCATTCATTTATCACAGCATAAATATTCCAATCTTCATGATTTTCTTTTTATAATCATGAGAGTTGAAATGTTTGATGCTTCTACAACATAAAGCACCTAAGGAACAGTAAAATATTGGAATTTTAAGTCAAAATGGTTGCAGTGTTACAAGGTTACTGCATATAAACGCACCAACCTACTTGCTTCTGATTCAAGAAATAAGTAGCACTAATAATGAGACTTGTTCTGATACTAAACAAACAAGCATCAAGGGATCTTGGTAGAAAACAATCATAAAACATTTACATTATTCAAAGGATAGGAAATTATTCCTGTGCATATCACTAAATTAAATTAGTTATTTAATAATCAATAATCAAATAATTACGGGTAATTTAAATAATTAAAATACTTACGACATTCATATCTCGGACAGCAGTATCCTCGAATAGGCGTCTCGTAACATCCCCTCACTGGTGGAGGACACGCCTGTTGGAGACAAATTATGTGTCCTCGAAAACAAAAGCAAAAGTCACACGGGTCATGACGTGGAATTTGCTCAGCTGACTGGTAGACTTTGTTCTCAAATATACAGGCTAAATTAATGAAATTAAGGTCACTTTTTTGAAATAACGTGCTGGTTGGAGAATGGTAAAAATATAACAAAACAGGAAGATGGTTATTATAGGCAAAATAACTTTAAATTTCTTTATTTATTGCAAGTTAACAAATAGATTACTTTCTTGTTTGTCAATTTACAAACAGAACAGTCCTTTATTTTTATTTTTAAATTTAATTGTAAAGTTTCTAGAATAATCATCGATTTCTAGACTTTCATGTATGATATAACATGAAGTGAAGAAAATATTTGCGAAAACTTACAAGGAAAATTATTTACAGCGATAATGGAAATTGCAAAACCTACTGGTTGATGGAGTTACCCAGCTCTCCACGCAAAAGCAAAATTACATCTAATAAATGTTAAAAAGACATTCCTGGCAGTGTAATTTTGGATACGAAATTACATTTCCAGGTATGAACATAGCAACTCAAAATGAGCTGAAACGTACAATAAGAAAAACGTGTGTGTGAACTCGTATGTGAACTTGAATACTAACTACCACTAGTCAAAAATGGAGCAAGAATATAATCGGTGAATTAAGGAGATGAAATATATAATAGGCTATAGATTTTAAAAAAATATTGAAACTAAAGATTAAAAAAAAAGAAGCAAAACGTAGTAAAGTATACACAATCTCGGCAGCATAACGGTGTGCTGGTCGTTTGGTTGGTAAACGTCGTCAGATGGTGAGCAGCACAAAACTAAACTATGAGCTTGTCGCGTGATTTAAAATTATGTATTAAGAGGACTTTGGCTGATTCAAGATCAATGGGAAGAAATATATTTTATTTTACTATCTTAATTTATTTTATTTAAAGGAAGAGACGAGATAGAGTTTTTGTGTGTTTAAAGCATCGCAATTGGTTCTGATCGTTGGATATTTTCAGCCCGCTCTCTATGTTTAATGACTGTTTACACTTCTAAAACAATCCATTAACGAATCAGAAGTCAGAACATTTTAGTACTGGAAGAAGGGATGGGAAAGTCTTGCCAGTTTTACATTAGGCAAAACGGGGGAAAATGAATTGACACATCAAAACATTTTTCCGCCTCAAGACTTTATCGAACCACCCATGAAACGATAATATTCGATTCCACTGCTGTTTACTAGGCCAGCCGGCCAGGAACAAGGAAGAAGACTATCAAGGAACTGACAAAGTGTTTTTAGCTAAGAGACATTCACTGATGAATTATCTCTTGATAAGAAGCATGTTTTGAAAGAAAACAAATAAAAAGAAAAACATTTTCACCACCGAGGCTTTGTTAACGATACATAGGCCAGAAAGAACATATTTTTAGACTGCAAATGAATTAAACCGCCATCCGATGATCCACGCGAATCGCATGATCCACATTGGGAAAACATTTTGGTATACTGAGAACCTGGGGAACCAGAATATGAAAAGACAGTGCAAGTCAAAAATTTATTATGGTGGTACCAGATTATTTATTTATTGGGCTCATATTTATTGGACCAGCCTCGCTGTGGATGGGCTGCACATTGTGAATACTGCTGCACATGTTTTCGCTGCATACTTTGCAGAACAGAGATTTCCCGTCACCTTTCCATACCGTTCAAAATAAAATGTCCAGATTTCATGAAAAATCAAATTTATCTTCATGGGTTTACAGTCAGCTCATGATCCTGGCACAACACATCAAATCCACGGCCTCCTCGGTCGCAGCCGTATTAAAAAATAATCAATAAATGCGATTTTTTTCTTTATTAATATCTTTATTACATTATATTTACATATATTACATACTAATATTATATTATTACACATACATAGTAATATTCGTATTTTACATAATCATCTTATTACATTACAATTTTGTAATTTTAATATAAGTATTTATTTAATTATGTTTGATGCAATAAATACTTCGGGTGTTTTTAGGTTCATTTTAAATAAGGCTTATAAAAGACTAAGAACTTGATTTGAGTAATTGTATTTGAGTATGTGTATGTATATTATGCATAAGTAATGTAAAGGAATCGAAATGATACATTTATGAAAATGAGTTGGATGCTAATGTTTAGTACCATCATTCTTTTACTGCTAATAACGATGAAAGGATGATGAGGCGGATAATACCACTGTCTTTGAAGTTAGAGTTAACTTTTATGAAGACAGTGGGATTAATGATTAACTGAACTTTAACTTTTTAACTTAACTGGAAAAAGTTACTAAATATCGAGATCTGGCAATCGAAGCTGGCCGGCTTTGGTTTAAACACACCAAAGCCATCCCAGTAGTTATCGGTGCACTTGGTGCAACTTCAAAGATGCTATCCAATTATTTACAGCAATTAAACATCAACGAAGTGACCCTATATGACCTACAAAAAACAGCATTACTCTGAACAGTCCATATTTTACGACGCTACCTGACGGACTATTCTTAGATTCTTGGGTAGAATCTGAATTGTTCTGAATCACCAGTCAAATTGTTGTTTAAATAATGTTGTTTAAATCTTGTTTTGACTGTGTATCAATTATGTGAATAAATAATAATAATAATAATAATAGCATACGGTGCTTTGATAATTAAATGTGTTCTTGACGACGGAATATTACATCGAGCTGGCCGGGAGCTTATAATATAAAGGATATGACAAAGGCAATAAAGTAACGGTAAAAAAAGTAACAATAAAGATTAAAGTAAAGTAAAAAAGATGATAGTGGTTTTTGAATTTAATTTAAGTAGTGATAAATTGTAGTATGAGCAAGGAGATGAAAGGATTTGGAAAAAGAGAGAAAAATATTAGTTGTTAAATATTAAAGAAAAGTATTAGTTTATTACTTCTTAATTCCTTACTAGATACGATAGTAGTTAAGACGTAGAAATATGATGGCAAATGGTGGCATGCATAGGCTGAGCAAAAACAAAATGGAGTGCAAATATTTTTGATGTGTGGTTTGATGATAAAAAAGACCTGTATTTGAGAGATGGCCTTCACTTGAATGGATTTAGCATCAGGTGCCTGGAAAAATTATTTATTGATGTGACATCTAATGCAGCGAGTCAGGAAAACTATATCATATTGGAAGGAATGCCTAGAATATATGGTGTGTGTAAGGTCAGTTACGTTGTGCATACGTAGTAGTGACACGAATATCAATGAATCTGGTGAATGAGTTAAGTACCCTTTGGGTTCAGGAGTTTTGAATTTGTCTGGGAACGGAAAACAGAAAGGTGCCCAGCCGATTAAAGCACACCACGGATGTAAGCATAGATAAAATCAAGGCGGTAGCTTGTTATGATTAAACAAAAATATCAGGAGAATTTAAAACAGAGTTGAAGTTTGATAGTTTGGTGAATACTTTGTGGTCTAAAATTATTGGCATTAGTGAAACTTGGCTCTCAGAATCGGGGATTGTAACTGGAATTGCGCAAAGGCTACAGTATTTTTTAATGACTTAAGTCCGCTTGAAGTAGAAATTCAAGCAATGAATAAGGGTAATGACTCAGCGTGTAGCATTGAGTTTGAGTCTAATCTGTGGCAAGGAAAGTCAAACAGGATGAAATACATGGTGGAAGTATTGCTAGAGATCTGGTGATTCAATTGCTGGGGATCTTCAATACATTACCAAATTACTATGATGAGTACTGAACGAGTAATTATTAAGTAACGTAAACTATCCGAATACTGATACACATGCTTTCTCAAGCAGCATGTGCAAGAAGCAACTCAATATTTGATAATACAACAGAAAGTGTATCAGCTAAGGATGTGACTGCTTTGTCATCAGTTGGTGACAGTCATCATGCCATATACTGATTCGGTAAATAGCGAAGTATAAATAGCGAAATATATAGCGAATTAAAGGGAACGGATATGTTGGACTTTTCTAAGGCATTTGATAGGATACCACATGAGAGGTAGTTGCTGGAACTGGAGAAAATGGGATGAGAATAAAAACGTTTGGCTTAGACACGTGGATGGCTGGCAGACCGACATCAGCAAGTGTATATTAGAGGTGTGATTTAGGTGTGAATCTCTCAGGTTTAACAGGTGACCAGTGTACCTCAGAGATCAGTCCTTGGACAAAGTTCAGTCAATATATTAATGGTATTGAAAAAGACCCAGCAGGCAGGAGATGTTTCATTGTTTAGTGATGATACGAAGACAGGCAGGGCAATCAGCGATGCTACTGATATAGAGCATTTACAGAGTGATTTGAATAAGCTGGAAGTGTGAGCAAATTTTATTCAGTGTTAGAATGCGTAAAGTTATGCGCTTTAGCTTTTTGGGATATCGAGTGCATGTTTTATTGGTGGGATTATGCTGGGAGAAACTGACCAGTCAAGAGATCATGGAGTTATGATGGATAGGACGTTGATGTTCAAAGATCACGTCGCAAAATTGCAGCAACTCAGAGAATAATTGCGATGTTGAAACGAACACTGACAGATATGTCTCTTTACAAAATGTCGATAGAACTCCACCCGGAATACTGTGCGCAAATATGGTCTTCTGGGTGTCAAGGGGGATATAAAAGCTATGAAAATGATTCAAAGGCGAGTTACAAACACGATATTGTGATTATGTAATATGGATTACGAGGATACATTGAGAGCATGTGGACCGGAGACACTGGTAGACAGGAAAAAGACAGGTGATATATTAGAAACCTTATTTGAGGATGTTATAAAATATCGGTTGATGAAATTTGCATTATATAAAAGATGTGAAAGAACACAAGGTACATCTGACTAAGTCAAGTTTGTGTGCGGTTCTCTCAAGAACTGTAAGTCAGTGTAACAGGTTTCCTGTTGAAGCAGTGAGTGCGTCTAGTGTGAGGGGTTCAAAGGAAAGTATGATGGTTGGTACTGCAATGTGTGTGTGTATGTGTGCCCCCTCCCTTCATGAGTTCTTGACTCACTGGAGGTCTGATAATATAATAATGATAACATTAAAAACATTTACGTTCACTTAGAATTAAGTGAAAATCGTCCGGTTATGCCTTATTTCTAATAACTACATTTATAAGTTGTAGTTGATATTCAGAAAATAATAGTTCTTATTTGATGCAAAATGCAAACACGCATGCTTATGGTATTAGATAGTTGTGTCTTGCTGTAACGTCAATCGCAATTTTCAACACAAAGAAAACTCCAATCAAGGCTTTACTTTCTACCCGAATTAAAATCCTGAAAAAATCCTAATCTTTATAAGTTAGCAGGTCTCGTACAAAGGTGGAAGATTTTTTCTTCAGGAAACAAGCATTTTATTACACAAAACATCAGAACCAGCCAGAAGCACACACGCTATTGACAGACATGATAAACTATGCAAATAGGATTGATCTCCCTATCAGATCATTAGATACATTTCAAAAACAAAACCAAGTTACTCAGCAGTGACAGATACTTCTGAGCCTAACACGCAAGAAAATATGTGTATGTATTTGTGTACGTGCGCGCGCTCAGCAAGCCCATTATCGCTGGTTATCGCCTATGTACAACCGATTCTTAAGAACGGTAATAAATAATTGAACTACCTGCCGATCTTTTAAACTAAACAAACAATTTCTACTTTAGTAACGCTACCTAGTTTACTAACATGAAATTACGAAACACTCACGTTATATTAAATTTTAATTAAAAAAAACTTTAATGTCAGTTTAGATAATAAATACTGTAAAGATGACTTACCTCCTTCGTTAATAATGAGCGGTGGTTTGGTTCCTGTCGTTGTTTCTAAAAGACACATAACAGATGAATATTCAATCAACCATAAAATCGACGTGAAAAAGTACTCATTAAATGTTACAAAGGCAAAACAATAATAAAAGAAAGTTGTTCTTAGCAATGTATTCAAAACAATTAAATTTTGCGATTGCTGATAAGGCTTGTAAATAGAAAGAAGAGCATTTACTCAGCTTATTACTATACTAATAAATATTAATGGAGAGGGAGAGGGGGATTGCAACATTTCATATATATCATCATCATCATCGTCATACGTATCAAGGATTTAGGCCTAGCATGGCCTGTTCCGACCTTAAAAGTCATCGTTGAATCGTTTAAGAGGACGTCCTGGTTTTCTTTTTCCTAATGGCTTGTACTTTAAGGCTTGTTTTGGTAATCTTTCTGTTTTCATTCTTTGAACGTGTTCCATCCATTTATGTTTATATTTTTTAATTTTTTCAATTACTGGTTCTTGGTTTAATTCTTTCATAATATCTTCGTTTCTTTTGTGATCAAATAGGGTATACTTTGCAGTTTTTCTCATAAACTTCATTTCTGCTGTTGTCAATCTTTGTTTGTCTTTTTGTTTTATTGTCCAGATTTCGCTTCCATACATTAAGACCGGTAGGGCTAATGTATTGTATACTTTTAGCCTGGTTTGTTTTTGAACTAGGTTTGGTTTAAATATAGAGTTAATTACTCCTTAGCCCGTCTTGGGCGTGGACAGCAGGGTTTTTCCTACTAGTTCTTCTGGAGTTTTTAATCCGCAAGCAGGCAAAAACCGGCCCCGTGAACACACAGGGTTCTACAGTCATAAATAACTTATCCCTCCATGAGAGGGCTCAACTTTCCCCAATAGGGACGTGGGAAAAAAGGGAGGAAACTCTTCCATACGAATAAATAAAATCCTCACACTGATCCATCTGTTCGGTAGTGAGTGTAGCGCGATTCGTCGCTCCATAATACACCTTCCCTAGCTTCCACGTCCCACTTTACACCACTGAAGACGACATATCGCATGTTAATTCGGTTAATGTGTGCTTTCATTTTGTGGTCCTACCATGAATATCGGTGTTGTGGGCCTCGGTTCTGAATGCTTTTCTGAAGATTCGTGTTCCAGTCGATTCCCGAAACTCAACATTCAACATTATGGCATGGCATATATTCGGCGGAATTCTTTTGCTTTTGTAACGTATTCAACGGAATTCAGAATTCAGCATACGTAAAAATTTCCATTCGACAGACGAATGGAAATTTTTGCATATCAATCTTCGTAGCACCGTACGGTTCCATTCGATAAGTGTGGGAGGTCGTCTACCGCGGGTAGCACTTGCAGTTGGCTTTTCACGCTTCCATTGTATCACTGATCGTTGACCTGGGATGGCCCAGTTTGTCAACAATTTGCTGAACATCCATGCCTGCAGCATACCATACTGACAGAGTTTGAAAGACGCGTTGGCTCTGCAACACGTCTTTCAAACTCTGTCAGTTCCTTTTCTCAGCCATTTCACCACCCGGACATCATATCCCTCCAATCTATAAAGGACATACACGTGACTCGTTACATGGCCTTTGCCCATGGGGGTATTCGTTGACTTCTTTCAAGCAGCATACATATTTCATTGAACTTTTTTAAGAAAAAAAAATAACAGCTGGCGGCAGGATAAACTTCGTAATAAAGACACTTTTGCTGTATTTAATCCAATAATGAAATTATTTATGGGATACAATAAATATGTTCAGTCGCACTTTTTTTGAGTATTGTGTTTTCATCAAGATAACAAAAGCAGTTGCAGTACGGACAGAAATCCTGTCTTTTCTGCGAGAGCCTTCGTCTAAAATAAATTGGAAATATACTCCATTTGAAACCCTGCGATCTTCTATGAAGGCATCCCACTTTTACTGTAAACGCAAAAGCGATCATAATTGCAATATTGGTCACAAACTAATACTCTCGGTATTAGTTTGTGGCCTTTTTATTTAGTTCATTTCAAAGGTTTCGCACCATTTTGAGGCCATTCGCCAGTTTCATAATTAGCTGGCTGGATTTTCATCCTGCATACTGGCAATTCGGCTAGAAGAACAGGTATTTGACCGTCATAATACAAGATGCCGAGAGGATTAACAGCCCTATGAGGGGTAATGAGGTTTCAAAGATGCTAAGACGCTTGGCTGTGATGAGCTATTGAATCTAACATGTGAAGGAAATTCGGATTCAGTTTTCTTCAATGATAGACAAAATAGTCCATCACAGCCAAGTTGTGGCTGTAATGTCATTCGGGTAAAAAGTGCCATTTGGAAATTCGTATATTCCTATCAGAAACGATTCATGGCAGCATAGCAGTGAAATTTGAATTGTTGCTGTCTGCTGATTGAGTTTAATTAAAAGCGAAGTAAGAGAAGGCGAATATACGTGCACTTCAATGCTCGTGTTGTCTATTAGTTCGACTTGAACTGCACATCTCAAGTATCTCACATTTGAAGACAACTAAAATGATCTTCCATGACATTGTAGTCATGGAAGATGAGAATCTAATATCGTAGTTTAGGGTAAGCTTTTGTTTCAAGTAAAAGCTTAATACAATTATTGGAGACTGTTTAATCTCGAATTTAATACAATAAAGGATGAAAATTTCAAAAATATTTAAGAAAGTAATGCTTCATGATTATAACAAAAGTGATAAATTTTGACAACTAATTTTGCTAAGCCAAGCAAAATCAGATCAGAGTTCTTTTATTTTATTATTATTATTTTTTTTATTAATATTATCATCCACTAAAAGATGTACGATACTATAACTTTATCGTGTGTTGGCTATATTGTATCTGCTAGAATTTCTGTAAGCCCTGCACTGCACACCAAACAAACATGAAACATGATACTTTTTTTCCCAAGTTCTAGTCTTCATATTGTAAGCATATTGGTAGCGTCTCATTGGATGCGATAAAGCGCAAATCTGAAGATATTAATAAACATTCATTCTGCATGGCTGTTACGAACTCGGAGCTTGTAAGTTGGAGAGCGAAGTAGTAACTGTTCATTCACTCTTCCATCTTTTTCGGCGATTTGTTACTATTGTTTGGTTGCTGATTCCCTTTTTTGTCAAAATGAAGATAATAACGATGCTTCACAGGAAGAACAATGTTCTCAGGAAATCTATCGAAGTATTTCCTTTGTGTGGAAGTATTATTTTCGAAGATCTTGTTTTCTTTCTAAAGGTTTCAAACCCTGGTAGAGCAGTCGTGGCAGGAATGAGTATTATAACTGTCTTTCGCAAAGGGAATCTGTAATTTAAGTACGTACGTTGTACGCTAATGTAGGACATTTGGAAGTAGCAATATCTTAGATTTTGGCTACGGAAGGTCAGCTATTCCATTCTGGAGATGTATATCGCTATAAACCGTTCGGCTTGGTTAACAGAAACAGAACATATTGTTTGCAATATATATATATATATATATATATATATATATATATTGGGTTAAGCTGTTCTCTCGTTGACTTCATTGTTGGGCGTATGCATGCGTATAGCATCTCTCGAACGCCAGATGATTATTTGATCGTAGCACAATGACAGTCTGAAGGGTTGTAACTCAGGTTGTTGTTAATGTAGGGGGTTGAGAATGATTTCTTTTGATTCTATTATCTTTCTTTCTAATCCATCGTGGCAATGGAAAATGTTATTAGACTTGTTCCATAGGACTGTATGGCTAAGGTTTTCTTCATTAGAATCGGCCGAGAACAGAACCTGGCTAGACAAAGCACTGGCTCGCGTTCTCCTGTAACTAACGTCTCTCTTATGTTCTTAATGCGTAACTCGATCTTTTTCTCTGTTTGGTCAAAGCGTGGTGTATCACAGTTGCACCAAAGCTGGTAAACACCGGGATATTTAAGGTTGTGATGTCTAGGTTTCGGACGGCTCACTAAGGAGCGGATTTTCAGAAGAGGAATAAATAAAGTTCTTATGTTGTATTTCATAAGAACCTTAGCCAATTTGGGTGAGACAGAGCTTATGTATGGTATAGAAATATTACCTTTCTCCCTATTGGATGAAAGGTAATTTACGCATTGAAGAACATAAGAGAGAGGCCAGTTACAGGAGAGCGCGAGCCAGTGCTTTGACGAGTGAAAAAAAGTTCCACATTTGGGCTCTCAACATGCATGTCCGGATTATGCAAAAAATAAAGAACACACACACACACACACACACACACACACACACACACACACACACACACACACACACACACACACACACACACACACACACACACACACACACACACACACACACACACACACACACACACACACACACACACACACACACACACACACACACACACACACACACACACACACACACACACACACACAATTATTAAGAATAGCGAAAATTCCTTACCCTTCCCAGGATTCTGATATACTACAGGTTTACAACCTTTAGCAAGTCACGTAAAAAATTATAAATAAGTAAATAATTATTTTAAAAAATAACGATAGGTTGTATACACGTTCTTGGAACTTCCCCAGAAGGTAAAAGTCTGATTAATGTTTGTTGTATGAATACATCGAGTCTTGGTATCATTCTGGATGTTTGGTTTTCTGCTAACTATGTAGTATGCCATGCCAAATTCATCTCCAGAGGGAGAACGCTAACTACTCAGCCAACCAGATCAGCAAACGTCTATTTTGACATCTTACTAAATTCCTAATGATGTAGAAAAACGTAGAAACAAACAAACAAAAAAGCTAAAGAATTCATTTCATTACCTGTTTCAAATGGTGTGACTGTTTTCTCTTCCGTTGTCGTGATGCTTTCCGTGAGTAACGTGGTAGTTGTTTGTATCTTTGCACGCGGAAATAGTGACGTCCAGAAAGTTGTGAAGTTTGCTGGAATTGTAGTCACTGTCGCTTCTAATTCAGTATGTCCTGGTACAGAATGAGCATGAGTTGTTTTAACCGTTTCGCTCCCTTCGGTATATGATGAGGTAGTCTTAGTTAAATCTGTTTCTCTTCCGGCTTCTGTTATTATAGTTGTGCCATTAGTTTCGTCTGTGTGGAAACCAGCAACTTCCTCAGATGTTGGCGCAACTGACGTATACTTTGTTACTAAAGGAAACGGGATGAAAGTTGTTGAAGGTGCTTCATGATGATCATAAATTTCGGTAACTGGTGAAGTAATATTGTGAGTATACACTCCAGGTTCAAGTCGAGGGCCTACAGATGGTCCTTCACTGTGTGGTGAAACTGGTTTTAAAGGTTCTTTACTAGGAGCACTAGCAGTTTCTTCTGACACAGTTGTATGTTCGAGTTTCAATTCCTCACTTACTTGGGATGTCAATATATCGGTAGTTGTCGTTTCTGCTGCTTCTTGCACGACTTTTGTTCTTTCAGTTGCTTCTTCTTCCGCTGGTTTCACTTCCATTTCTTCGGGTACTATATGAGTAGTTGTGTGGATTTCTTCCTGATCAAATGTATAGCCACTTATACTTACATCTTCTGGTGACGTTTCATTTATGGCTGTCACTTTAGTAATACCTTCGTCTTCAGCAACAGTAGAGATTTTAGTTACCTCTACTTCTTCAGCTACTGTTGTAAATTTCTCAGTTGCTGTTTCTTGTTTGCTTACTTGCTCGTGAAGAGTTGCAGTTCGTGTAGTTGTTCCTGTGTCTGGAATTGTTATCCTTTCTGTTGTTTCTACTTCACTGGGAATTATTGTGCTTGTAGTTCCTTCGAGTAATTTTTTCTCACTTGTGGTTGTAAATTTCCTTGCAGGGAATTCAACCCTCAAGGTTGTGTCTAATTTCTCCTGCGATGTTTGCTCGGAAGTTTCAAGCGCTGCCGGCAGCGTTGTTTCTTTTGTTGCGTCGAATACTTCAGATGTTAGTTCAGTGGTTTCTAATACTTCAGGAGCTGTTGTCCATTTAGTTGTCTCTAATTCTTCAGGTGCTGTTGTCGCTACAGTTGTTTGTAATTCTTTAGCAGCTGTGCTTAATTTAGGAGTTTCTAATTCCTGTGTAGTGAGTGGAGTTTTTCCTAATTTTTCAGTTATTGCAGTCTCTATGGTGGTTTTTAGAATTTCAGACACTGGTGTAACTTCAGTTGTTTCTGATTCTTTGCCGA
This sequence comes from Typopeltis vanoorti, assembly GCF_054136105.1. NCBI lineage: Eukaryota > Metazoa > Arthropoda > Arachnida > Uropygi > Thelyphonidae > Typopeltis > Typopeltis vanoorti. Next base: position 6,522,061 of record NC_143552.1, on the reverse strand, counting down.
CTGTGACGAATTTAGTGGTTACTAACTGTTCTGGCGCTGTTTTTTCTTTGGTTGTTTCTAATTTTTCAGCCAATGTGGTAAACTCGCTCGTTTCTAGTTCTTTAGCCTTTGTAGTGAGCTGAGTTTTTCCTGTAGTTTCAAACAATTCTTCAGCTACTGTGGTTACTTCAGTGGTTTCTAATTCCATAGCAACTGTTGGTAGTTTACTTGTTTCTAATTCTCCGGCTGCCGTGGTTACCTTCGTTATTTGTAATTCTTGACCTGTTGTGGATGGCTCACTTCTTTCCGTACCTTCAGCTGTTGTTACCATAGTTGTTTTTAATTCTTCAACTGCTGTGGTTACAGCAGTTGTTCTCAATTCTTCACCTTTTGTGGTTAGCTTTGTTGTTTCTAATTTAGCCGTGGTTAGCTTACTTGTTTCTAGTTCTTCAGCAATTGTGGTAAGCTTACTCGTTTCTAATTCTTTTGATGCTGAGGTTAGCGTACTTCTTTCTAACTCAGCGGTTGTGGTTAGCTTCGTTCTTTGTAACTCTTTACCTGTTGTGGTTAGTTTACTTGTTTCTATCCCTACAGCTGGCGTTGTTACCGTAGTTGTTTTTAAATCTTTAGCTACTGATGTTAGCTTACTTGTTTCTAGTTCCTCAGCAACTGGGGTTAGCTCGCTCGTTTCCAATTCTTCTGAGGTTGAAGTTAACGTACTTGTTTCTAACTCAGCTGCTGTGGTTAGCTTTGTTGTTTGTAATTCTTTACCTGCTGTAGTTTCCTTACTTATTTCCATTTCTGCAGCTGTTGTAGTTATCATAGTTGTTTTCAATTCTTCTGTTGTTATCTCACCTGTTTGTAGTTTTTCTGCTGCTATGGTTAGCGTACTTGTTTTTAATTCTTCAGCTTCTGTGGTTATCTTACTTGCTTCTAATTCTCCTGTTGCTGTGGTTAGTTTACCTATTTCTAGTTCTTCAGCTGCTATGGTTAGCGTACTTGTTTCTGATTTTTCTGCTGTGGTCAGCTCCATCGTTTGTAATTCTTTACCTTCTGTGGTTAACTTACTTGTTTCTGTTTCTGCAGCTGTTGTAATTACCGTACTTGTTTTTAATTTTTCAGCTGCTGAGGTTAACCTACTTGTTTCTGATTCTTCAGCTGCTGAGGTGAGCTCACTTGTTTCTAACTCTGCTGTTGTGGTTAACTTCATTGTTTGTAATTCTTCAGCTGTTGGGGTTAGCTTGCTCGTTTCTAGTTCTTTTGCTACAGTGGTTAGCTTAGTTGTTGTTTCTTCTTCGGCTGCTGTGGTTGGTTTCCTTGTTTCTAATTCTTCTACTGTGGTTGTCATACTTTTTTCTATATCTACAGCAGCTGTAGATATTGTTGTAGTTTTAAATTCTTCTGCTGGTGTGGTTAGCTTACTAGCTCTTTCTAGTTCTTCAATTGCGGTAGTTGTCTTACTTCTTTCTTTTTCTACAGCCGCTGTTGTTACCGAAATTGTTTTTAATTTTTCAGCTTCTGAGGCTACCTTACTTGTTTCTAACTCTGCCGCTGTGATTAGTTTCGTTGTTTTTAATTCTTCACTTTCTGTGGTTAGCTTGCTTCTCCCTGGTTCTTCAGCTGCTGATGTTAGCGTACTTGTTTCTAAATCTGCTGCTGTGGAGAGTTTCGTTGTTTCTAATTCTATTGTGGTTAACTTACTTGTTTCTAGTTCTTCAGCAACTGTGGTTAGTTTACTGGTTTCTCTTTCTTCAGCTTCTGAGGTTAGCTTACTTGTCCCTATTTCTTCAGCTGCGGTTATCTTACTTGTTTCTATCTCTACAGCAACTGTAGGTACTGTAGTAGTTTTTAATTCTTCAGCTGCTGGGGTAAGCTTACTCGTTTCTAATTCTTCTGTTGCTGAGGTTAGGTTACTTGTTTCTAACTTCGCTGTTGTCGTTAACGTCGTTATTTGTAATTCTTTACCTGCTGTGATTTCTAAGTCTAGCCTAGTTGTTTCTAACTCTGCTGCAGTTAGCTTTGTTGTTTTAAATTCTTCACTTGCCGTGGTTAGTTTACTTGTTTCTGATTCTTCAGCCGACATGGTGGTTAACTTGGTTGTTTCTTTTGTTTCTTGTTCTTCAGCTCCTGTGGTGAGTTTGCTTGCTTCTAATTCTTCTGATATGGTTATCTTACTTGTTTCTATTTCTACAGCTGCTGTTGCAGTAGTTGTTTTTAAACCTTCTGCTGCTAATGTTAACTTACTTGTTTCTAACTCTGCTTCTGTGGTTAGCTTAGTTTGTAATTCTTCCCCTGCCATGGTTAGCTTCGTAGTTTCTGATTCTGCTGTGGTTAGCTTACTCGTTTCTAATTCTTCTGCTGCTGAGGTTAGCGTACTTGTTTTTAATTCTTCTGCGGTGGTAAGCTTCGTTGTTTTTAATTCTTCAGCTGCTGTAGTTAGCTTATCTGTTTCAAATTCTTCAGCTACTGTGGTTGGCTTACTTGTTTCTTGTTCTTTAGCTACTATGGTTGCTTTACTCGTTTCTAGATCTTCTGTCGTAGTTTTTTCTATCTCTTTAGGCATGGTTACTTCTGTGGTTGTTTCTACTTCTTCAGCCACTGTGGTTACCGTACTAATTTCTTGTGCTTCAGCTGCTGTGACTAACTTACTTGTTTCTCTTCCTACAGCTACTGTGGTTAACTTACTCGTTGCTAGTTTTTCAGCTGCTGTTGTTACTTCAGCAGTTTCTAACTCTTTAGGTTCTGTTACTTTTATGGTTGTTTCTACTTCTTCAGCAACAGTGGAATGTTTTGCTATTTCTAGTTCTTCTGCTCTCGTGGTCATGTCTAATTTTCCAGTCACAGTTGATGATATAGCAGTTTCTAGCTCTTCAGTCACTACTACGTCTTTTGTTATTTCTCCCGGTATTGTTACGTTGGTTATTTCTAATTCTTCACCGGCTGTACTTAATTTAGTGCTATATGTTTCCTGGGGCACAGTTACTTTTGATCTTTCTAACTGTTCAGCTATTGTGGTTAGTTTGCTTGTTCCTAATCCTTCAGATGCTGTAGTCAATTTAGTAATTTCTAATACTTCAGTCACGGTTTTCTTTGCTGTTTGTGATTCTTCAGCTGGTGTTGTTAATTCACTGGTCTGTAACTCTCTGGGGACAGTTACTTCTGTTAACTCTAATTGTTCTGTGACTGTAGTTAGCTGACTTGGTTCTAATTCTTTAGCTGTTGTAGTTGATTTTGGTTCTAATTCCACAGTAAATGTGGTTAATTTAGCAGTTCCCATCTCTTTAGTCACCGCTGTTTGCTTGATTGTTTCTAATTCACCTTCTGTTACTTTTGTTGGTTTACTTTTTTCTAATTCTTCAGCCTCTGTAGTTATTTTGGTAGTTTCTAACTCGTCAGTTCTGGTTACACTTGCAGTTTCTAATTGTTCAGCCGCTGTTGGTGTAATTGATTCTAATTCAATGGCTAATGTGGTGAACTTAGAAGTTGTAAACTCCTTAGGCACTGTTGCTTCTTTGACAGTTTCTAATTTTGCTTCTTCTGTTCCTGTGGATGGCTTACTTTTCTGTAATTCTTCAGTTACTGTGGTTAATGTAGACGTTTCTAACTCTCTAGGTGCAGTTACTTTGGTTGTTTCTAAATGATCAGACGCTGTGCTTGGTGTACTTGTTTCTAATTCTACGAATAATGTGGGTAATTTAGTGCTTTCTGTTTCTTTAGGCAATGTTGCTTCTTTGGTTGTTTCCAATTCTTCTGCTTCTATGGTTAGTTTACTTTTTTCTAATTCTTCAACAACCGTGGTTAATTCAGTGGCTTCTAACTTTGTGGGCACGGTCACTGTAGTTGTTTTCAATTGTTCAGGCACTGTTAGTTTGGTTGTTTCTACTTCTTCAGTCGGAGTGGTCAATTTAGTTTTTTGTAGTTGTTCAGTCACTGTTGATTTTTCTGCTTTTAGCTCTTCAGGAGTTGTCGTTAACGCAGGTGTTTGTGATTCTTCAGACACCGTTGTAGTTAACTGAGTTGTCTCTAATTCTTCAGGTAAAGTAACTTTCCTTGTACTCAGGTATCCAGGAATTGTTGTTATTCTGGTAGCATTTTGCTCTTCAGTGATAGTTGTTACTTCAGTTATATCTAGTTCTGTTTCATGTGTAGTTTTGAATTCCTCAGATACTGTTGTTAATGTACTTGTTTCTATTTCTTCAAGCAGAGTAGTAAGTTCTTCAGCTTTTGTTGACGATTTGCTTGCTTCGCTTTCTTCAGTTTTGAATTTTGTTGTCTCTAATTCGAACCTTTCTGTTACTTTAGTTGTTTCTAGTTTAAGTTTTTCTTCCAAAGTCGTTTCTTTTAATGTGGCTGCTTCTAATTCTTCAGACGGTGTTGTTATTTTACTTGTTACTAATGCTTTTGACGGTGTTGTTGATTTAATTTTTTCTATTACTTCAGATGTTGCTGATGTAATTGTAACAATTTCTTTCGGTCTCGTGCTGAATTCCAAAGTTGTAATGTCCTCCGGTACTGCTGTCAGTTTAGTAGTTTCAAATTCAGGAATTGAAGTTAAGTTTGCGATTTCCAAGTCTTCAGGTATTCCTGTCGGTTTTGTTGTTTCCAATACTCGAGACACTGTTGATGCAGTTGTTTCCTCCGACACTGTTTTCATTTCAGTTGCTTCCGTATACTTCAGGGATTCCGTAACTGTCTCGATTGGTATTGAAGTGGAAGAAGTGGTGCGGTCTCTAAAATATGGATGCGTAGGTACGTAATGTGGTCTGGATTCTGCAGTTGTTGTTTCGATTTCCTTTGTTCTAATCATCTCTGTCGTACCATCATCCATAACTGAAAGCAATAATAATATTTATTTATTTCGTGCTCTTATCTAATGAAAATCATTGAAGGAAAAATGAAAAAAAAGCTAATGAAAAGTACTGCAAGAATTTAAATCACTTAGATTTTTAGAATTGTTCATTGGAATGATTTTTTATCGTTTTCTTTACTTAAAGGTGATAAATATGTTGTAGTTTTCATATTTCCATATTGGAAAATATTCAACATACGATTACATAACAAATAAATTATAGTATATATATATATTCCAGAATGCATGCATTAAGAAAATAGAATCATTTATGAGATTATGTTCCATTCTCAAAACACCGCGTTTTTAAATTTTGTATCTCACTGGTGAGTGTCAAGGAAGGAAAGTAAGGACTAAAGCAGAACCAGAAGGAAACCAAGAGAAGAAAAGAGAAACTGGGACTAAAAAGAGAGTTTAAAATATGTTGAATAGTTTTAGATAAATAATAATGGACTCCAGATTGTGTTGAAAGAAATTCAGTATGAAATGAGTCGCAATACCGGAACATATAAATATATAAACATATAAAGCCCATGAAAGAGTGAAAATTGTTTAGAAAGTGTTTAGAGAAATGATACTATCATTAAAATCTCTACATAAATGGAGGTTTAAACAGTTATTTGTAGATGCCAGAGTGGTAATAGAGCAATCACAGCTGAATGTGTTTAGAGGATTTAGAAACTTTCATTTAATACCATGTTAGACCTCCTTTAGCCCGAATTACAGCACATATGCAGTTTGGCATCGATTATTCAACAAGATGTTGGATTGCATCCACTTCTACAACACACAGGCGTTCACCAGACAGTCCTTTAACTGGCTCAGGTTTGACGGAAGAGGAATTGCTTCCGGATCTGTTTTTTTAGCATGTTCCATACATACTCAATGGGGTTCAGATCCGGACTATGTGATGGCCAGTGAAGATGGTGGAAGTTGCTGTCACGCTCGGTGAACCACTGATGAACAATTCTTCCGTTATGAACAGTAACACTGTCGTGCATAAAACGACCGTCACCTGCTGGATAAGTCAACTTGCATTGATGGACTTGATGATCGACAACATTGTGTAGATATTCCTTGAATGAGATCCGACCTTCCAAAAATATATTAGGAGAGCCGTTCCATACCAAAACAACATTCCCCCACCATGATACCACCTCCAGAATCTTCAGTTGTGTTACAAGGCAAGCTGTGTTCGTTGCTTCACAGGACTCCCACCAAAATTTCTACTTACCGTCGTTACAGAACAAGGTGCACTAGTCGGATTATATGATTTAATCCAGTCTGTCCGTGTCCGGTCAGGTTGTTCCTGACACCATTTAGACGAAAAATTTCCTGTTTTTCGCAGAAATTAGTGGTTTCCATATAGGCATGTGATTACCAATACCGGTTCTCCTATGTGAAGCAATTAATCCTTTAACATTCTCAGACGAAGGCAATTTCGTTCCTGACAGACTCTCTTTGGGCAAAAGTTACTCCTCTTAGACAAGCAAAGTGGGTTATTTTCCCACTGATTAAACATCCCAATTATCTCGCCATTTGAGAAGCCATTCAGCGTTGCTGTTTCCAAAATCGCGGCTTCAGCCAGATTGACACCCACAATAAGCCTGTTATGGAACTACGACAGATCCTTTGTTTATCCCATTGTATTCAACACTATTGACGATTACTGAGAACTGCATTCTTAAATAGTTTGCTAGAACATGTGGTGACGCTCGTGATCAAGTATTTTATATATATATATATATATATATATATATATATAAACTCAAAGAGTTTCATGCCGAATATAGAAATTATATAAAGTTCGGCGATTCCAAGCGTAAGCAAATACCTGGATAGTGCAGCACCTGACCCATTTGGTAGTGCAAACTGAGGCAACTCATAGTAAGGGTGGAGCAAGCTCCGATCACTATTCTTGGCCATAATGTGAATTTTGCTCCTAGGAGCTGTATTACTGTTCTACATTATGAGAGAAGGTACCTAGACCGATTTCAACCTTTATTGAGGTCTCATCAGTGAGTAGGTAGACCTAGTTAATACCAAGTTTGTAGCGGACAGAACTTGCATCCCTTCTATGAGAATTGCCAAGAAGGTGTCCTAATAAATTACTAATTATATGAAGAGCCAAAGGCTTCAATTAGGCGACATGAACTTATTTAAGTTAAGGGAGGGAATTACTAATTAGTAATTTTGTAACTTTTGTAACAAAGTAATTTTGACTAACAAATTAATTGCCGAATTTGTTGAAAAGATAAAGAAAAGAATTGTTGCGCCTGTACATGTATAAATAAAATTTAATATTTTAATTTTATTTATTAAATTGATTTAATAAATTTAAATTTATTAAATAAATTTATAAATTAATAAATGATATAAATAAATTTAAATTCATTAAATACATTTTATGTATTCCAGATCTCCGAACAATTCTTTGATGAGATTTAGTCAACTTATCAATTTTCGTGCCAGCGAACCACATTTCTGCCTTATCTCCCACACAAAGGAATCATTTTCTTTCAGTCTTACTTTTGGCCATACCCAAATCTGTAGACAAAACAAGATTTGTTCTCTTGAGATTACTTTATCATGAAACCTCTCTTCGCAAAAGCACGTCATAACTGCTACTTTCTTGACATCTCCATCTAAAAAATCAGGATTTTTTTCTTTCGATCAAAGCGTTATTTACCTTTAAAGAACTCTTACGCTATACGAATCCCAAAACAGCCCATCTATTGAATACTCTTTTCACATCTACTTGATTCAATAAGAAGAGAGCAACTGGCTAATTAATGACTTATCTCTCGCAAACTGACTCCACGAAACTCACACACGGGCGCTCAGTTTCTGCTGTTTGCATCTTCTACAAATACTACCAAGGCCAATGTTCCTCTGAACTAGTATCAATAATTCCTCTACCCTCTCTTAAATTCATTTAAACACGAGTAATTAAAATCCTCTAAATTCAATTAGAAAGCTTAGTATAACACAGCCTTCGTCATCAAGGTTATTGTAGTAATTTGTATATTGTAGTAATTAAAAGGCACGAATTTTTTCCAAGAACCTGTCTATTGACATTTTTATGACCTGTTCGTTCTCATCTGAGAACAAGCAGAAACTTTAAGAGGGCAAGAACCGTTTTCTAATACTGTAGCAATCCTATGTTAGAAAGCTGCATTTTACATATTTGCGTGTTTCTTGGTCGATTCGTGAATTATAATATTCAAGCGAAGAGCCTCCGCTCGAAATTTCAGCCCAGTGGAACCTTAAATAAGACACTAATAAAAGAAGAAAGTATGGGCTTCTGAGAAAATTTCATTTTATTAAATAGTGCCATACCAAGGCAATTCAGCATTCTCATTATTATTATTTTTTATGTTGTGTATGTTAGCATTCACATTAGCTCTCAAGTCAATTTAGAAGATTTTAAGTTTAAAATAATGATAGGGTCATAATATCCATTGATTTTCGATTCTCGTTGTGAACAGGAGAATCCTTATATGGGTGTTGAAGGTGAGTTAGCCGATCTCATACGGAGTTACCATGTTTTTTTATCCCGCGTACAGACAAATCGGCCTTCAGAACGCAAATACAATTTACAGACAAAAAATACTGTTGGTGATGATGGCGGTAGATGGCGATGATTGTCGTAATATCATAATAGGAGAATTAAGTAACAGTGGAGGGGGGGGGGTGAGATGTATGTAGCGAAGTAGAGTGCCTCCTGCGATGAGTCTTTGGACTCCTTGGAGGTGTCATGTAATGATAGTAATACTAATAGATTTAATATCTTTACATTGCCAAACTGCAGCCTTTCAGGCTCGTTATTCAACTCTTATAGAAAAGAGAAGGGGAAAAATAGGAAGAAATAGTCATCATAAATTCCAATTCACTGATCTCTTCATTTCATTTTTATACACATCGCGATTATATTTAAAGTAATCTATTTTGAAATCGTTTCTTACTTACCGCATTGATACAATTCAGGACAACACTGTCCTTCTGTAGGCAAAACGGCGGTGCATCCATCCCGAGGTGGCTTGCACACTTCTTTGCGCACACAAACCAGACCACCGGAAATGCAGTAGCATTGTTCACATATATCTGATGTATCTATCACTTGGCCATCCAGGTACACGGTACCATTGATGTTACATTCTGAAATAGTTTCGTAAATGATTACTTAATATCATGTTACGTTCCGTAAAAAGTAAGAAAAGAATAAGTATACAAAAATTCCAAATATAAATGAATAAATAAACAAACAGCTGTAACTATTAATTCGAACATTTTAGTTATATTCATCAGTCATGAATATAAATGAAAATATCTGAACAGAAAATGAAATAAAAACAGAATTAAGTAACTGAAAATGTATGCAAAGCAATATTTCAAACGGCAAATCCCTCTCTAAGTGGTAGCGGTGGTGTGAAATAACGGGGGAAGCAATCAAGTCTATGCGGTTTTATTATGAATTTAATATGAATTTATGGCTTCTTTGGATATCGCGTCTTTCAAGTAGTACAGTAAGTAGCACTTCATACAGCAGGTTATGAAAGTTTGTGGGATCTCGGCCAATAGTGAAACTAAAAAGGCTTTAAAAATATAAATCAGTTATAGAACTTTTGCTGCTAGTAGTTGTTAAGATGTCATCTTTTGAATTGTTATTCTGGCTTTTTTTGCCTTTTGTAATATATTTACATTAAGGCGAAATAGTTCTTCAGTTTCTAAAAATCTCGAGATTATTCTTTTATGTTTCTCCCCGAAATTCAGAAATAATATGCTGCTGTCTTTAAAAACAATTAAAAAACTAAAACTTCCTCGCGTTATAAACGTAATTTGGAAGGAATTGGTCTACTCAAGAAGACAGTAATATTCTTCTTCGATAGCTTTCAATTCGGTGTTTAATTGCGAAAGAGAATTAAGTTCAAATCCTGATTTTATATACACCAACAGATTAAATTCCCCATCATTCAAATCTAAAATAAATCATCGTTTCATGTTTTTAATCGCCATTTTGTTAAAAGTTCAGTTAGTGCTGCAACAGTTTGCAAAAGTATCATATACGAGTATATATGCAGTGGAAAATTGGTTTCAATAATGGACGTATTTCACAATTAAAATTTATAAAATTTAGCACTTACATAATTGAGTTTATTAGTGTGAATGTGCGCGCGCGAGATGAATTCAGCATCAGAATATGAGAATATAAAAATGAATGTAGTGTCTATGCAAAGATGTTTATGTTATTCGTTTTTTGTTCAAAAAAAGTCCATGATGTAGTTGATAAACAAGATTGTTCAACTAAGATAATCATTAAGAACACTATAAATCAATTAAGGAAACTTTTACGAGAGTACTCTTCGGAATTAAACTGAATTTATGAGGTTGCGCAAAGCAAGTCAGATATGTAATTTTTGTCTAAATCCAAGTAAAAAATTAAGTTAATTGTCGAAAATAAAAATATCTTTAAACACAAAATGCTATATGGTTTTTTGTGGAAAATATCATCCTAGAAATATGGACTTTCTCGATTTCACAGGTGTGCAATAACACGGAAACCTAATAAATAGGTAGTGTTCTCACGCTAGGCAAAAGTATTCATCAACTACTTAAAAATGCTCACAAATATCTATGGCGTAGTGGGATTCAAACGCACAGCCTAACATCTAGTAAATAGGTAGTGGTCTCACGCTAGGCAAAAGCATTCATCAACTACTTAAAAATGCTCACAAATATCTATGGCGTAGTGGGATTCAAACGCACAGCCTGGATTCGGTTGGTTGCTAAGCCGCTATGTTACCCAAGGTAGCAGACGAAAATAGTTGTTCAAGTATGGTATGAAAGAATGGACATAAATATCATTGTAAAAAGAGAAATTTGATCTTGTCAGTGAATGTGGATATTATCAATATAAGGATGAGTTACTCATACATTATTAAAATCTACTGACTCTATTGGGAAATGACAAAGCGATCAACCTAAAGGTTGACCGCATTGTCCTCAAGCACAATCTAGGTGTAGACGGCCTCGAAATGTTCTGTGTATGAGTGTATGAATACAGTAAGGTTTGTTAAATGAGAAGAAAGAAACAGGCGAGCTGTCAATGCAAAATTGCGAACAGGATGAGATGTGAAGCTAGAGAAAAAAGACAAAGGCGTATAAGAGAAAGAGTACGATTAAACAAAACGACCTTTCGGTATTGGTACGGAAGTCTGAAGAGACTTCCGACAGGAGTGGAAATTAACTGCAAATGCAAAGATGAGAAAGCAAGCCCAGAGAATAAAAAGATTAGCTAAAAAGACTTAAGTGCCATACCCATGCCTTGGAAATATTACGAACGGTTTCTTAACTTTTTCCAAGACTTTCAGCTGCGTATAACTTATGCATGGAAATGCAAGGTCAAACAAAATGACTGAATCAGGAAATATAAAGTGCTCTACAAAAGAAAGAGTTATATCAAGGAGGTTTCTCTTCATACCATATTGGCGGTTCAGCAGAATTCACATATCACATGGGTCTTTCTTCTTGTCATACCTTGGCATCTTAGGTGGGATAAGAATTAAATATTGCAGAAATTACTTTAAGAAGCAGAACATGTCAATCCATTTCAGATCTCCAATTAGCAAGGAGTGATCTTACCAAGAGATAAGAAACGTCTGCCACGTAAAGACATAAACCCCCTTTACAGTGGGATTAGCACTTGACGTGTAGATGGAAGAAGAGAGACACTCTGCCTATTGGCAAACCAGTCGGCAATAATATCATTTAGGAATTTGGAACACGACTTTGAAGCAGTTACTAGATGCCGCCTTTCATCTAGCGTGCGAACAGGAATAAATCCAATTCCCAAGAGAGCGAAGAGTGAAACTAAGCCACCTGCTGATTTTCGAATGGTAGGGTTGAAAGAATGCTGCTCTACCTTTGAAGATAAAACGGGTATCCGAAAATGTATTTAACTTACGATAATTTAATTTAACTCGTATTATACACACTTCGTTTAATTTTTAATGAAAATAAGTTTATCGAAACATCGAGTGAAGTTTTAGATGAACACAACGCGACTGCTTTGGCTGAATATGATCGATACTGAAAATAAGTGCAGCATTTAGAAAAGACAGAACATATGGTTGTGGAGTAAATATCATTTACGATAAATCATCGATCTTGTCACTGGTCTATCATTCATCATCACTATATATTTCTATGTGATATTTTCTTCAACTTAAGTAACTTGGCTTCATAACAACGTAATTAATGTTACCTTCATAGGTGATCTTCACATAGTCTACTAAGTCTGTCAGTGTGTCTATTCCGTGTCCAATTTGTCTGTCTTTCGTAAAGAATAATCCGAGATTAATACATGAAAAGATTCTTTGCCACATCCGCATGAGATGTGGCAAATCCAACTCCCCACCCCTTCAAAAAAAAAGTTAAACCGTGCTCTACAGTAATATTACTGCACGAGTAAATATTACTTAATAGATACGCTCATACATATCTATTAATTAATATTTAAGGTTATAAGTTTTCAAATTTTGAAGCAAAAGGTGGTGAACCACGCTATAGGATAACAATGGAAGTCGCCATCTTAGCATTTACACCAGGATCTCCAAAACTAGAAAGAAGATGAGGTGCTATAAATGCCAGGGATATTTAACGGGGGAAGAACAGCACATGCAGGAACTGCCAGAGAAATATGCTCTGTGACGAGTGGAAGTGCCCATACTGTAGGGAAAACAAAGCAATGACTCCATCAACGGTAGGTAGTAAACAGCCATAACAGTAAACAACAGCAGGCACTAAACTACTAACGCAGCAACCAGCAGCAGAGGAAATTAAGAACAAGGAGTATAATAACGGAAACTTAGGTGAATCCATTCTGAATCTGTTACTTGAATATAGACTACAAAACTTAAAAGACTGCGTAGTCATATTTGTTCGAGAACAATTTGAAAAACATACCACACAAATTACGGGAAAATGTAACCAATACGAGGACTTTCATAACAATTCTGTAGAAGTACTTCTGACCGTTAGAGAAATTAAAAACAGCGTAAAAGTGCTAACGGAAAGAGAGAGTAACCTCATTCGACACACAACGGAAGTACGGCAAGCATTATGTCCTCTAAAACAACATTCCGAACTCCTAAACTATAAACAGCATATAAATGATCTTCTCATATAAGGTTTCCAGAAACCGCATCGACTGAACATTTAAGAAACACGGAGTTCAAAAAGCTCTTAGCACATTAAATTAATCACTGTAAATATATACGTGAAAAAATGTAAAATACATTGTTATTATTAATATTTATGCATATTCGTATGACATTGTTTACTCAACATTCTGTACTGAATATGAATGAAAACAGCCTGTAACGTCCCCATTGTGGGTGAAAGCCTCTCCCGTTGTGGAAGGGTTGGGTCTACTTCTCCTATCAATTTTTGCTCACTATCCTAACTATATCTTATAATTCTGTGGTTTTGTCTTTCTCAAACTAGCTGTTTCCAATTTTGCAAAAATCGAATGTTTTTCCTTCAACATATCTTTCTCCAAAATCAAATGGCTTTCAAATGGTCCCAAAATTCAAAAAACGGTTTTATTTTAAATATTTTGGAGACAATATGCATAACAGTCATTTAATTATAGTTGAATGCCTATTGACTTTTTTGTATACGTTTTGTCAACTGATGAAATATTTTATGAAGAAAAAAAAACAAAAAACGTTTTGTTAGGAGAGAGGATCATACAATTGGCATGCAGATTGCATCTTACGATTACAATTTAGATCTTGTCTTAGTAATGACTTTTATTATATATATTTTATATTGAGATATGAGACAGATATCACAAATGAACACCAAACAGGGATTACAGATCTAAAAATTGTAATTCTTTATTTATGAAATTTTCACCAAGTGTGCATGAGGATCTTTAGTATGAAAAATAGAACAAAACGTTCATATAAATTAAATAAAGAAGAACGAACTGTTTCTTAAAACATCTGTATTTATTATTTTGTGTAATTAATTACAATAAGTAATATAGACACAGTAATGTAAATGGAATTTGAAACGTGTTTTTCACAGAACAGAACGCAGATGGGTTTTCTTCCATCACAGGAATGATATATTAACAATGGTGATTACAAGATTTCAGCCGTGCTGGTTGGCCGAGTGGCCGTGGGTTCGAATCTCGCCATGGGCATGGACGTTTGTGGTTGTCCGACAAACGTGTGGAAAGGAAATCTGCGACTCTACCACTTATTCTAGCAGAAGACATCATTGCCAAAACCATGTGAGGTACGACAGTGACCATACGGGGTCTGCGGACGTCAAATGTGAAAAAAAAAAAAAAAAAGATTACAGGACAAACAAAGGGAGATTTTTCAATCTACAGTAGCAAGGGGGAGCCTCCGTAGCTAAGTCGGTATAGATGAAGCCCTTTGGGCGGAAAGACCTGCGTTCGATTCCCGCCTATGCACTGAAGAACCTTTATTTGGTCTCTTTCGACTAAAGCTGAGTTAACCGGTCTCATACGGTGGTAGAGGGTTTTTCTCCCGGTAACTGGGGTTTTTCATCCCTCAAAACAGGCATACCGTCCAGTGAAGACACACACAGCTACAGTCATAAATATACCATGGCAACGGGAAACCATCTTGCTCATAATCATCTCTGTAATATAGTAGCATATAGCAACCCTTACGAGGCATATAGCTGAGGGAATGGAATAGAATAGTAGAAGGGGGAAAACAGAAGAATAATAGTGTAGTTGAAGAAGGCATTAGGAGATTTCTTATAATAATTTAGTTGAAAAGGCATTAGTAAGAGATTTCTTGTAATAATATAGTTGAAAAGTCTTGAGAAACAGAATTTCCTCACGCCAAGTGATGAGTGAGTGAAGTATGATGCAAAAGAAGTAGCGAGTATACTGATTATGAATAACTTGGAAGAGAAGTATGACAGGAATTGTGTGAGATTGAATGCGCCTTCCTTGGTGTCGAATTACATGTTTTCCAGTAAATAACATTGAAATACTGGTACAAATATATTTTACAAACGCACATTAAGGGTTTTACAATAATTGTAGCGATACAATTCTTGTTTTGTTGTTCGATAACTCGTTAAGTGTTTTAAGATCTGTGGAAGATTGTTAATAAGAGTAAGTATCAGATGCTCCCTCCTAGTTCTCCCCTTTTTATTATTGAAGTGCATGGTAATGTAGACAGTAGTGATTAGCCCCGTTATGCAGTGTCTCTATTTTTTATCAGAATCCTTACTGAAGAGTTCAAAAGAAAAATTCCGGTATTGCGACCATATCTTTATGGAGATAAAGATCAACAAAACCCGACAAGTTTCGTATGTCGTTTGACTTACTTCTGAACTGCTGAACCGCAGAAACCTACCTACAACTACTGAAGTAGCTTTTTAATATAATTACGTAGTATCTCAGGTCTGATAAACATAAAATTTTGTGTGAGGCCATTGAAGAGATTTTCAACGTTTCATGTGTATTGGCTCTCCAAAGCACCGCGGAAATTATTGTATTGTGTAATAATAATAATAATAATAATAATAATAATAATAATAATAATAATAATAATAATAATAATAATAATAATAATAATAATATAGTTTAGATCAATATGGTAAAAACCATTTCATAAGATGACCATGAAGATTCGGTAATACCCTTAGCTTACCTTACCTGCTTTAAGTATTTAGAACTAGTAAAGTTTAAGGGCATGTGTGAATGACATAATGAGAGAAAACTACATACCTAATTCAGATTCCTCTAGAGATGTGGGGCGCACAGTATGCAATACTAGATCAACTGCTTTTTCAGGGCTAGCTGCTGTACCAAAGCCTTCAGTGATATCTTTGTATATACTGCTTCCCTCTGTAGAAGTGACTGGATGCGGAGAGGTTAGAGATTTCTTCATAGTAATCGACTCTTCCGTTATTGTGGGAATTATTTCTGTACTAGCAAAAGCAGGTTGACGAGAAGTAAACAGTATTAAGCGTGTAGGTGCATGTTCTGTCGCAGGTGTTTCAGTTTCCGGCTTAAATGTGGTAGTTCTAAAAATGCCTGGCATATCTTTATCTGAGGCTAATTCTTTCGTAGTTTGAGTTTCTCGTCCTATAATGGAGGCAGTACTTACAGCAGGGATATGGGTTTCTTTAACTGTGGATGCTTTCTCAGTAGTTGGTTTTGCTACCGCCTCTTCTGCTGTACTGACATTCTGACTAGACAGAGTTTCAGCAGTTAAAACTGTCATTTCAGTTGGTAGTGGTCCTATTCTGACTGTAGTGATTCTTTCACCAGGTAATGTCACTTCTTTCAGTGTGGAAATAAAGCCAGTAATTGGTTTCTCTGCTTCTGTAGATGGCGGTTCAGTTCGAGGTGTCGTTATTTCCATTGAGGTCGTTGTCTGAATAGAGGGAGTTTCTGATTTAGCTGTGAATTTTTCAACGGATGGTACTTCAACCTCTTTCGCCGTAGTTGAAAGAATAGTTTCTACCTCTCCGGTTGTCATTGTTGTTTCACTAACCGGGATCTCTCCTTCTTCTGGAGCCAAGGTTTTACTGGATAGATATACTTCTGTTTCAACTTGCTTCTCAATAGATGTTGTTTCTGTTTCCTTTATGGAAGTCACAGTTGTTATATCTGCTACATCTTTGATGATGGTTGTCTTTGGGCTTGCTGTTTCCTCTAAAGTAGAAGTTACTTCTTTAACACTAGTTGATACCTGAAGAGGTAAAGTTTCTGATTCTTTGAGTATAGTAGGTGGCGTTGTCTCTTCCATGGTAGCTCTTGTATGAGGTGATGTGTTTACTTCTCTGAAAACAGTTGTTGTCTCCGTTACTGTTTCTTCAGAAGTTATCTTAATAGTTGGAATTTTTGCTTTATCAGTGGAAGTTTCAGTGCTCGATGTTACTGTCTTCTCAGCTATTGCGAGAATTGGTGTCACTGGTTTTTCAGTTGTTAACTCAATGGACGGCGTTACTTCTTTTTCGGTTGTTGTTTCAGTAGATGGTGTAATTTCGATTTCGGTCGTTATCTCAATAGTTTGTGGTACTGGTTTTTCAGTTGTTATCTCAACAGATGGCTCGACTATTTTTTTGGTTGTTATCTCAACAGATGGTGTTTCTGCTTCTTCCGTTGTTATCTGAATAGATGACGTTACTGCTTTTTCGGTCGTAATTTCAGTAGATGGTGTTAATGCTTTTTCAGTTATCTCAATAGAAGGTGTTACCGTTTTCTCGGTTGTTGTTTCAGTAGATCCTGTGATTTCTATTGCACTTGTTATCTGAATAGATGTTTGTGCTTTTTCAGTTATCTCAATAGATGGCTCGACTATTTTTTTGGTAGTTATTTCAGTGGACGGCGTTACTACTTTTTCGGTTGTCAACTCAATAGATGGCGTTTCCGCTTCTTCGGTTGTTATCTCCATAAATGATGTTCCTGCTTGTTTGGTTGTTGTTTCAATAGATGGTGTCACAGCTTCTTCGGATTTTATCTCAATAGATGATGTTACTGCTTTTTCGTCTGTTGTTTCAGTAGATGTTTTGACTCCTATTTCAGTTGTTATCTGAAAAGATGGTGTTACTTCTTTTTCGGTTGTTGTTTCAATAGATACTGTCACTGCTTTTTTGGTTGTTATCTCAACAGATGGTGTTGTTGCTTTTTCGGTTGTTATCTCAGTAGATGGCGTTACTGATCTTTCGGTTGTTATTTCAATAGATGGCATTACTGCTTCTTCGGTTGTTATCTCACTAAATGGTGATACTGATTTTTCGGTTGTTATTTCAATAGATGGCGTTACTGCTTCTTCAGTTGTTATTTCACTAGATGGTGATACTGATTTTTCGGTTGTTATTTCAATAGATGGCGTTACTTCTTCTGTTGTTATCTCACTAGATGGCTTTACTGATTTTTCGGTTGTTATTACAATAGATGGTGTCACTGCTTCTTCGGTTGTTATCTCAGCAGATGGCTTTACTGATTTTTCGGTTGTTATTTCAATAGATGGTGTTACTGTTTCTTCGGTTGTAATCTTACTAGATGGTGTCATTGCTTCTTCGGTTGTTATTTCAGCAGATAGCGTTACTGATTTTTCGGTTGTTATTGCGATAGATGGCGTTACTGTTTCTTCGGTTGTAATCTCACTGGATGGTGTCATTGCCTCTTTGGTTGTTATTACAACAGATGGTGTGGCATCTGTTTTAGTTGTTATCTGAATAGATGGTGTTACTTCTTTTTCGGTTGTTGTTTCAATAGATGGTGTTAGTGCTTCTTTGGTTGTTATCTCAACAGATGGCGTTACTGATTTTTCGGTTGTTACCTCAGCAGATGGCGTTACTGATTTTTCGGTTGTTATCGCGATAGATGATGTTACGGCTGTTTCTTCGGTTGTAATCTCACTGGATGGTGCCATTGCCTCTTTGATTGTTATTATAACAGATGGTGTGGCATCTGTTTTAGTTGTTATCTGAATAGATGGTGTTACTTCTTTTTCGGTTGTTGTTTCAATAGGTGGTGTTAGTGCTTCTTTGGTTGTTATCTCAACAGATGGCGTTACTGATTTTTCGGTTGTTATCGCGATAGATGATGTTATGGCTGTTTCTTCGGTTGTAATCTCACTGGATGGTGTCATTGCCTCTTTGGTTGTTATTACAACAGATGGTGTGGCATCTGTTTTAGTTGTTATCAGAATAGATGGTGTTACTTCTCTTTCGGTTGTTGTTTCAATAGATGGTGTTAGTGCTTCTTTGGTTGTTACCTCAGCAGATGGCGTTACTGATTTTTCGGTTGTTATCGCGATAGATGATGTTACGGCTGTTTCTTCGGTTGTAATCTCACTGGATGGTGTCATTGCCTCTTTGGTTGGTATTATAACAGATGGTGTGGCATCTGTTTTAGTTGTTATCTGAATAGATGGTGTTACTTCTTTTTCGGTTGTTGTTTCAATAGATGGTGTTAGTGCTTCTTTGGTTGTTATCTCAACAGATGGCGTTACTGATTTTTCGGTTGTTATCGCGATAGATGATGTTATGGCTGTTTCTTCGGTTGTAATCTCACTGGATGGTGTCATTGCCTCTTTGGTTGTTATTACAACAGATGGTGTGGCATCTGTTTTATTTGCTATCTGAATAGATGGGGTTACTTCTTTTTCGGTTGTTGTTTCAATAGATGGTGTTAGTGCTTCTTTGGTTGTTATCTCAACAGATGGCGTTACTGCTTCTTTGGTTGTTATCTCGCTAGATGATGTTTCAGTAGATGGTGTGACTCCTATTTCAGTTGTTACCGGAATAGATGGTGTTACTTCTTTTCTGGTTGTTGTGTCAATAGATGGTGTCATTGCTTTCCCTGTTGTTATCTCAATACTTTGTGTTACTGCTTTTTCGGTTATTGTTTCAATAGATGGTGTCACAGCTTCTTCGGATTTTATCTCAATAGATGATGTTACTGCTTTTTCGGCTGTTGTTTCAGTAGATGTTTTGACTCCTATTTCAGTCGTTATCTGAAGAGGTGGTGTTCCTTCTTTTTCGGTTGTCGTTTCAATAGACACTATCACTGATTCTTTGGTTGTTATCTCAACAGATGTTGTTCCTTCTTTTTCGGTTGTTATCTCAGAAGATGGGGTTACTGATTTTTCGGTTTTATCAACATATGGTGTTAATGTTTTTTCAGTTGTTATCTCAGATGGCGTTACTGCTTTTTGGGTTGTTATCTTAATGGGTGGTGTTAATTCTTTTTCGGTTGTTGTTTCAGTAACTGGCGTCACTGCTTCTTCAGTTGTTATTTCAATAGATGGTGTCATTGGTTCTTTGGTTGTTATCGCAACAGATGGCGTTAATGCTTTTTCGGTTGTTATCTCGATAGATGCTGTAACTGCTTTTTCAACAGTTATCTCTAATGATGATATTTCTTCTTCTTTAGTGTCAATGGAGGTTTTAAAAGTTGGTATTATTGTTCCTTCAGTTGTTATCGTAGAAGCATATTCTGCTTCCTTCCCAGTAGAAATCTGTATAGCTTGCGTTACAGCGTCTTTAATGGCTGTCTCAGTTGTTACTGCTTTTTCGGAGGATGTTTCAATGCTTTCTATTTCTTTTTTCTCAGTAGTTATCTCAGCTTCAGTAACTAGCTCGATCTCTGAAGATTTTGTCTTCTCACTGGAAATTTCAGTAATTTGTGTCGTTTCTTTTACAGTAGAAATTTCGATCATTGGAATTGTTGATTCCCGAGTGGTTGTTTTAATAGCCGGTGTTACTGATTCTTTCGTGACAGTGTCAAAAGTTGGCGTTTTCTCTTTCTCACTAATTACTTCGATTGCTGTTGTTTTCTCCTTCGTGCTAAAAATCTCAGTAATAACAGTGGCTACTTCTTCTGTAGACAGTTCAATAGCTGACGTCATTTTTTCTTGGGTGATTGGTTTAATTGTTGGTGTTACACCTTCTTCGATAGTTGTGACAGTAGCTGCCGTTCCTTCTTTCTCAGTCATAATCTCAACAGCCGAAGTTTCTGCTTTCTCAGTAGTCATGTCAACAGCTGGCCTTATTGAATCTTTCTTAATAGAAATTTCAGTAGCTGTAATTATTGCTTCTTCAGTAGTTGTCTCACTAGCAGGTGTTTCCTCTTTTTCAGTGATCACTGCAACCGTTGGAGTTTCTACTTTCTCAGTGGAAATCTCAATAGCTGGCGTTACTTCTTGCATGCTTGTCTCATTAGCTGGTGATATTCCTGATTTCTCTTTTAAAATCTCGGTAGCAGTTAGTTGGACTCCTTTAGTGGAAATCTCAATGGTTGTCATAATGGGTGATATTCCTTCTTCAGTGGTTGTCGTACTAGCTGGTGTTATTTGTTTCTCAGTGATTATTCCTACTGCTGGAGTTTTTGACTTTTCAGTGGAAATTTCAACAGTTTCTGCTTCTTTCTCAGTAAGTATTCCAATAGTTGGCGGTATTGTTTTTTCTGCGGTTGTGTGAGTAGCTGATGTTTCTTCTTCAATGGTTGTCATAGTAGCTGGCATTTCTTTCTCAGTAATTATCTTAACAACTGGAGTTTCTGCCTTCTTGGTGGAAATTTCAACAGTTGTTGCTTCTGTCTCAGCAGATATTTCAACTGCTGGCGTTATTGCTTTTTTTGTGGTCGTCTGTGTAGCTAACGTTGCTGCTTCTTCAGTAATTGTCTGCATAGTTAATGTTACTTCTTCAGTAGATGTCTGAGTAGCTGATGTCAGTCCTTCTTCAGTAGTTGTCACAATAGCCGATGTTTCCGCTGCTTCTGTGACTGTCTCAATAGTCGGCATTTTCTCTTTCTCGGTGATTATCTCAACAACTGGTTTACCTGGCTTCTCAGTAGAAATCTCAACAGTTGTTGCTTCTTTTTCGGATATTTCAAAAATTGGCGATATTGCTTTTTCTGTGGTTGTCTCAGTAGCTAATGTTAGTGCTTCTTCTTCAGTGGTTGTCTGAGTAGCTGATGTTACTTCTTCGGTGCTTGTCACAATAGTTTGAATTTTTTCTTTCTCAGTGATTATCTCAATAACTGGAGTTTCTGCCTTCACAGTGGAAACCTCCGTAATCGAAGTAGGTTCTTTTGCAGTAGAAATTTCAATAGTTGGCGTCATTACTTTTTCAGTTGTGATCGCAAAACTTGATGTTACTGCTTCTTCCTCAATCTCACTAGTTGGCGTTTTTTCTTTCTCAGTGGTTATCTCAATAACTGGTTTTTCTGCCTTCTTAGTAGAAAATTCGGTAGTCGATTTTACTTTTTCTTCAGCAGTCGTCTCAGCTGCTGTAGTCACTATTTTTTCGGTGACCGCCTTAATAGGTAATGTTTTTGCTTCTTCAGTTGTCTGAATAGATGAGAATGCTGCTTCTTCAGAGAATATTGTTTCTGTGGTTGTCTGAATAGCCAGCGTTTCTTCTTTTGCTGTGGAAATATCAGTAGCTTCTTTTTCAGTAGAAATCCGAATAACTGGCGTTTCCTCTTCTTCTTCTTCAGAAGTTATCTTTAGGGTTGTATTTTTTGTTCTCTCAGTGGTTATTTCTACAAATGGTGTTTCTGCCTCTTTTGTGATTGAGGAAGTTTCAAAAGTCGGAATTATTTCTTTTGCAGTAGTTATCTTAAAAGCTGGCGTTGCCACTTTCTCAGTAGTTTTCTCAATAGCTGGCGTTGTCTCTTTCTCGGTAGAAACCTTAATGTAAGATGATACTCCTTCAGTGGTTGTGCTAATAGCTGATATTGTTGTTTCTTCTGTAGTTTTCTCAAACGGTAATGTTTCTGCTTCTTTGGTAGTTGTCTTACTAGGTATTGCTGTAGCACTTTCAGTTATTAGCTCAACAACCGTTGATTTTGTGACTCCAGAAGCTGTTGTATCGTTAGTTAAAGTTTCATCTTTAGCTGTGGTTTCTACTTTGATTATCGATGGTGTCGATACAAGTGTGGTTTCTTTTGTTGCAATAGTTATTTTTTCAGTAGAAATGGTTTGTGGCTCTTTTGTTATCGTAGGTGTTTGAGTACCTGGAATTTCTACTATAGTGGTTGTATCGGCCACTGGGATTTTTGTTTCTTTATGTGTGGTGGGTATTGCAATAGTCGTTATTTCTTCTTTGTGTGTGGTAGGTGTTTCTTTTTCTCGCACGATGGCTTCAACTGTGGTGCTGACTAGCTCAATCGTTGGTGTTTCTTCTTTTTCTGCTTTCAATGCGGTGGTTGACTTAATAGTTGATGTTGCAGATTCAGTAGTTGTGACAATAGCTGGCTTTACTGCTTCTTCGGTGGTTGTCGCAGTGGTGGGCTCCACTTTCATCATGGTACTTGTTCCCACAGTTGGCGACGCCACTTCTTTGATTGTTGTTATTGCCGTTGTTTCTGGTTCTGTTGCTGTGACGGCTGTTTGGGTATAGCTAGCGTCTTCTTCTATAGTTGTTGGTATCAAAATGACAGGAGTTTTTGTTGTTTCCAATAAAGTAGTAGTCATCCCAATCGCAGCTGTTTCTGTTCCTGTGCCGATAACCGTTTCCTCAGTAGCTAAGGTTTCTTTTAACGTGATAGTTTCCAGAAGAGTAGATATTTCTTCATCTTTACCTGTAGTCAGGTCAATTGCTGATAAACTCATCGCGGTGGTTCTTTCTGTAGCATTTATACTTTCTTTTGCCGCTGTGGTATGTGTTATGTCGGTTTTGCTGAATTCTTCTGTTAATGGTATCTTTTCATCAGTGTATTCAGGAGACACTGTTTCTTCGGAAACTTTAATAGTGCTTATTGAAGTAGCTGGCATTTCCGTTGCAGGTGCCTCTGCTTTCGTGGAAGCTCTTATTGTTGATGTATCTACGCTTGCCGAGCTGATCGTAATTTCAACGTCTTCTTCTATAGCTTTAACCGATGTGATTGCTTCGACAGTTGATAATTTTTCTTCCTTCACTTTTTCTGTGGTTGTTTCAGTAACAGGTGGTATAGTTATCTCTTCAGTTATACCAGCTGTAATAACGGGTGTTGTTTTCATTTCCTCAATAGATGTTGTGGTTGTTTCTTCAGGGACTGTATACACTTTACTAATTGACTCGGTGCTTAAAGTTTCAACCTTACCAGTGGTAGTCTCATTAAGTGGCATTAACTTCTCCCCGACCGTTGTAGTAAATAACTCCGTAGTCGATGTCTTTTGTTCTCTAGTAGCAGATGTTGTCGTAATATGTAGAAGATGCTCTTCGGTAGAAACGGTTGTGTCCATTCTGATTTCTGTGTAAGGTATTTCTCCTTTTGTCGGTGTCGTTTTTGTCTCGAATAGTGGTGTTTCTGTTTCTGCAGATGTTGTACTCATTATATCTTTAACACTTACGACTTCGCTTATTGGCGTTTCTTCTTTAGTGGTAATAGTTAAAGCTTGAATTGTGTATAATTCTCCTTCTTCAGTAGTAATAGGTTGAGCTGGCGTTTCTGTCCCATTAATTGTAGTAGCAGCAGAAGCAGTTTCAGTAATTGGAGTTATCTCACCGTGAGTTGTTGCAGCGGTCGTCTGTGCCTCAGAGATAGCTGATGTATCTTCTTTTCTGCTAGTAGCTGTTGTTACAGTTACATATGTTTCTTCGGGTTTCTCTGCAGTGGCAAATGTTTCAATGGGAAGTGGCTGTGCTTCGGTGGTAGTTATGATAGCAGTAAATTTGCCAACAGTTGACGTTACACTTTCTTCAGTGGACGTAGTTGTTATTTCAGGAATAGGTAATTTCGTTTCTGTTAAGGAAATAGTACTTATAGGTTCTACGGTTGTTTTCTCTTTTGTTGTAGTGGTGCTTATTTCTGGTTTCTCATCCTTAGGAATAATTGTGCCAATAGTTGATGTTTCTATGTCTGTAATGGCGGATATGACCGTTCCAATCAGTGGTACACTTTCTGTTGTGCTACTTTCCCTCGTTGCATTGAAATCAGAAGGTAATTCTTCAAAGGATTCTGCAATCATAAATAAAGAAAAATTAGATTGTATGGTACTATTTATCTATCTAACTATTTTATCTGTCCACACAATCACATAAATCCAAAAGAAACGCGCTCAGTTAACAGACAATCCACTGGCCTCGCAGCCTTAGTTGATAAATCTAAAATTACACACGTTCACACACACACACACACACACACACACACACACACACACACACACACACACACACACACACACACACACACACACACACACACACACACACACACACACACACACACACACACACACACACGTGATTTTTAAAAAACATTCGTATAAATCGCATATGAATTTCATTATTTGTTCATCATAAATTTTACCCGATTTAAACAAAATGTAATTACTTTTCGTTCTGTATATCTGTCATATTAAGTGATCATGTAATATCAATATTTTGATGAGTACGAACAAATTACAGATGGCTGAAAACATGTCATTCAGTGTAGGGTATAAAATGGCATCGGTATAACAGGATTAATGAAGATATTTGAATAAATATTAAATATAACCAAATGTAGTTCCTATGAATAGTCTTTCAAGTAAAGATTAATTTAAAAGGAGGTATAAAATTTGAACATATCGAAAGTTTCTGTAAAGACGAATAATGGCAATCCGTCTTTGCTGTAAACTTTTTTTTTATTTTTGATATATTAAATAAAACTTTTTCGGATGCCTGAATAGTACTATGGTAACTTCTTTGACACTTGAAAAATTTAATGCAGCATAGGCATGGATTCCCTTCCCCCAAATTCCGAGTGTTTAACTCTGCAACCCACACAAACCTAGTGGCGCACTCAGGATTTAATCTTGGAGGGGGGGCGAGTTGAGTAGGCGATTTATGAATACACACTACGCATTGCATACGACCTATGACTGAGCATCTGCAGTGATCGCTAATACATGATCAGTAGTATAGAAATAGAAGACACAACATAAATGAAAAAACTTAATTTTAATTAGGAAAAGATTTTTGGAAAATTTTCTAGTGTTTATTTCCTTTTTCTTTTTTGGGGGGGGGCCTGGGCCCCTTGGCCCCCTCCCTGGGTGCGCCAGTGCACCAGACCATAAAGCACACTATTTCAGATAATAATAACATTTAAGATTAAAAACACGAGATATCTGTTCTCATTAGGAATTATTCATTAAATCGTCTGTAGCATTGAAATAACTAAGGGTGGACCTAAAGTGGAAACTGGCTGACAAGAGAATTTCAAAAGTTAGGGCTAAAATAGTTTCATGTTTTGTTTTGAGAAATCAAAGCATTAGAAAAGGTTGTGCATTTATATAAGAATCTATCCTCGAAAAGATGAGTTTGAATAAATTAGTTTCTCTGAATGACTAGGTTTCAATGACTTCTATAGGTCATCTTGAAATATCTTGAAGGACAAAGCTCTAGTGATTTTGTAGACATTGAGTTGTACTTGATACTGTTTTCACAGACAAAAAAGAAAAGAAATTTGTTGATCAGAGATTGATGCAGTAATCTCTGATCAACGCATTGGTAAGCATATGGCTTGTCAAAGCAATTATTTTGAAGGAGATTAAGTCAATGAGCATGCATTAATAGAATTAGCCACATATGTTGTATTGAAAACAAAGACGTTTCAGCAGCGTTTGTATGTTTTGGGCAATAAACGTTGGTCACTATTTACTGGCGGCACACCCATTATGAAATACGAAATGGTATGTCCATTCCTTATCTGCGCGGTTAGCCTAGTGGTTATTTGCTTCGCAACAATATGCCTGGGAAAGAAGTGTCCTGGGTTCGATTCCCGTCGCTGACATGCGAAGCCTAGGATTTTTTCTCCGTATCAGCAACGAAAATGTTGCAGGATATGATATTAACGTTTAGCAATTTACGGATTCTTCGCAGAAAGTCACGCATTGTTCACGAGAAGAGGGAGAATCCAAATCCTTTTCTCGTCATCATACAATAGGTGTGAAATTTTTAGTGAAAATGGAAAATTAAATATGGAAAGAGACAACAGAGTGAGCAAAGTTGGTTGGTTTTGTTGATCAAGAAAATGCAGATTCTAACTACCTAGAAAGGTTTCCAGAGAAAAGGCAATGATAATACAACTCATCTTAACCTGATATCAACTCATTCATTGAAATAAAATGAAACACATAACTTATAGTAAAGGTATTTTACTATGTATTGACTTAATAACTACTACTCTGCTTTACGCTTGTATGCTATCATGGGTGTCGAAGTCTCTTCCATTAACATAATAGTCTTCGACACCCATGATAGCACACCCGTTATCTATCTATTTATCATTTCATATATAGCGTTGTCTTGGATACTTTTTGAACCAACCAAATGTCACTAATTAGCAGCAAGATAATTACTAATACTTGGTTGGTTCAAAAAGCATCCAAGACAACGCTATATATGAAATGATAAATAGATAGATACTTTTTTATTTAACTTGATAAAATATACATTGGAAGATAGCAACAAAAATACTATTTACATATTATAAGATTATATATTACAAGGAGAAAAAAAAAAAAGGATTTTCCTTTCGGATACAACAGAAAGGAGACAAACGTTCCATGAGTGGTAGATAGGATTTATCTTTCTAGTAAAGTAGTCAACATTACAGTTCAGTATCACTGTTAGTTATCCTTCAGTTGAAGGATATCGTTGTCGCCAATCCAAACAGGATACCAGTTGGATTCCACTCCTCTATTAATTTCGCGACAGTTCTTTATACAATACAAGGAATCAACTCGATTTTAAATTGATTAACATAGGTTCAGAAACTGAGTAAGATAAAATAAAACTTATCCTAGTGCTGATTGTAATTCAGATCACATCCCTTTAGTAACCACAATAGAAATAAATCTGAAGAAGTCAACAAAATTAGTAACAAAAATTTAAAGTTAAATTGAATGATAACTGGCTTTATATAAATTTGCAAAAAAATGATAATCAGTTTAAAGAATTATTTCATAGTGAATACAGAGAATGAGAGTAGAGAAGCAGGTTCAATGATGAAGGCTCGAAATTATTTCAAGGAAATAATGCTCGAAACATCAGAAAACTTAATACTTGTACAGACTAAGGAAAAAATAAAGAATAAATGACTGATGAAATTATTGAGTTAATTTAGGGAAAAAAAGAAAGAAAAAGGTTAAGATCTAAGTAAATTAGGACATTAAATAAAGAAATGCCTCAGAAATGCATGGAGGCTAAAGAAGTATGGTGAAATGGCAAGTGTCAAGGAATTAAAGACTTAGACAGTCGCCATTATTTTACAAAATACAAGATTCAAAGAGGAAAGAATCCTTAGATCCTCAACGGCTCACTACAGATAATATAACAGATGTATATTACAGTAATATGCATCTGTTATATTATCTGTAGTCTGGTCTCCCCCCTTCTTTATTTTCTTCTTGTTACTTTTCCCAATGCTATTAGAGTATTCGAGGACTAGGGATGAATCTTTCCCGTTATGTTAATTCATTTCGTCTTGTGCAGTGTGATTAGCCTGATATGTCGAATCAACTTCCATGGCTGTTGGCAGCAGCGCACACCATTACTGATCTTGAGGCTGAAGATGAATGACTTCGGCAAGGTTCAGACTGGATACTTATGTGCATGGATAGAACTTCCTTAATGGTCTTCCTTACTTCCTTCCTTACTGTGAAGCAGAAAGTAAGAAGGGAAACTACTGCATTCAACCTCCCAGACCAATCACTATGGCAAACACAACAAGAAAAATTGCCCTGAGTTCCTGGCGTCCTTGAAATGGGACAGGAGCAATAAGAATCTCCAAAGAGCTAATCAAAATAGAAAGATGGCATGTTAGAACTATGTTTAAAGCTGGAATGGAATGCAAAAATAGGAAAAGGATCATCTGGAGTCAAGTAGGACAGTTTGGACTTGGGAAAAGAACTGATAGAAAGGATCGCTTAATACAGTTTTGTGAAGAAGGAGACCTTTCTTCTTCTTTGAGCTACCAGACAGAAGACCTCACACATAGAAATCTTCATCAAGACAATATCAACAGTATAGTCATAAACAAAACTGATTACATCTTATATCATCAATGTTTTAGAAGTAATGTTCAGAGTGTAAAGACTTATCCTAGTGCTGACATTGGTTCAGACCATAACCACTTGCAGCAGAACTCAAATTGAAACTAAAGAAAACCCAGAAAAAACAAAACAGATGAAAAAACTAAATTTAAAATACTTAAATAACGTGAAAATAGAAAAATAACTTAAATTAGAACTTAATAGAAAAATTACTTGTCTAATGTCTTGGAATTCTAATGATGATGAACTAGAATGAATGGATTAATGAAGAAACTAAAATAATTATTAAAAATAAGTACAGAAATATTGGGTTATGGCAGTGGTTCCCAAAGTGTGCGCTGCGCGCCCTGGGGAGCCCGGCTTCCTCACAGAGGCTCCGCGATTACAAAATTTTCATAATTTTATTTCCATTTTCAATTCAATGTGATAGGACTGACATCTAGCGGACCTGGTGCAAAGCAGTAGCTCACTTAGTAATAACTGTTTGCAGAAGCCTCTACAAATGGTTACTAGATGGCGCTATACAATAATTAAGTTTCTCGAACTTTCTCGGTACTTTGTGTTCGTATATAAATAGCTATCGATTTCGCTCTGTCTTAGGGTTGAATTAGTTTTCGGAGATTGTATCAACTGAACATTGTTGTGATTTAGTCAAGTGAAGTTCTTGAAGTATTTCTTCTCGTATGTATTTTTAAAAATGGATCGGTTTTTACTAAAAAGTAATAAGCGTTGTGTGAGAGAGAAAATAAAGAGGGCACACCGTCAAATAGTGGCCAGAGTGTGAAGAAGCGTAAATATCGAAAATATGATGACAGTTATTTGGACTTTGGTTTTACGTCGACAGAAGTCAATGGTGGAGGGAGTCGCAATATGTACTGCATATGACAGTTTTGGCACCGGAGTGCATGCTACCAAGTAAGTTGAAACGCCATTTAGAAACCAATCATCCCAGCATGGTTAGTACATCTCGTGACTACTTTACCAGGAAGTTAAAATAGTTAAATCTACAAAAAGGTAGTTTTTATAAGCAGGCGTCAATACGCTAGCATCTTACAAGGTGGCACATAGAATCGCAAAATATAAGAAGCCTCATACCATCGCAGAAGAACTCATTCTACCGGCTGCTGTAGATATGGTGAACATTATGCTCGGTGAGTCTGCTGGGAACTGCTTTCAAAAGTGCCTTTGTCCAATAATACCATCAGTCGCAGAATACAGCACATAGAGAGGACCTCAATGATCAATTAATTGAAAAAATAAAAGGGAAGGAATTTGGGTTGCAGCTGGATGAGGCCACAGATAATAATAATGATGCTCACTTGATTTGCTATGTACGGTTTATTGATGGTAATAACATTGTAGAAGATTGTAAGAACAGTGTAAAAGTATCACTGCTCGTGCTGGTGCTTGTTCGAGATCCTTGATACTTTTATATCCGAAAATAATTTGAAATGGACTAAGTGAGTTGGTGTCTGTACTGATGGTGCTCGTTCTATGTCCGGTTGTTGTGGAGGATTGCAGGCACTTATTCGAAGCAAAGCCCCTTATGCACTGTGACCCATTGCGTTATTCACAGGGAAGCACTCGCATCAAAATATCTGAGTCCTGCATTGAACCAGGTCTTAGAATATGTAGTGAATGTAGTAAACTTTATAAAAACTCGGCCGTTGAATGCAAGATTTTTCAAAAAACTATGTGAGGATATGGGATCCGAGCACACATCTTTGTTATACTACAGCACTTCGCGATGGCTCTCTCGTGGTAATGTTTTGTCTCGTACGTTTGAATTGCGACAGGAAATTTATATTTTTCTTAAAGAGGAAGACCACAAGTATACCGAAAATTTTGTGAATGAAGATTTTGTGGTAAAACTAGCATACTTATGTGATATTTTTGAAAAGATGAATGCTCTGAATCTCTCCCTGCAGGGATGTAACATGCACCTTTTAAAGTCGATTGAGAAAATTGGAAAAGAAAAATGAACGAAGAGACGAAGGTAAAGAATGTTTCCCCTTGTTGCAACAGTGTTTGATTTCCAACGAAGTTGATTTCTCTCGAGGTATGAAATCCATTTTTGAAGAACACTTATCACAGCTTATCACCTGGGTTTTCAGAAATATTTTCAAAATGATAATATCGATAAATTTGCATAGATTCAAGATCCATTTAATGCCAGTGCTCCATCTGAATTTACTTTATCTGCTGCAGAAGAAGAGAATCTTATTGAGTTGTCTTGCACAATACGTTGAAAACAAAATTCAGCAGCATGGAATTATTAACTGAATTTTGGATATCAGTAAAAGATGAATATCCCCTTCTGAGTGTAAAAGCTCAGAGAATTTTAATTACATTTGCGACTTCTTATTTGTGCGAAGCTGGATTTTTGGCGATCGCTGTGTTAAAAACTAAGTATCTCGCGAAAATCAATGTGGAGAAGGAAATGAGGGCGGCTGTGTCCAATTTGATTCCAAGATTTGAGAAAATATTCGGTGATACAGGCTGATCCATCCCACTATTGATAATTACTTGAGTTTGTTCAATTACTTTTTTTGTGAGCTCAAATTCGTGTTTTATTTATTTTTACCTAACTCTTTAATTAAAAAACATTATTCGCTATTTCGCAAAGTGTACTTGTTAGAACTTGACACAGGGCGCCTTGGGAAAACCTGGATTCAGCAAGGGCGCCGAGAATCGAAAAAGGTTGGGAACCACTGGGTTATGGTACATCTCACAAGCAGAAGGATTGGATGACTGCTGATATCTTATCCCTTATGGACCAGCGTAGACTGTATAAAGATACTACAAAATTTAAAGTGATACAGGTCAAGATAAAATCTAAAATAAAAGAAGCTAACGAAAATTGGAAGAAAGTTGTAATAAACTTGAGGATCTACAAAAAAAAAAAAAAACGATGACTTCAATGTTCACAAAAAAATTAAAGAATTCTCGAGATTGATGAAAGAAAAAACGACATCCTCTGCTACTTAGGACTAATGAATGAGAGATAATTCATTAGTCCTAAGTAGCTGTATTCAGACCAGACTATTTTCTGATAATAGACAAAGCTTAACAAATTCAAGGAAAATATTCTCCGACCTATCTATCTTGAAGTCTGAAGAAGTAAAGATGATCAAATTATCAGGAAATGGTTAAGCGTGTTGATCCGATGAACTACCAGCAGAAATTATTAAACTAATCAATGACAATAATATTGATAAAATTGTAAAAATTATTCAACAGAATCTATGACACGCTGGTAAACTACGCTCTGACTAGATGAACTCAATATTCATTACAACGGATAAAAAATCAAATATAAAAACTTGTGATGATTTTATATTGATCATCCTAATGAGCCAGACTCTCAAAATATTCCTGAAAATCATTCATAACAGAATATACAAAAATATGTGATGATCTCATTAGTGAAACTCAGTTTCGTTTAAGAAACGGCCTAGGAACAAGAGAAGCACGTTTTGGCTCACGTATCTTAGCACAAAGATGCAGAGAACAATAAACTTACCTTTATATTTCTTTTATTGATTTCGAAAAGGCTAAGTTCCAGCATAAACGTCTTAAAACAACTAGGCCAAATATGGTGAGGATGTTAGAATAATTAGAAACTTGTACTGGGGCCAGACTATATCTGTCCTAACAGATATCAGGACAATCAGTATCAAAATTATAAGAGGAGTGAGACAAGGATGTGTACTACCTTCACTTCTTTAAATCTACTCAGAAGTCTTATTTCCCAAGGCCTTAGAAGAAGAAGAAAGGAAGGAGTAATCGTAAACGGCCAATTAATAAATAACTTAGGCTATGCAGATGATACTGCTTTAATTACAACAAATATTTAAGAACTTTAACTACTTCAAGAATGTGTTAACAAAGATAGCACAGAAATGGGACTTAAATTTTAAAAACAAACTTATAGTAAATAAGCAGTAACTCTTCGATAACAGCTGACTTCATTCTAAATGGAAATAAAATCGAACAAGTGACAAATTCAAATACCTGGGATCCTAGCTAAATGAAAGTTCGGACTGTGAAATAGAAATAAGATCAAGAATTGAAATTGCAAGACAGCCCTTTATCAACAAGAAACCTATTTTATGTAACAACGACTTAAACATTGAAATTCGAGTATGAATGATGAAATGCCACCTACGTCAAGTTTACTTGACCATACTATGGAAAGGCAAATAAAAAAAAAGTGGATGCCTTTGAAATGTGGATATTTAGAAGAATGCTCAAGATCCCGTGGACAGAAAAGGTGAAGAATAACGAGGTGCTGAGAACAATAAATAAAAATAAAGAGTTAATCAATATTGTGAAAAGAGGAAAAACTCCTACTTAGGATATCCAATGAGAAACCATAAATATGACATTCTCCAGGAAAGTAAAATCAACGGAAAGAGAAAACCTGGAAGAAGAGTATTTCATGGCTAGACAATATAATAAACTGGACTGATCTGAACACAGAGCTCTTAATCAGAGCTACTAAAGACCGAAGTAAATTTGCAAAGGTGGTCACTGAACTCCGTTAAGAAATAGCACTTAAAGAAAGAAAGACGAAAGAAAATGAACAAACAACTCACATGTATAAAAATGACAAGGAAGTTACTATTCGAAGAGTCAAATAGCCCAGAATATTGGGGAAAATATAGTGAATACCTATATTCAGAAAATAGCTAATATTTAAAAGCTAATAAGGAAAATAGATGGCTTTCCAGTTCCAATTGAAATAAGAAAAACACATGAAGATTACAGAACTACAAAGCAAGGAGCCCATGTTAAGTTGCAAATGAAATGCATGCTTAAAATTTAGGAAATAACGGTATCATCCAGTTAACACAAATTCTTAACTTATTTTATGATTATGGTATCTTGCCTAAAATTATGGAAAACTAAATAATCATTTCGATGGCAAAAACGTCAAATCCACTACGATATGCTGATTACAGAACAGTTAGCTTAATTAGCAATGGCTTAAAATTATTTTTTAGAATAATACTAGGCAGATGTCAAAATCGGATAAACAAACTGATAGTGAAGAGCAATATTTATTCAAAATGAAAAGAGCACAAACGAAGCAACCCCCAATCCTGAGAATGATATGCAAAAGTCAAATGCTGTACAAAAACAGATCTACCAACTCTGCTTCATAGATTTTTGGAAAACATTTGACACCGCATATCATTATAAACTTATAGAAATCTTAGAAAACATTATTTGTACAAACGATTTAAGGATAACAAAAACATATACTGGAATCAACAATTTACTATGGCGATAAACAATGTTTCCACTAGAGATCGATATAAAATAGAAGTCTGACAGCAATGTGTATTATTACTATTTCTCTTGATTTTCTCGGAAAGGGTCATGCAGGAAATCGAAACAAATAGAGGCATTTCAAATGGTGGAAGAAACTTATCTTAAGATATGCAGACGAAGCAATACTATTCATAGTACTGAAAATGAAAAAGATCTGTAAAATTTAGTTAAGAAACTAACAGAGAGCTGTGATCAAGTGGGAATAAAAATAAGCACACAGAAAAAAATGATAATCACTTTAAAGCGATTAATAAAAATCTAAATATAACCTTAAAACACCACGCTATAGAACAAGTAGATAGATTTCCATATTTGAATAGTTTAATCACAAATGATGGAAAATGTGAACAAGAAATCAAAAGGATACAAATAGCTAAAGCCTGTCTTAACACAAAAGAAATATTACTAACAGTAAAATCAATATAAATACAAAAATGCAACTTGATTTCTTGTGTATACGTCGCAAAAACATGGACTATCGGAAAAGAAATAGAAAAAAAGATTGATGGCTCCGGAGATTGGGTTACTGAATAATGGGGATTAGTTTGATGGAAAAGGTTATTAAAAATTTCCTTTTCCTCTTCTTGGGATCAAGAAGAGTAAAAGGAAATCCTTATTAGATGTACAAGATCAAGAGTAATGACCAATATTATCACCAGAGGAATATTATAGAAAATAGCGGAAAAGCCGACCAATACATCACTATATAAAGGAAATTAAACATAACTTTGACATTGAACAGACAAATCCACATTTTTAGGAGATGCACAATATAGGAATAAGTGGAATGCCATTGTGAATTGACGAGAATTGATAAGTTTCGTTTTTCTGAATATTAAATAGGCTTATTCCGATGAAACGACCTCAACTCTAAGTTATTATGAATTTTTCTGTGAAATACTACTAAAAGAAAGGTGTATTTACCACATTCATAACGAGGACAACATTCTCCCGCTGAATACACAGCCTTACAGTTGTTGCCACCAGGAGGAAGAGGCGCACATGAAATTTCATCGCAGGAAATGACGCTACTGCTACATATGCAGTTGACTCGACAAGGATCATAAGAGACCACTAGATCCTGATTCTGATATGTTTTGTTTCCAAATCGGCAGACACCTAAAGAATAGAATAATTCTGGTATAAAATTCTGGAGAATTCTAGAGAAAAATAATGTCTTAATTCTGTTTGAGTGAATTGCAAGAAGGAATGTGTTCAGTTTCTCACTTTATGAAAGAAAATCACGAGCCAAATCGATGCATTTCAAAATTAATAAAATGATGAAAAAATATAATGCCTGACTTATTATTCAGTTACTTTCATAAACGTATGTTAAAAATGTAGTTTCTTTGCAGGAAAATATAATTGAATAACCATATTAATGAGAGCACTAATTGAAAGAACAGTTGAATTCTTCTCTTTACTAAATGAATGGAAATTAATGCTTAATTTAGTTATGAAATATGTTATATTATAAAAAACATTACAGCCATTACCATTATCGTCATAATAATAATAATAATAATAATAATAATAATAATAAAATGTGACGGAATGTGAACTCCCAGAAGAAGTCCACAATTCATTACACTGCCATCCGTCGTTTCAACATTTCGTCAGAGCACTTCCATATAGTTGTTCAGTGTACTTGCAGTAGCATCATTCTTTCTATTAAGCAAGTATAAGGATACAAAATAAAATAGAGAAACTTTGCTGCTGAAAAGAATCCATCGAATTTAGGAACAATGTCTAAATCATGGAAATTAATTTTTAAAACGTTTATTTTTGAAAGGTGGAATGTTTAGTGTTCGAAATTGGTGGAATATCCATCTTTGGTACAGAACAAATTCCAAACTCAAATTTGATTGTGCAACCGTTTTTCTGTCGTAAAACACGCCATTTCTTTTAGTCTTGAATTTTTGGATACGAATTGTTGTTACGAAATCCAAGCATATATGAAAGATCGTAAGCTCATAAGGCCCAGTTAAAACTACTGAGGATGAAGAGAAGAGAATCAAGAAGGCTCGTAGTGGATTTATTAAGGACTGTAACATCTCATAACGTACACCATCTGCATTATGAAGAGCTGAGTTCAATATATTAAATTATTATTATCAGGTATGATGCTTCTTTCCTTCAAGATATGATGATCCATATAGATGATGAATAATATAGGAGATATTGCGTATCCTCTCTTCGTATACTTGCTTTTACATAAAAATTTGTTTTTACAATTTCTGTACGTTATATAACTGTTTTTTATATTATATAATTGTAGCATTTTGAAAGGATCGCTTTTCTCTTAGCAAATTATTGTATGCCCTTTCCAGATCTACAAAATGTATTTTTGTTATATTCCAGTGATTTCTTAACGTGAAAATCTGATCCTGAAAACTTTTGTAATTTATAAATTTTTATAATTTTGTAATTTATAAACGACAATCCACTCTACTTACCCAACACTCTGGATAATTTTTCTTAAAGATTTCTCTTCCAAGTACATTAAAGAGGTGACCATTTCACTTGAAAATTCAGGTCATAATATTGCACGTTAATCTATAGTGGAACGCCCTCCACTCAGTCAATGAAAATCATACATCCTTTGGTATTACAGCGCCAAATGTGATCTCCCAGACTTTCGCTCCGCCATTCAGTGTTCAGACAACTTTCTCCAGATGCAGATAGTGCGATCATGTTACATAAATTATTCATGTTGGAATGAGGGCCTTCATACCTTACTCTGCTCAAATACCCGCAGAACATCCAAGCTATGATTTTCCAAGAAGTATATCAGTGTGGTCGATGAAAAAAAAGCATATTGTTAAGTTACTTGAGATAGAAAGTTCAGCATCATCCATCGCCTACAACGATACCACAAACTTGTAAAAATAATGATTAACAAAACTACATCTGATTCTTACAGGGATAAGTGTAAAAACTCGAATCCGACACCAATGACAAGAGTAGATGTTCTTTTGTTCCTTATAAAAATTGTGGGGCGCAATTTCTGTCCATCTCTGTTCCCATCTCTCTTTCATCTAGATAACAATATTTTTCAATACTCCTTGGCATGTCTCCTGTAGCCTTCATCCAGAAAGTCATCAGAAGACTGTTGATCAGCCCGGATAGAAAAAAATCTCCAAAAATAAGTAAATATTTGCCATCAAACTATTAACATGTTGCTCTTGTCTCGTTGTTTCTTAAGTAATAGAGAAAATGGTCAACAGTAAACTTCAACATCTGCAGAACTATCAAGTAATCAGTGGACATCCAATGCGAATCTGTTAGTCAAGATCCTTGACAGATCTCAATGATGCATCATCCACTTCTGGGGATATGCAATGGAAATGTTTGGAGAAACCTGTCTGTCGTGCTCAACATTTCTAAGGCATTCAATAAGGATTTTTTTTTCATAGAAGACTTCTCAGCAGATTGCAATTTTATGATCTGCCTCCCACCGTGCAAGTGGATTGCCAGCCTTTTTATAGGGTGAGGAGGAATTTTGGTTTTGGAATTATTTAACTTTAATGAGAGTGTTTTTATTTATTTTTTTTTAATTTTTTTTTATTTATTAATTTAATTAATTACTTAATTAATTCATTTTAT
Source organism: Typopeltis vanoorti (assembly GCF_054136105.1). NCBI lineage: Eukaryota > Metazoa > Arthropoda > Arachnida > Uropygi > Thelyphonidae > Typopeltis > Typopeltis vanoorti. The sequence goes on along the minus strand of NC_143552.1, from coordinate 6,484,753 downwards.
TTAATGAATTACATTATTTATTTTATTTTATTTTATTTATTTATTTAATTAATTACTTAATTAATTCATTTTATTTAATGAATTACGTTATTTATTTTATTTTATTTTATTATTCTGTTTTTTTTTTGTTTTTTTTTGAAGATACCGTCTTTGTTGGCGTCATTTTCAAATTTACTTTGAGCTTCAATAATATAATCATTTTGAAATTTTTTTTTTAGTCGGAGAGTTTTTAAGTCATAAATATATCCCTTCATGCCTTTCGAGTATTTACTTTCCAATTAATACTTTTATTTATTAATATGATATTTCCTTTCATGTTAATTCATGGGATCTTGTTCCAACATTTCGTGTCACTTGTTCACATTCACAGACAGGCACTAGTTTAACTGATAGTTTACTGCAGTCTCAAACTGCTCGTCCGCACATTTGTTCTAGAGAAAAGAATAAAGACGGTCACTCTCCTTCCTACTTTCTTTGTTTTTTCTTTCATTTTTTTCAATGTTTTTCTCCTTCGATCTGAGAAGAGTATGTTTGCAGCTTACATAAAAGGACCTAATTATATTCTCAAAACACGCGCTTTAAAACCATATAAAAATAAAATAATATCAAATCTGGTGTCATTAATATATGTTCCTACAGATATTAATAGACTTACCTTCTCCAGGGATGCGGCCAGGGAAAAACACGGGACGTCTAGTAACAGTCTGGGGTACAGAGATTGTTGTTACGAGAGGAGCGTCTGTTAATTTCGGAGAGTGTGTGTCAAGTATGCGATATCCCAAAGTGGCCAGTGAAATGTTCACCGGCTGGGTGATGTCAGTAGTTATGATGGTTGTACCTTCTGGAGACATTTCAGTTTGCGTTTCAAGCCCTTCGGTAGTAGAAATCAAAGTTTCGTTTGTCACTGAGGCATACGATGAAGTCGTTTCTTCGACTGCTGTGACGTCTGTAAACATACCTAATGTTGTGGCAGCTGAAACAGATAATAAAAAAAATCAATCCAGATCTAATCATTTTTAAACAGTTAGCAATGTTCGATATGAATACCGTTCTGTTTATTTTCTTTAATCTATTATATTTACATATATAATTTACATTTATACATCTATTTATATGTATATGTGTGCATCCACGCACACACACACACACATATAAATATATATATATATATATATATATATATATATATATATATATATATATATATATATATATATATATATATATATATATATATATATATATATATATATATATATATATATATATATATATGATATCTATTTAATCCTTTATATTATTTTTCAAGTAATTATTTAACTAGGGGAGTAATCCAGATGCTCAATTTCTTTTTCATTTATTTATTCTGTTTGAGGTTTTGTTCACATCTAGTTATCTTTGTCTAAATAAATTTTGAAGTACAGCTTTACAGAACAGATCAAGTACATGCATTGAGAGTGGAATCACTTGACGATACTTTCATATTCTTTCATTCCAAATAAACGCACTCACATGAGATTAAATGTGATTAAGTAAAGTCAATATGTTTCTAAATTTACTACGTTCTTTCTGTTCTTTGCTGAAAAAACCAAATTTATTGAGCTATTGTGAGATATTTTCCTCAAGCAGCATGTGAAGACGGAATTAGAGGTCAAAGAATGTTAGACTGATTATACAGCAAGTTTCAGTTAAAGAGTCGACCGTTCTGCTTCCGGTTAGTGACATTGATCATACTGTACTGATCTCGGAAGTTGTGAATTATATGGATAATCTACTCAGAAAAGGTTACATGCTGAACTAAAAACCAGGAAATGACGCCCAACTGCGGAGAACATTAAGTTCGGGCTCATGGTATCGGTTGCTAGTTGGGAAGGATATCCGTAGTGCATGGGAAGTAATAAAAATACCTCCAAGATGCAATATGCAAAGACGGAATCTATTCTTATAGTTCGAAGAGTGGAGGCTTATTAAGCAAGAGATTCTTAAGAAAAAGATTATGTGGGAGGAATAGTGTGTACATAAGGATGTCTTTAGTTGTAAAAGTTATAAGGTGCGAATTAGAAGATTTGTATCTATTGTACGGAAAACTGAGTATGAATATTATAGTGACAGAAAGAACGAATGTGGAAGAATATTTTACTGAATTCAGATAGTGTGTGTGGTGAATGTAAAAAAAAGATCTTTAACTAATGAGAGTCCATTTTCCTAAGAGCTATTATCCTGAGGTGTGCAATGTGGAGTTAAAAGCTCTCTTTTGCGTGAATGAAGAAAGGTAAGAAGAAACTACTAGATCGTTTGCGTAAACTGAATAAGAATTCGGCAATAGTGTTCAGTTGAACTAGCTGGGCCTTTGAGTTGTATGATTTGAGTCTCAGCACAGAGGAGATTCCACAGGAGTTGAAAGAATGTATAATTCCAATGCACATGATTACGCAAAGACTGATGTGTCTCACTACAGACTTATTAATACAGTAGCTCTCAAGTGGTGGTGAAGATTTTGCATTAGTTGATAACAGTTGACATACAGAAAGGGGTTGAGCGCATCTATACTTTGCCATGAACATCATGAGTGTACTAAGGGAAGGTCAAGTTAGTAAATGAACATTTTCATTTTATTGAAGGTGGGGGAGGACGGAAGGTCGTCCATGGAAGTGAAGAATTAATGCAGCTGATCATGGCTGAATTTGTATTTGATCTTCTACTGTTTCTTTGGACACTCGCATTATAAAGAGAATGTGCTAAATCCCAGCTTCCTGATATGGTGTTCTATGCGGAATCGTCATTTTTATACTCAAGGACGATATTTAGTTTCGATAATGTAAACGACACCTTTAACATTTTAAAATTCAATATTTTTTCAAATTCAAATGTTTTTTAATACGTTTAATTTTCAAAATTTGAATGCTATATATTCAAAAAGTATCACATTTGTATCGTGTAGGAATCACATATCATATATGCCGACCTGATTATCATATATGCCACCGCTCCACTTTCTGATGAGCAAGAAGACAGTTTAACAGTTTCAGAGTAGAGTTTAAGGATTTCCAAAAATAAATTACATAAAAACACAAAAAACGAATTAAATAAAATATTAAAGCAATGTCTTATAAGTCACCGAAGAGGAACAGCTGATTTGGGATACAAAGTATAGCAGAACGGTGCAGCAAACAAAAATGGATATTGAAGAACATCATCAATAAAACGATTAAATATATACGACAATTACAGTCTGAAAAATTATTGCTAATATTAATAATGCACGTATACAAGCCTTAAAGGGTTGTGTGCGGTGGATTATTATCTGTGTGTGTAAATTGTAATGTTTTGGGTATAAATTGCCTGGCTGGTTCTCCTTAATGAGGGATTAAAAATCCGAGTTTCTGGGAGTTAAAAATTCTGCCATTTATGCATATTACCGAGTAAATCTTACTTAAGCGAAAAGACTTGAAAAAATGTTCTTCGAATCCTAGACCGGTTTCGAACTCTCTTTCCATCTAAAGGGCCTAGTTTCATCGAAACCAAACGTTTATCAACAGTTTTTGCTAATCTTTTGAGCAACGAATATTCATTATTATTGAGCACATATTTAGTTAATTCAAAAAAACAAAACAAAACAATAACCTTATAGAAGTTCAAGTAATCTCGTTCTGATCAGATTCCTTTTTCGTTTCGTAATAACTTGAGTACGCATTAATTCCATGAACCTTATTTGAAAAATAATTTTCCTTATGACGCTATTGTTTTGTACATGTTTGCTCGAAATTAATAAAGAAATATACAATAGCATTAGACACTCTTGATTCACTTCTCTGCTGGCATAAACATCTTTCATATCTACAGATATGCACATATAAGATATCTATGGGCAATTATCTATTGCAGAAATGTTGTATAGTTGTCTGTGTGCAAAAAGTTTAAAAATCACATACAGCTCATCTGTAACACTGATGCCTAACAGATTTTGTAAACTTTCGTGTGTGGAACTGATAAAAGAAAGAAAAAAAATCTTATTGATAGTTTGAATAGAAAAGTGTATCACACCACATTGAAAAATGAGATTTATCAATGTGGTGAAAATTTATCAATTTTCCCAGCTTAGAATACCTACTGGAGGGAGAGGGGAGTGCTTGAAAGTTCTGATAAACACGTAGAACAAAAATGATATTAAAGTGACTGATATAACCACAGGAAAGAACATACAACGATATAGAATTATAAGAACATAAGTTACCTTCATAACTCTGCGACCACAATGCCCTTTCGTTTGGTTATATCAGTTGCTTTAATATCATTTTTGTTCTAGGTGTTTATCATAGCTTTCCAGCTGCTCCACCCTCGTCTGTACCTGCATCTATGTAAAATGTAACGCTCTAAGCATTATAACAGCTGCAGATATTAAAAAAAAAACTTGGATTATACGTAGCATTCATGTTTTGATCATCATCCAAAATGCAGTAAGAAAATCAGGTATAAAATTGACATCATAGGCATTACGAAGACCAAATGGAATGAAGAAGCTCTCTTCAAAAGACGGGATGGTAAGCTAGTTGTTTATTCAGGAGGTGACTCAAAGCATTATGGGTAGCTGTGATATCGAAGACAGTTCAGGCAAGAACTTTTCATGGCTAACATTCCGTTAAGGACAGGATACTTTGTATCGGACTTAAGTCTCATCCTACCAATGTGTCAATCGTGGTAGTTTATGCACCCCACACAGAGAAGAATGATTAAGAGAGTGAGGAATTCTTTGAAAACTTACAGATTGTTTTCTCTAGATCTTAAGATGTACTTTCTTAAGATGTACTTTAGATCTCAGGAACTTTAATGCAAAAGTGGGAAAGAGTATGAAAGTTAGGCCTGAATGAACGTAACACCCGTGACGAAAGATTGTTGCAATTTTCCCATGCTAACAGATTAGTTATTACCAATACCTGCTTCCAGAAACACTCAACGGACCTATACTTGGACATCCGATATTGAGAAGTCAGGCCACCAGTTGATTACATCTTGGTGCAAGACAAGCATTTCTGTTGTGCACACATGTCCTGGAGCAGACTGTGATACAGACCATCAGCTAGTAAGAGCCCAATTAAGTCTAAGACTCCAAAACCTTCCAAGTCATGCACACCCCCACTAAACTGGATGTCAGAGTAATTCCTAGTGGGTTCCCAGAAGAAACATTAACAAGGTTGGATGGATTTTGGATACTAGAGAGTAGAACTCACCAGAAATGCTTTGGGGAGGAGTCCAGCTTATAATAAATGCCAAGAAGAATCTCGGCCCAGTATTACCAAGAGATGCATAGATATCAGATTCAACGTGGGATCTAATCGAAAGAGGGCAGTTGGAAAAACAAAGAAACACAGGAACTGAAGAATATAAGAGTAATTAGAAGAGTCATCAGAGAGGACAAGAAAAAGTTTTATGTGAAGAGATAGAGTTCCACACGAGATGACATAATTATAACAGTATGTTTTATTTAGGTTGTAATCTAAAACACAAGTTTAAGTCCAAGTTGAATTTTATCAAAGATAAGAATGTAGCAGTACTAACAGAAGAACAACTGGAAATCAAAAACAGATGGAAAGAATACTGTGGAGGAACTGTACAACACTAAGGATAAAGAAAATTTGAAGGAGTTCTCTCACCAGGAAACTTTTGATTTGTAAACTCCTCCATTTAGGCAGGAGGTTGAAAGTGTAATTAAACAGTTAAACAGTTTAATAGCAATAAGGTCCCAAGTGCAAATGGAAACTCAGCAGAATTAATTAAGGTTAGAGGAGATGGACGGATAAGAGTTTTTCATAGATTGATTACAAGGATATGGGAAACAGGATCATGGCCTAGAGACTGGAAGAAGTCTGAAAATTATCATGCAAATTAGTTTAATATATCATGCAAGCAAACTTTCATTAAAAATCATTCTAAATAAAATTAAGGCCAATATTCTGGCGAAGATACGGGAGTAATAAGCAGGTTTTAGGAAAGGCAAGGGTACAAGAGTTCGGATCCTTTGCCACAGACAGATCATTGAAAAGTATAAAGAATTTAGACTCTATATAATCATGTGTTTCGTAGACTGCTCTAAAGCTTTTGACTGCGTTCAAGATATGATACTATGAGAGGTAATGAAAATAATGGGTTGTCCATAAACATGTTATCAGGTTGATAGCTAACTTGTACAGTGAGCAAGCAGCCACGGTAAGAGCAGGTATTGAATTAAACGATTGGCTTCAGGTTTGCAAGGCAATTAGGCAAGGTTGCTTGATTTCTTCTCATCTGTTCAGTATCTATGCTGATGACATCATCAGTGTAGCACTGGATGAGCTTAAGACAAGAATTAGGATAGGTGGTGGATTTATCAGTAATCTGAGGTATGCTGATGATACAGTACTTCTCTGTAATCGCAAGGAAGAACGAAGACAATTCTTGACAAAGTCAACGAGATCAGTAAGAATATAGGACTTCAGCTCAATCCTAGCAAGGCAAAGATTATGCTCCTCAAAGTAAATACAGACAGAGAAAGCTCCTGAGAAACAAGTGTACTGAATGGAGAATGATTGAAGATGTTAGCAAAGTGCAGTACCTGGGATCCATTATTAATGTGAAAAATAATTCAGAAGTCAGAAGAAGATTAGGAATGGCTTAAGCTTATAGATGTGAAACTTGGAACCTAAAGAAATCTGATAGGAAAAGGATGGCTGCTTTTAAGATGTGGTGCTACAGAAGGCTGTTGTGGATGTCATATACTGAAAGGCGGACAAATGGATGGGTGCTAGAAAGAATCAATGGAATTTTAAGGGTCCTTAAGGATATTGACAGAAGAAAGTTGAAATACTTTAGACAGATCAAAAGGTTGGAAGAAGGACTCCTCAGAACAGTAATGGAAGGTAATGTTACTGGAAAAGTGGGAGGGGTACACCGTTAATGAGGTGGGTGGATAGATGGTGTGTATGGAGTGCCTGATCTTTAGAGAGTTGAAGTCTCCAGAAAGGCATACAACAAGACCACATGGAGAGGACTGGTGTGTGGCACATCATCGAGCACCTAAGTGACCATGTGGCGTCTGTTGGTATTTAATCAACAGAGATGAATGGACCCAAAATGAGATCTGAATGCTTTTATAGCAATTCCATTTATGCGGATGGGAAAATTGTTTGGGTAATGTTCCATTACTTTGAATTTAAAAATTATAATTTTTAGCACGAAGAATAAACATTTCCTTTGATATCTATAATATAATATAATATAATATAATATAATATAATATAATATAATATAAACATTTTTATTATATACACACGTTAGACAGATTTTAAATCAGTCAAGACTATTATGGCTAATTCTTAGTGCTTATGCGGAAAAGAAAAAAGTTAAATGCCATAGAAAGTTATGACAAAATATTACTGTAGAGCTAAAAATTGAAACGATTAGCTTACGTTGATTTTTTGGGGGAATAAAATTCAATAATGAGTGATTCAAGTTCAGCAATGCACATTGGTACTTAGCTCATATCTAAATCTGACCAACTTATTGGAGAAGAAATGTTACTCTAAAATTTTGCACAACGTAATTTTACTGATTTCTCTAATATTTTAGAAAAAGTCAGAAAACAGAATTCTTCAGCTATTTCTGTCCCCCCCCCCCTCTTTTTAAGACTTTTAAGACTGACATTATCGAAACTTTCTTGTGTTGGAAACGTGCTAGTTATAAGAAATAAATTAAAATTGAATTATATGAACTGCACAGTAAGTGCACTTATACCTCTTGACCGAAGTCAGGCGCTTTCTCCATGTAAAATGTTATATTAGAACTTTTACATCTACCTCATGAAGTATTGTGGAACTCAATCCTCTTACGAGTGCAGTTTAGTGGTAGATTACTTTCTTGTAGATTCAAAGCGATTTCATTAAAAAAGCACCAAGTATATAAATGTATGCTCAGTTTTATCATCAGAACTGAGAATTGTCTTGCCAAAGGAATTTTTTTCCCATAGTGGAAGAGAGAAACCATTATGCACACCCTATAATTCATATTAATCGTGGCCGTTGGAAAGCATTAAGTTAATTCTACTCATAAAATAACCCTCCCAACTTTGGGCAGAGGGTGGAAAGAACCAAGTAAAATAAATTGGAATTAGAAATGCGAAAAACGTCCAGTTTGTATTTCTACTTACGACACTCATATCTCTGCGGACAGCATTCTCCTTTACTTGGCGGTTCTGGAATGCATCCTTCATCTGGAGCTTTGCATTCGTCAACGCCACACACAACTTCGTTTCTCATACAGTAACAATGGTTGCAAGGATCATCAGTTGGCACTGGTGCTCCGTCGCTATAAAACTGGCCATTATACTCGCAACCTGGAAAAATAAAATAAAATAAACTGATTTAGTTGATTTCTTAGATTTCATACTACTAAGATCATCTATCTGACGTGCGATTAGAAAATACCGATATCGAAACTGAAGCAGTAGTTTAAGCCATTTTTGAAATCGTTGAAAGTATGTTGTCAGAAATATTGCAGATCAAACTGTGCGTGTGTGCGAGTGTGCGTTCGTGAGTGCACAAGAAAGTCCCTGCACGCATCAAAGAATCCAGTTGTGAATCAACAGATTCAATCTTTTCTTTATCTGCTGAGCTCTCAGAAAGCAATTCTTTCTTAACCTATTCGAGTATTCTCTTGTAAAAGATAAATTGAAGCGGTAAGATGTGATGGTCGCATACAACTCACTGCCACTTACGACATAACGTTATCTTTGCAAATAATGTCTCTCACACGTATTTCATGCTTCAGTGTGGATGACAAATATGTTTAAAGTATATGCTACATGGAGACTGTTTGTTGAATGATGTTTTTTAATGTATAATCTCTAATAGTTTAGTATTCATTATGGTATACTTTAAGAAAGTGAAATAACTGAACTGAATTTTTTAACTGAAGGTGGATTATTCGGTCTCATAGGGATGCTCAGGGTTTTTATTCAGCAATATGGCTTTATTCACCTCTGCTGCAATTTCAAATAACAACTGAGTATCACCAAAAATCCATCTAAATTATTTCATCAGAATTTTGTCTGATAGTATATATTTCGAATTATAGAATTTCGTTCTACACAAATTATTACACTAATTTATTTATAATTACTTTACAAAACACTTAAAAAATTACCCTTATGAGGAACCATTTCATGAACTCCTGCTGGTAACGTCGTTGCAGCTTCAGCAGCTATAAATCATAATAAAATAAATTAAGATAGAACAAACTAATGTGTAGTATTCATTTTTAGATGAATAAAATATATTAAGATTACATGGAAATTGAAATAAGATTTTTTAATTAAAATTTATTGTCTTTCATGAAATTTACATTCCTAAAAATTATTTCATTATGTTACAACAATTATTTCATCCATCCTTAACTACTTGCAACAATTATTTCATTATGTTACAAGTAGTTAAGGATGGATGACAAATAATACTATTATAGTGTTCTGGAGAGCCTCCGTAGCTCATTCGGTATAGACGAAGTCCTTTGGTCGGAAAGACTCAGTTGATTCCCGTCCATGACGTTCCTCACGTCATGGACGGGAATCAAACCGATCGAACTTTATCTGGTCTCTTTCTGCTAAAGGAGAGTTATCCGGTCTCACACGGAAGTAGAGGGTTTTTCACCCGGAAACTCAACTCGGGATTTTCTTCTCTCAGAATAGGCAAACCATCCCCTTGAACACGCGCATCTACAGACATACGACACTCCTGGAATAAGGATGAACGGACCTATTCTGTGGGATTTTTGTTTCCGGATGCCTGCACGGTGAAATGTGGGTCTACGGATGAGGGTGAATCAGGATCAGGAGAGTCGTCTAGTTTATTAATTGATAACGAATTTCATCCGTGCATAAATAATAATAATTTATATTTGCATCTTTAAACTTAAACAAAGTAAATAAAATATGCATTTTCCGTGTTCTTGTTTTATTTTTTAGCTAACAAACATTTTTGATATCCAATGATGATAATGCTAAAAGTTCAATGATTGCAAAACAAACTGTGAACAAGAAAAGAAAGGATAGATGAAAGGAGAAATGGAAACGAAAGCATACATACAGTAAAAACGTAAATGAAAGAAGAATAGCAAATTAAGTAAATGAAAGTGTGGTGATACAATTTATTCGACCAAGACATGATAATAAAATGTTATGATGTATACAAAGAGAGTGAAAGATGCATATACAGACATCAGTATCGTCTCACAAGCTAATCGCATTAATGACGTATTTTCACAACAGTTCAATCATAATAAACAGTAAATCCCCAATTACTAAAAATCCAGGAATCCCATACCCACCATATGCAGCACAGTCACGTATATCCTTGCGTTAGCAATGCAAGTAATTTCCATAAGAAATGTCGCAAAACTGAAACAAAATTGTTCCAATTAAATGATGTGAAGGCGCCTCCGTAGCTCAGTTCGTATAGACGAAGCCTTTCGGTTGGAAACACGTGAGTTTGAATCTCGTGCAGAACGCGAAGCAGTTTATCAGGACTTTTTCAACTGAAGGTGAGTTAGTCGGTCTCATATGGGAGTGGAAAGGTTTTTTCCTCACGGAAACTAGTTTTTCATCCTACAAACAGGCAACCGTCCCGTGAACACATGTCTAGAAACCATAAAATACGTTACTTAAATTAAGGGGATATTAAATCCCACATAGTTTTAAAACCGAATAAGAAACTCAAAGATCGGAATCAGAGAGTTTCTTTTCGCTATACACTTTGGTATTAGGTCTAGCTACTCACTGATGAAGCCTCAAAAAAGGCTGAAACCGGTCTGGGTAGTGACCTCCCTCCATAATGTAATAACAGCATACATTTCCTAGGAAATGTGTTTTTACATTATGGAAAATACCTAAGAATAGCGATCTGAATTTCCCCTCCTTTGCAACGAGTTGCCCGCTATTGTACTACGTACTAGGATCACTTGCATTGGCTAACGCTAGTGTCGCCGATACTTTATAGTTTACTATACTATATTCGGCAAGAAACTCTCTGATTCCGATCTTTGAGTTTCTTATTCGGTTTTAAAACTATGTGGGATTTAATATCCCCCTTAATTTAAGTAATGTTTTCATTGCCGAAATGAAGCTTATTAGCTCTTTATACTTAACATAAAATACGTAATTACTCTCAGAGGATGCAGCAGAGGAATGGAAAGCCAGCCGCAACAAATTGCCTGAAATCCCTTACGTAGGGGGACGCAACCATTCTAGAACGGACAAGAAATTGATGGAAAAGATATGAAAGCAATCAACGCTATAAAAAGGTATGTGATGCCATCTGTGAAACTATACTAAGATACGGTATAACAGTGCATGCACACTGCAAATCGCCTGCCTAAATTAGAAACGCTGCACAAAAGAATATTTTCCACGGCACATATAAGACCCAATGCTCACTAAACGCTGAGCAACAACAATTCGAGCAATTTGCTCGAATATAACTCGCACTTTTTTCCCCACAATTAAAGTTAAAAAATCGTGGTACGAGATATGTGCTGAGATTTTCGGAAACTAAAGTTTTCAGGAAACAAAAAACAACTGAAAATGGGTATGACTTACCTAGAATCTTAAATGGATAAGAATCCTATATTTTTATATAGCCAGTAAGTGAAACTCAAGATCGATAACTACGATCTATGAGTTTCAATGCCGAAAAACTATCGGTGAAGGCAATTCGAAGCAAAGGTGGAGCAAGATCCCTCACTATTCTTGATATTCTCTCATAATGTAAGACACAGCTCCTAGGAGATGTAATACTGTCATTACATTATGAGGGGGGGTCACTACCCAGACCGGTTTCACATCTCCTAGGAGCTGTGTCTTACATTATGAGAGAATATCAAGAATAGTGAGGGAGCTTGCTCCACCTTTGCTTCGAATTGCCTTCACCGATAGTTTTTCGGCATTGAAACTCATAGATCGTAGTTATCGATCTTGAGTTTCACTTACTGGCTATATAAAAATATAGGATTCTTATCCATTTAATATCTATTCAATTGCCAGAAAACTAGCCTTTTGGCTTTTTATTCTAATTACCTAGAATCTCCTACTTGCTATTGCTTCTTCCGGCCTTGATAACGGCTTCCTTATCCAATTTCTCAAAGTCATCTACTCAAATAGCGTCATCTTTTCCCCCATTATTTCAAGCAAAAACCAGTGACTTACAAGACTTGAGATACCTAATGAACAATCCTTCACGAATAAATGAGAAGTGAGAGCAGAGCGCATAACCGATAGCAATGGTAGGCATAAGCCAGTAGAGAGATAGTGCAGCTATGAAGGCGTGTATATGACTGGTGCGGTATTAACAAAAGATCGCGCGACCCAACGGCAAAGGGAAGCCGACAATTGTTAGATTGAAATGCTTATTCTCTTCAACCGAATTCCATAATATCTGAAACTGCCATAACAACACTAAGTATGTATTTCTTAGTTTTGACACGTTCACGTTCCGACGTTTATCATTCTGACAGAACTTCTCATTATCGTTTGTGTACCACTTCCGAGTCGAGCGGGTCTGCTCTACTCACACAAAGTTTCACCCTTCGGTTCAATTTCATTGTTGCTTGTTTGAGTGCAGCTCCGGCGTCGAGCTGGTGGGCAGACTCTCTCTCTCTCTCTCTCTCTCTCTCTCTCTCACACACACACACACACACACACACACACACACACACACACACACACACACACACACACACACACACACACACACACACACACACACACACACACACACACACACACACACACACACACACACACACACACACACACATCATATGGCATATTAGTTTCAATTGGCTGTAGACGTTTATTTCAAGTTAGCCTTTGGGAACTGTCTTAATAACATCGAAGGGAACTGTCTTAATAACATCGAAAATTGCAAATGCAATCAAACACTTATTTCATGTAATTGTAAAATTGGACAATAGTTTTTAGTTAGATACTGTGTTTGCTAGTGCAACATATGGTTTTGCTTGAGTCTATACAGCATAGTTTCCCTGGGAGGGACATGTGATTCATTAGTTAGTGCCGTTTTTATTCCAGCTGTCTCTAATCGCACTATTTGTTGAGAAATACATTGCACAGACTGCAAATGTTTCTGTACCTTATTCACTGGTAAAATAAAACTACTTGTTTTTCCCGCGTTTGCACTATAGTGCTGTCGGGTAGGGCATGTTGTTTACCGCGGTGAGAGAGTTACTATCGTCCCGAAGTGAGCGTGTTTAAACTTTTTTTCCTGTGCGAGGTATATGCGAAACTTTTTAATTCTTTTTTTCTTAAAGTAAAATCAGGTGTGCGAGTTATACGCGAGGGCAAGTTATATATTCGAGTAAATACGGAAAGCCAAAACTAGAAATATAAGAATTTCATGAATATCTTCAAAAAATGCATATGTATTAATAATTGGAGGTTTAAATGCAAGAATTTGCAATGTGGGCTATTCCAGGTATGTGTGAAAGATTTAGTTAATTAATTAATTAAATTTATTAATTGATTATTTATTTATTTATTTATTTAATAAAGAAATAATAAAAATTGGAAAAATTACGACAGTTTTCGTGCAAATAATGAATTAATAATAATAAATAAATCATTCAGTATATTATTATTATTATTCGTGACACCTCCAAGGAGTCCGAAGACTTGTTGCGGGCGGACACCTATCTTACAACTCTCTGTATCCAACACTACACCGAAAGTCTACTACCAATCATCTGCATCAACCATCTACCGCCGACCACCACAACTAGTATTTTTGTCTGTAAATTGCGTGTGTTCTGAAGGGCCGATTTGTCTGTATGCGGGATGAAAAACCAGAGTTTCGGGGAGAAAAACCCTGTTACCAACGCTTGAGATCGGCTAACTCACCTTCAATTGAAAAAGTCCATATAAAGATTCCTCCCGTCAGGACGAGAATCGAACGTAGGCCTTTTCTAATCGAAGGGCACCACGCACCGTCGTTCTTCCAATTTGCGCTACGGAGGCGCTTATATATGAGTATTCTACAGAAAGAAAGCATAAGATGCCTGTACTAGATAAGACTGTCAGATTGAAAAAATTAAAAAATATTATTAACATTATTATAATAAACATTATAAAAAGAAAGAAAGAATCGAAGAAAAATGGACAGACAAGCATTAGAGAAAAAATGGTTAATGCAAAAGCAATCAAAGGTGAACTGAGTCAATGGTATAAAGATGGAAAAAAGATTAATAAAAGAAAAGAAACTGCATCTCAGAGATATCCACAAGACAAATTATATACCTCAATGTACGAAGAACATAAAAGTACACGAAATAGTATACGATAAGGAAAATTAAACAGGAATACTGAAATTACTATTCCAAAAATTTAGAAGATGATTTTTTATGGATCTCAAAGAAGAATTTGGAGAATAATACAAAACAAAAAGAAAAAAATTAATGAAAGTATTAACCTCGACAATGTCGGATTGGATAAATAGAAAGATCATTTCGAAATCTATGTGAAGAAAATAATAACGATATGTAATCAAAGATATGATGTTTATGAAGGGGATAAGGTAACTTTTGAAATAACAGAAAACATTCTGAACAAACCCTTAAAGAATGAAAACACAGAAAATCAGCTGAAAGACATAAGATATCGAATGAAGTAGTGGAATAGAAACAATTAGCAAAAGAACTATATGATGTTGTAAATATAGTATTTAAAGAAAGAAAAATGGCAAATGACTGGTAAAGAACCTGAAAATACCAAATATTCTAGAGAGGAGACAGAAGATCCAGAAAACATGCACAACACTAAAATTATATACAAAAGTAATTGGAAATATAAAAAATAATTTGACTGAATTATCAGATGAGCAACAAAGAACGATAGATCACCAATAGATGCAATGTTTATATTAAAGCAAGTAATAGAGAAATCATTAAAATACAATAAGAATCCTTTACATGTGTTTTATTGATTTAATTAAAATCTTTGATAGAACACAGTTAAAAGATACAACAAACACGATAAAAATGCGAAAAATCGCAAAACACGTTTTAGAACTACTTAAGAATATATGCATGAGATAAGTACAATAAATACATAAACTCAACTTCAACAACTCAGAATTTAAACAACAAATAACTTAAGAAATTAAATAAAGGTTACCAAATACATTTGCATACAGAAGAAAAAGGAGAAAAACTAAAGATATCAACTGAAAGCTAAAATTATGACAATTCAGAGAATCCATCATCATCAAATTCCTGACATGTACCCTCAAGGAGTGTGCAGGATATGATAGTACTACATGAAAAACTTACATCATTACTAACTTCCTATCTACAAATTTCTTCCAAATCAGTCTGTTACCTGCCAAGACTCCAACATTATCAGATCTCATATTTCTATCTTCTTTTTTCTTTTTCCTGCCAACCTGGCAGAGAACACTTGTTTTGGTAATGTGTCCTCTCCCATTCTGTGGCCATACCACCTGAGATTAGCTCTGATAACTCATTCCTGGATGCTGACGATGTCAAGTTCTTTCCTAATATCCTCGTTTTTAATATGATATTGCTATCGATGCCCTCTGTTCACGCCTCTGATCTTTCTCAGGACTCTCATATCTGCGGTCTCTAGTCTTTGGTCACGTGTTTTATTTCTAACCCAGCTCTCAGATGCATAAGTTAAAATTGGTTTGAACACTGTCTTATATACAGCTAATTTTAGTTTGATTGATTTCTTTCTTATTCCATATAAAGTTATTCAGTTGACTTCCTACCATTCCAGCTTTGTTGATCTGTTGTCTATTTCCATATTTAATTTACCATCTTCACTAAAAATCGCGCAAACGTAGCTAAAATGTTTTGCTTGTTCTATAATTACCCATTCACATGCAGTTGATAGGTTCAATGTTTCTGCCTATTTTCATTATCTTTGTCTTGTTATTGCTGACATTCATACGATATCTATTACAACAGTTAATCAATTTAGTCAGGAAATCTTGCAGCAGATTTACTTAGAAGTATATTTAGCTGATTTATTTAAAAGGATAACATCATCAGCATAAAGTAAAGAGCTGAGATTAACAACTCCAATTTTGATATCATGTTTAATACCACTTTCCTTGATAATGCGATCCATATAAATAATGAATAGATAGCAATGTACATCCTTGTCTAACACCAGATTTAACATTAAACCATCTTCCTGCACTTCCTTCAATAATAAGTGCTGATTTACAGCTGAAATAAAGACTAAGTATTGCTTGATATAATGTCCCATTTACACCATATAACTGTAGCATATTGAATAGCTTCTCTCTTGGCACCTTGCCATATGCCTTTTCCAGATCTATAAAACTTAAATACAGATCTTTGTTATATTCCCATGCTTTCTCGACTATTTGTGGTAAAGTGAAGATCTGATCCTGACAGCCTCTATTTGGCCTGAATTCAGCTTGTTCTTCACCAAGCTTTTCTTCCACAATTCTTCTCAACCGTTTCTCAAGTATACTTGCATAGATCTTGCCAGGAACACTCAGTAGGGAAATACCTCTGTAATTCTCACATGCAGTTTTATTTCCCATTTTATATATGGGTAGTATGAGAGCTCTACTCCAATCATCTGGAATTCGTCCCTCTCTCCATGCCTTTTGAATAACGCAGTGCAGCCACTGCAAGACTTTTATATCTGCATACTTGAGCATTTCTGGTCGAATATCATCTACTCCAGATGTCTTCAACATTTCAAGCCTTTGATGGCTTTTTCTGCTTCAAGTATGGATATGTATTTCTGTATTCTGTTTAGGTATTTAAAAATCATAGGGGAAATAAATGAACAATTTAGTAAGATAAAATATTTAAGAATAGAAATAAAGAAAATATATTTTTCCACAATAGGAGGTAGAAGAACAAGCAATGAAAGCTAGTAGAATATATCTGAATGTCTCAACAACCTCATCTGCTAGAATAAGGACATAAGCAAAGAAACAAAATATCTACAAAGAAGTAATCAGACGAGTACTAACATATGCACCAGAACGTGCAGCAACTACAAAAATTAGACAAATCAATGAAACCACTCAGATGAAAACATTAAGAACAATGGAAGGCGTAACAATATTAGAACAAAATCAGGAACTTGCAAATCATAAAAAACGGAAATGAGAATGGAAAAATCATATAAAAAGAATGCAGAATTACAGATGAGCAAGAAAACAAAGAACTGGGCACCAAAGGAAAAGTTAAGTAGTGGAAGAGCGAAGAGAAGATGTAAGGATGACCTGGAAAACAGCGATACCAGAAGAGGCAATGAGACCTAACAGCGAAAGAAGAAAAGGGAGGAAAAAGAAGTAGGAGAAGATCAAAGGGAAAATACCACAAGCAAACACAACAAATTAGAGTAATCTCACTCTCTTCATAAAACCTTATTCTAGCTTCGAAGACGATTGGATTATAGCGCCACACTGTGCATAGTCCTATTACCACAGTTAACATCCAGCTCACATAACATTAATCTATCTTATTGATAAAATAGCATACTTGTACTTATATAATCAAACTTTAGCGACTATATTTTTCTCAGAACAAAGAGTTTAATCCCTAGTTACAAGTACTTCGCATTCTTTGTTTGTATATCAAAGCATATAATGTAGTCTTCATTGTCATAGTTCACATAAAATTTATCATCGCTCTTTGATAAATTTCATTAATAAATTTTCTTTTACACTAAGTTTTTGCTTTTGTCATTTACTTTTTCCTTTTTAAGCTTATAATTATGAATTACCACATTTTGTTCCTTCAGATTTTATTTCGAACTCTAGGAGGTTAAATGAAATATGGACTGTCATCATCAAAAAATAGTTATGTTACTTCAATTATGAGCGCGCATTGTTCTTATAATTACCATCATTATTGGACATCAAAGCTATTTTTTAAGTTGACAAAAATGTAATAGTCAAATTTAAATTAGTGTAATAAAGCTAAACTATTTGGTTTGACGCATCGATTTCTGGTCTTTTTTTTTTTTTTGTTAATTTTTGAATTATAGGAAACAGTTCCTCTTGCTTTATGGTTGAAAGACAGTGGCTGCTATGCTTATGGTTCGAGTGAAAGGTAACACTTTATGAATGAAGGAATCCTTATGTAGTTCTAGGATGGACTCCGTAGAGTTAGCTAGTTTATAATTTTAAAGGCTTGAGAATACATTCAAATACATTCAAGAATTTCGTTATCCAGATTCCAGATTTGTTTTATATCATTCTGCGCAGAGGTTAATTTATCAATTATACCCAGCAAATTAGTCTTGTTATAATCCTTTAGCTCAAGAGTGAAGGATCTTCATGAATAGCATTGCTTGTACAGAGAGGCTGTTGACTTCACACAAAACTGCCTCAGTTTCTTTTATACTTTTATTTTGTACATGCTTTGAATGTTTCATTTTAATTCAGCTTCGGAAACTTCGGTATTTTATCAGTTTAGTTCTTTCGTAGCGTATTCTTTCTCCGTATATCTAAGGTGCTTTGTGTTTTTCAAGGATTTTGGGTTACCTTTGAGCGTATTTTGATTTTCTTTGTGACTTTTTTATACACTTTCTACAGCACGAGTTTAATGGTTAAGTGTAACGCCGTTTGTGGCCAGTCACTTTTTCCATATTTCTTAGTTAATTATTTCTTTAGGTGTTATGCCCGTACTATTTTTCTCATTGCAACGATTCGTTCCTGGTGTCCAGTTATCGTGCTTCGAGGTATCTAGTATTTTTCAATTTATAGCTAATAGGTGCTACCTACACGTTTTATATGATCCACATAAGAAGCTGTTTCCTTAGCATTTCCCAGATTCTGAATTTTCACAGACTTGAGAAACTCCTAAAAATCGGGTATTTTTTTCTAGTTTTGCTTTTGTTGCCTTGTACAGCAGATTCTGGTAGTTTGGTCTTAAATACTTAGAGAGGAAGATTGGAATGTTGTCTCGAAAAGTTCTTGGCGACTGGAGTTTTTGACTTTTATGAAACTTTATTAGCCTTCTCTTGGATTTTGTAGTAAAACGAACTATGAGAGAAGCGGGTCACGACAAACATCGTTTTCACTTTTTAGCAAAGAGCTAGAATATCATTATGATGTAGAGGCCTGGCATGTCGCTATCGTAGCCTAACTTTAGAATAGTGTCTGCTAGATTTTCTATAGGCTTAGTTTAAAGGAAGGACCTCTATGATATGATATTTCTAATATTGTTGATAATTCAAAAATTGGTATTCTGCAATTTTAACGACTCTAGTTCTTGGAGCAGTTCAGAGGTTTCTTTTTATATGACTGCGCTGTATGTTCAGTTAAATGTCTAAAAATAGTGTCAACGTACGTTGGCACCATTTTTCTTTTTTTTAAACATTTTAATAATTCTTATTTCTTTTAGACTTCTTCCACTACAAAATTCGTTCATTTGTGTGTGTGTGTGTGTGTGTGTGTTTCGTTCTGTCCTTAGCGCGCTATATGTTTCGAGTGCTAAATGTAAAGAGTCAAATAAGAAAGGTCGCTTGTATTTCTTGTTCTGTTAAGCTGCACGTCAAGCTTTTCCTCTAGTAAGAAGGGGCTGTATTGTTAATTTATCTTTTTCTTTGTTTTCCTTGCAACAGAGGCACTTCCCTTCGTCATGGTTCGCGTTTGACTTACGTGACAGGTGAATTTGAAAAGGTCAAAACACATGAATTTGTAAATTTAAATATTTTCTACCAGTAACGGAATTTCGAGCCTCTAAAAAGTCTTTATATTATCATTAGAAATGAGGCTGTTATGATGTTCTCTGACTTGGCTGCTCATTTTGAAGTTTAAGAATTGGTTGATGGTCACAATGGCAGGTCTAATTAACTTTTGTTAATAACTAAACTAACATTAAGAAGAGATTTTTATTGCTGAAACACGACACAAATTAAGATATTATGTTTAATACTATAGTACTTACTGTTATTTCATTTAGTACACAAATTGGCTCTTTTGTAAAAAAGTTGTATCATTGTTATAAAAAATAGCTTGCGAATATTGCAAAACATGTTATTGACAAACATGGGTGTAAAAGATAATCGCCATAGTTACACTAAGTAAGGTAATCGAAAGTTAACTTGCTTTAGAAAAGGAATCCTGATATTAAAGGAAATTCCTTTCTTTAGTGAGATCAGAGCAATCTGGATATACTTACTACAGTTATACCTGGCTGGACAACACAGACTTCCGCCATACACGGGAGAGCATCCATGTACTTGAAGTTCGCACTCTTTCATAACACACGAGGTTGAGTTTCTTATACAGTAGCACACCTCACACGGCCTATCCGGATTCTGAGGTAGTCTTGCTCCTTCCCTAAAGTTTACCCCATCTATGTAGCAACCTGAAAACAGAACACATTCATTATGAAAACTTTTAAGAGTCCATTTGTATAATTTGGAAATACAGAATGCAAAACTGTTAGATATATACAGAAGCAGGCAGTGACAGATTTCAGAAATCTAACACTTTTTCCTTTCTCCTCCAGGTTTTATAAACAGAAGCACAATGCGTCCGATATGCGTTGTGATTCCATCTATTTGAACCTTTGTTCCCGTGTTCAATGTAACAACCATTAATATCCTATTATAAAAGTAATAAATTCCTATTACAAATCCGTTACTTTTGCCTCGTGATCAGATATAATTTACTCGGTGTGTGAGTGTGCACAAAAGAAGGTTTGCAAGGTTATTACGAACCACCCGATTCATATTTAATTTTACTATTATATTGATCACTAGAAGTATGATAGCGTTATTATAATATATAGAATTTTATATTATAATAATAGATACAATAACAAAAAACTGCGATTCGAAATTGAATTCTAGAATATAGAACAAATTTTGTGGTTTATAAATATATTTCCAATAATTGTAGACTATATATAATACTGCAGACGTTGTACCCAATTTTGGGGTAGAAGTGCTCCAAAAGAAAAGAAAATTGAGGTGTAAGTCAACAAATTTTTGTAAAGGATTCCGAATACTGAGTTTCAGTAATACCTGCCTGAACAAATACACACGCACAAATGTAGAGATATTAATGTTTGAATTAATAAATTAAAGTTTCTGAAAATTATAACAAACCTTACAGTCTAACAGAAAGTTAAAGCGCCTAACTAACTAAAGAAACCTCGAAACCTACTTTAAAATGGACTATTAAAAAGCAAAAATTCGGTTGTTCAATTGACATGAGTGAATCTGCACCGATATGCTCTATTTAGCAAGTTCTTATGCATTTCGCCAAACCCAGCCTTGGAATGAGATGATTAATCAAAATAAGATTAATCTAAAAATTACTACATCATATTTAATACAAATCAGTGTAAATGTATATGTGATATTAAAATCTTATGAAAAATAATAAAAAAATGTGCAAATGACTTTTTTTTTCAGTTAATCCATTAATGCTTACCTGCTGCTTGTACCACAGAAATCTCGGTTGTTGTTGTACTTGTAAGCCGAGGATACACTAGAAAAATGAAGTAGCAAAATATTATCAGGCATGGCATTATTGGATGACATATGGCATTATTCTATATCAGTCTAATGCACAGATTAGTTAATCAATATTTGCACTAAGTTAAACGGGGTTCTTTTCCACACACAAAGTTATAATTAAGATATTAAAAGATTAAAGATATAAAGTTATAAACATTAAAGATATTAATGTTTGCGTTAATAAATGAAAGTTTCTATTATTATTTCCATTATTATTATAACGGAAGTATTTATGACGTCCACTTCTCAGAAACTGCTGAACGAGATCTCAAAGAAGAACTGTCAGCCGCGTTTCATGCAGCGGCGGTGGATGCACTTGACGATTGTATAAATTATCAAAACTTTGAAGAGAACGAACTGTAAATGAGTTCCGTCTTTCTTTTATTTTTCAACCATTCTAAGAATTTCTGAACGGTTGATAACGTTAAACAAAATACATTTCAAGAAAACTGTCAAGAAACCTGTTATTATTCTTTGTGTTTCCCACCTAATTCAGGTCTTTAAAGAAGCCCGGAACAACCTGTTTCCGCTTACACCGGCGTATTTGTCATTTCCTAGAATTTAGAATAAAAAACAATCTCCATCAATCAATAATAGTTCACCAGTGCTGCCTTAGAATGGCTGTTAACAGCTAACCCTGAAATGGTCATCCTAAAAGTGAGGAAAGTTATCGACAGAGATTATTCGGTTTTATCTCGCAATGGTGGCGCATAATAACGAGGCCAGCAAGATTAAAAAGAAAAGAGCAGAAGCCGAAATGTGTTGTTCCGTAGGTGGGAAATATGTAAACTGATCATTGAATTCTGAATTCATTTTCTTTATTATATTCTATCGAGTAATTTTAAAGTTATCACGTAAATCATCTAAATTTATTATGTCATTCAAATCATGGAATTTTAAATTATTCCCTTTATTATTTTTGTAAATCAATGAGAAGTTTATCTGACCTGTTAACAGTCCCTGTTTATATAGACATCCTTTGTAAACGAGCAAATGTTTCGTTCAGAAGTTTAAATGGCAAAATCCAACCTTCAAGGTTTTCTTGAAGTTAAATTTAACAAATGGAGGCTGATGAAATTCGATAGAAACAACAGGCATCTGCACCATTTCTTTCTGTAATACCTGTCTAGACTTCGGAAGTTGAATTTTGCTAAGAATCACTTTCACGAAAGTCATAATTTACTACTTCAATGTGTAATCCTCCTCCTATGAAGTCCTCTTTAGATATTTTCTAGAAAAGGTATACTGACGTATAATTTCCCAATAATGTCTTCTTTCTTCGATAAACTTGAAATTGTATTCAATCGAACACTAAAAGAATACTTGAAAAATTATAGGTGATGTATCATTTTCAGCATATTCACATTATAGGTCTTTAGAGAAATATATATATAGGTTAGTACAACCTCTCTCTCTCTCTCTCTCTCTAAATCCTATAGGTGTGTGTGTGTGTGTGTGTGTGTGTGTGTGTGTGTGTGTGTGTGTGTGTGTGTGTGTGTGTGTGTGTGTGTGTGTGTGTGTGTGTGTGTGTGTGTGTGTGTGTGTGTGTGTGTGTGTGTGTGTGTGTGTGTTTACAATACATTAAATGAAATCATTTAAATGTAAAAATAATGATACAACACAGAAGATCTTTAATATTCATTAATTTATATACTTACGCTCAGGACACCAAATCTTAGGACAGCAATCTCCGGGATGCCTTTCGATTATGCAGTCTTCTCCAATTGGTTTGATGAAAGGACATATCCGCAGGTAGCACATCAGGGTACTCCTGACGCACGTGCAGTTTAAACATGGCTCATTGGTGTCTATTTGTTCTCCATTATCATAATGCTTCATCATGTAGTAGCATCCTAAACGCAATTCAAATTACCAACATATTTAGAGCAATAAATATAATTTTCCTTGTATTTTGAACTTCAAAGCTATCTAGAGGTTTAAAATTTTACCAATGCTAATAGTTTATCAACAGCATGTTATAAAAAGCATCCCAGACTAAATATAAATGCAAGGTATTCATAAGAAACAGAACAGCGGTCACTATCAGATGACTGGTTTGCTTCCTCGCTTATGCTTCTTCTTTCCATTTTATGATATCGGGTATTAAATATCACATGCAGTCTACGGCATCATCAATGCATATTTTAATTTAAATATGGAATTCAGATACTCTTAACAATAGGGTCAGCCTTAACTTCGATCGTTTAAATCGGGCAACAAAAGTAAAAGTAAAGAAAAGCATTTCTACCTGAAATATGTAATGGTGGTGACATCTCTAGATGGGCAAGAGAAAAAAGCAGTTTCCTTCAGGTGCAAAAGATACATATAAATAAATATGTAAATAAATATATAGAGCTTCCGTAGCTCAGTCAGTATAGCCAGTCCAGATGGTGGTAGGCATTTTTTCTCCCAGAAACTCTAGTTTTTCGTCCCCCAAAACAGACAAACTGGCCCCGTGAAGAGCGAGGGTTAACTATAAAAAGTTTCAGACATCCACAACCAAACATTCAAATTTTCTTTGTGGTACAGACAACGTTTCTCTGCATGAAATTGTCTAGAATCAAACTACAGTCAATTACGGAGTGGTTACTTTTTTTAATTAAAAAACAGTCGCAGCTCCGTAATTGTTCAGAATCAGAGGCGATCACTTTCGAAGCTTTTAGCCGATGCAGTTGTGCACTAAAAATTTCTTATAATATGATTCTCTTTTATTTTTTATTCTTAAAGGCTATTTAAAAAACAGAAAACCCTCGGTTAGTTATAGCCCTGTAACCGCCCTTCAGTACCAGGCGAGTATACGGCATGCTCGTATTTTAATGGAAAAAAAATTACCGAAATTTTACAAATAATGTTGATATCAAATCTAATCTTTTTTATATGTAAATGAGTCAAGTTGTTTCACAATTGCCTACATGACATTGTAGTAACCGGCGACAACACAGTGAAACTTTTATAGGTTCAATTCTATGAGACTGGTGTGTGTTATGTCTGCAAACTGCGCGTGTGTTCTTCTGTCCGGTTTGCCTGTTTTGCGAGATGAAAAACATGAGTTTCAGGAAGGAAATCCCGGCCACCTCGGGATGAAACAGACATTTAGAGCAATGAAGCAAGATTTTTTCACAGAAACTTGGAATTTAAATGTTTAACTTGGTGATTTTATGATTACAAACATCGTCTCTTGTCTAATATGCGCTTTGAAGGATGCATGCGCTCAAAATCGACGATGGTTCTACCTGCTGAGTATTATATGCATTAGCCACAATAACCATTAAATGTTTAGTTATTTAAATTTACTGCTTCTATATCATTTGTTGAAAGTTAAATTCACTTCCCTACAATAAACAACTTCGTAGATTTGCTCTCTCTCTCTGTCACCTTCTTCCTCTTCACTGCCTTCTTTATTCTAACTCTAATAGCACTTGGTTCGGCCAAGAGAAACAAACGTCTCCTAACTCAAGATATATAGTATATATACTGAACTTTCCGAGGGAGCCTTACCTCTTTGCTCAAAGCGAAATTTCTCTGAGTAGACCTTTGATTCGCCATTGGGAACCTTGAGGACCTTGGCGAGTAAAGTTACGAGCTGTAATCCAATACAGTAAACAGCAAATAAATTACCAAAATTTGTTTGCTGTCGAGAGTTCACGAATCCTTGTATTCGTGAACTCTCTTTCAAAAGCTTGTCTAGTCAAAATACATATATCCGTCTTAATAGTTTCTTAAAAAATCGCATAAGTTGCATTTCTTCACATTAAATGTTAAACTACGCTTTCCTCCACTCTTGCAGTCTTTTAAATCCTCCTGTGCAAAGAACCGAGATTTTCTTAAACAGTTAACTATAGTTATTACCTTTACGCTGTCAGAAAAGTGGGAAATTTTGCTCAATATCTGAAGCGCAATTATTTAATTTCCTTTTATATGGATCCCATACAAGAAAGGTAGAAGAACCTATAGGCACATTAATCCGAATGTGGAGCATGAGTGAGGGTTAAGAAGTTTATTGACGATTTGGAGGGAGATTGGAGTTCGTGAAAAACACCTTATTAGGAAGGCTGTTTTAGGAAAAGCAGGTTCAGTGTGTGTGTGTGTGTGTGTGTGTGTGTGTGTGTGTGTGTGTGTGTGTGTGTGTGTGTGTGTGTGTGTGTGTGTGTGTGTGTGTGTGTGCAGTTGCACTAAAGTGGATGTTTGGAAGCTGTTGCTCTTTTTTTTTAATAAGCATAACAGAGAGCGGAGGAATGATTGTCGCCAATTCAGTGGAGCTGTAACTATGGAAGCACCTACAGAACAGACAAACAGCTGAAACAGAGCTTCTGTGACGTAGAATTTTAAGTGAGTCTCTGAGGAAGGGCCAATCGATAAGTCAAAAATCTCTCCTCTGGACACCATCGAGGAAGGAGGTTTTAGGTGCGTCTTCTCAAAAAGGAAAAGAATTCTAAAGATAGGTAGATTTTGGATTTTTACAGAGTTAGTAGCAAGGTGGGAGAAATCAGTCCCTTGAGCCGAAGAGAATGCCCAATTTTGAAGAGTCTGAAAAAGTGATTGATATAATGTATTTATGCCAGAAGAAAGTGGAGGTAAATGCCGACAATTTATGAGTATCTGTGGGATACTCTATCTTTCTTAACCGAGAGTCTCCCATTTTCTTCGCTCTTTAGAAACGATCCTTATAAACACTACCTCTTGTCTGTCAGCCAGTTTTTTCTCATATCGCTAAGTGATCATCAGTACTTATCTCGACACACATTTTAATCAGCACGCTCTTAGAAGGAACGCCATCAAAGGCTTTATTGGAATCTAAATAAATCCCCAAATAGCCATTACCTTTACCTTGGTCTCTCTTTCTCTCTTGACCTGCTCATAAAAAGTTAACCGATTTGTATGAATCGATCTCCCTTAAGGAAATAATGTTGCATCATTCTAGAAAAGCCTTCCTATGGAAATCTCCGGGACGTGTTTCCTCATTAATTTTTCCTTCGCTTTGTGTCTATAACACTAATAAGAGCTATAGTTTTAATTATGTTTTACAGGGTTTTTTATTATTATTTTTATGATGATAACGGCCATGAGCCCCTTTTACGGGGAGGTACGACATCATCTCAATCTCCCTATTTTTACCCGAGTTCTGAACCGGCATGGCTGACGAATCAGACCTATAGCTGGAGGGACCATCTTAAGTATTCCTGACTGTAATCCGTGTGGGTGTTCACGCAGCCAGTTTGCCTGTTCTGGGGACGAAAAACCAGCGTTTCGGGTGACCACCACCACCACCACCTGCGTATGAAACCGCTAGCTCACCTTTCGTCGAAAGAGACCGGATAAAGGTTCCTCACGTCATGGACGGTAATCGCACTCAGGTCTTTCGAATCGAATCTTTCGAATCTATACCAGGGGTGGAGAACCTTTTTAGTAACATGGGCGAAAATTGCTAATTTAAAAACGTCCGCGGGCGACTGGTAAATTTTAACTCTTATATGTAGTGTGCTGATGTACATACGAGTACATCAGCAAGGGGCGAATTGAAACAAACTCGCGGGCGAGGGGTTCCCCATCCCTGGTCTATACCGAATGAGCTACGGAGGCTCCGTTTTTCAGTGAACCGCCGGTAATAAGCGAAAGAAGTCTTGCAAATTTCAGTCAGATCTCCGCGACTCAACGAAAATTGATATCGACAGCATATTTATTAACAACGATATATAAATCTGCTTACAAAAAGAAATACAGTGCGTGATTCTTGACTGCCGCAAGACATCATTTTCCAAATCACTTTGAGCTTTGTTTTTTACTAATATTAGCCTCAGTTTATGGCAGACTTTCTATGGAATTAAGAGAGGTCTCAAACTTTCAGGGAGAAGTTGTTGCATTGAGAGTTAATTTTGGTTTATTTGTATCGTTTTATTGTAAATTTAATGTTCTAGCTGCGGTTATGATAATTAGAACGCCGGTCAGAATATTAAATATTGCGACAGCTCTGAAAATAGTCACATTCAAAATTCGAACTTAATTATTTCATTCGTTTTCTATTATACAGCATCGCTATGCAAAATGACAGAAAGGTGTTTTGCATATTGCGACGATTATAGGACAGGATCCCCAAGTGGCCACAGTACGATTCTCTCTCGTCGTATCAGAAACCTCGTATGATTTCTACCTTACGCAAATAAGTAACTCCAAGTATTTCCACACTGCTTTTAGGCATAACCACTTCTTCTAGCCAATTACAATTCTCTCTTAATCATTCAAATAACCAATGCATTAATTTGTAATATAATTATAAATTATATTGCAAAATATAAATCATAAAACTACAAAAAATGTTTCTTTCGCATCAGGCTGACAAATTAATGTCTACTTGATGCGAAATTGCATGCTGATGTTGATGTAGAGTTAGTCTTAAGACGTTGCTTAAAAGGCATTTTCTATAAAAGAACATTGAAATTTTAATTCAACAGATTTCATAATTCTCATCCTTGCCGATTAGACAAAGAAAGATACAATACGGTTTTTTAATTATAAACAAATTAAACAACAGTTTAATTATAATTAAAATGAATAAAATTATAATTTTATTAATTTTAATTTATGAGTTTTGTTCGTACTTTGATAAAACCATAAATAGCAGAGCAGACAGTATTATAATGTAAGCTAACTATGACTCACCTTTGTCACGCGGAGATCTGCTGTTTGACTGTACAGGGGCTGAAAAAGAAAAAAAAAAGGTACGAATTGAATAAATAACAACTATTAACAACTTGTATGAATAAATAACAATTATTTCAATAACATGCTTAGAAAACACAGTCGTTCGGTAAATGTGATGTGAACAATGCAGAATTTTATTTACATTAACTTACGCTCACAAATATTAGACAATTTAGCCATCGTGCGTTGATGCAGTATGCTCAATTTTTTTTTTTTTTTTTTTTTGTGTGTGTGTGTGTGTGTGTGATACAGTACGTTCCTGTATCAGTACTATTTATAAATAAAATAAAATAAACTTTTGAAAGCCATTAAGTCTCTAATGTACTGTGTAACAGCCCAGAAATCGTTGTGTGTTGAATAAGATCGCTATCAGGTTTATATTTTTATATATTCAGGTGTTATTTCAACATTAACTACAATGGATGAACATTAAGACAATAAGGAAATAAAAAGTTACATTTTCCATCAGTGAAACTACGAAACAACAGCTTACTAAAACAAGTAACGAAGTCATGGAAGTAAAGTGATCAGTGTTGCCATCTAGTAGAGAAAACTCGCATGTCCAGGATTTGAGGGATCATTCAACAAGGTGTTTTTAATTGGGTGTAATCAAATTTTATCAAACTTGCAGAGTTCGCATATAGAAATTCTCGGGTCATTAGCATTAAGTACTTAGGATTTTTTAATAATTGGCAGATGGATTATTTACACGAGTGACAATAAATAAATAAATGAACGGCAGTGCTTGTTATAAGTACTGCTATATCACACTCTGTATTTAACATTCTTTACGTTGTTAATGCATATAAGAAATGCTCAAACTCGTAGAAATGAACTGTCATTACATCCGAAGTTCTTTCTACGTTATATGTGAGTGTAACAACTACATAAACTGACGACACAAGGAAGAAAAAGAAGTGGCACTATGACGCCGTTAGTTGCTTTGATTAGCAGGCATTTCGTATAAATTTGCATTTGACTTTAACTACATTAAAAATGATAAGTGGCAACTTTGCATTTTAGCGAATAACATCACGATTTTTGTATAAATAATAAGTTCGCGATTATTATTAATGCGTTGCTGAAGTCCTTAAAATAAAGAAAAATTAGACAAGACATTTTCTCTTGTTATTACATATTTTTGATTTATTCGGAAGAAGTATTAAGTATACGACATGTTTGATTGGGATTGATTCGCAAATAAAAACTGGTAACATTTTAAAATAATAAATGAACGTACACCACCAACATCTCGATTAAGGCTGCTCAACGATCCTGTCATTAGAGAAGCGTTTTATGAAATGAAGAGGAAAACGCATTTTAGAAATGCGTGTTAAAATGCGTTGGAATTACGAAACGTAATGCTGCCTTACAGAGTTGGGTTCCTGAGGACGTGGAAAAGAAAAAACAACAACAAAAATAGAAATTTATTTGGAGAACTACCTATTATTGAACCACGAAAAATTGCCCGATGTGTCGTTGCCGGAATTCTTCCTGATTTACATTTAGAAATATTAGAAACCAAATCTGAAGGAATAGGGTGATTAATCCTTATTCCCTAAGTGTCTTCTATCTGTAGATTGCGTGTACTCTTCCGGCCGGTTTGTCTGTTTTTATGGACGAGGTTTCGGGAGAAGAACTCTCCACCTCCGTATGAGACCGGCTGACTCACCATTTGATTGAAAACACCTCATAAAGATTTCTCACGTGATAGATAGGATTAAAATCCGGGTCTTTGCAAAGTGCTCGTCTAATCCAACTGAGCCAAGGAGACTTTACTGGGATTAAGATACGATGTTAAATGAATTTCTATCGTGACTTTATTTTATTTTATTTTTTTTAAACTAAAAGTTAATCAGATTTTATTTATTTATTTGAGGTCTCGGTAAAAATATATTTCTTCTTATTTTGGATCGCGGGAAAAGCATTGCTCTAACTATTTATTCCTCCTAAGAGGAGGGTCGGTGGCAAAGACCTGCGATGAGTAATCTCAGAAAGTGGAAAGGACCAATAAACCTGTGATAGGCTAAGAAGAATTAAAAACGAGTACTGCAGAGATTTCCTTGTTTTACCGGTTACCTTAGCAGCTAAATCTTTCTGATGCGTTCTCAACTGCAGAATGGAAGCCGTAAAGGATACTGCTTAAAATGGGAGTTTATTTTATGAAAGGATAATTAACAAGCGACCTGTTCTCATACACGTAAACAAGACTATAAAGCATATGTAGACTTACAGATTGCAGCAACTGTTTCGCACTGCTGTTCGGTGAAAAATTTAGAAGTAGAAATTCGTCTTGAAAAACTTTAACCCATTATACCGTTTGAAACAATTTTTTTAATAGCATAATTTTTCCCCCTTTAACTACACACTGCAATTCAGCATATTAGATATTTCCAGGGAAACAACTCAGTGAAAATATTATTAACTTTGCACAAATTTCGCGGCTTTTCGAAAGAAAAAAATCTAAGTGTTAAACTTCGGAGATAGGCGACGAGAAAATAGAGTATACACCAGCATAATGAACGAAAACCTCGTGGATTTATGTTAAGTTCATATGGAGTCCGACAACTACTTTTATTAAAAGTACTTCGAATTCTTGTGGGAACTCATAGGAATATTCTCGTACATGTGTGTGTTCCACGACGCTAATGCAGATGAATTCAGTTTAATGGCAGAGGTGAAATATTTATAATTGTTTTCTAAGGCACTTCAAATAACAGAAATTATCACAAAAATATATACATGTATAATGTGTGAAACACATTATATAAGTAATCCGAACATTCACATTTATAAAAAAAATTATTTCGCAAGAAAATAAGTATAAAAATTAAACTCCAGCTTTACCTAATAATTTATGAGCTCCCCTGTTCCTATTAAGTTCATTAATTCGCTTAGGCATGGACTCTATCAATGTAGAATACATTTTTCTTATTTCTTCATCTCGAAACCATACTTTTATAATGGACTGCATTAAGTTATCCTTTGTATCAAAATTTAGTGTTTTCCAAGTCTCTTTTTCACTATGATCCACAAATTTTCTATTGGGTTAATGTCAGGAGAATTACCTGGCCACTGAAGCAATTGGATGTTGTGATTTTTGAGGAACTATTTCACCTTTTTTTGAAGTGTGGCATGGAGCGAAATCCTGTTGGTAGATGAGTTTTTTTATCTTTCTGGATCTGGAACTACTGTTTTCTCCAATAGTTTTATGCGTTGGTCAATTTTCGTCATACCGTCAACAGGCACAAGTGGTCCTGGACCGTCGTTTGTAAAACAGTCTCAGAATATTTTCGCTGGGTGTTTAGAGCTTGTTGAAGGTAGGTGGGAGAAGTCTTTTCAGCTGCTGATTTTCGAACATAGGGTACTTGCTCTCCTTCTACAAAGAAATAGCTCTCATCTGACAATATGACGTTCTTCCAGTTCTCGACAGTTCAATCTTTGTACACTTTTGCCCACTGGAGGCACTTTTCTGCATAGCCTTCGTCAACACTTGTTTCTTATTTGGTCTCTGAGCAGTCCTCCCTGCTTCCAAGAATCAAGAGTGCCTGTTTTGTACAATGAAAAAAAAAAAAAAAAAACTCCGTTTCCAGGGAGGAAAAACCCGGTTATCTACGAATGACGTCATCTAACAGAGATCGATTTGGATTTTTCAGTAGTTCATTTTAAAAATTAAGTTACTTGTTAGGAGTATAAAAGAATGTGGTCGTTATCATTCCAGTAACTTCCTTATATCAATCTTTAGATTTTAATCTTTATCTGCAATTTTTTATGACTATGGAAGAAAAAATATATATATAGAAAACTTTTGTATATATTTTGTGACTGTAATGGCATGTGACAATGATATTTTCTTGGTTACATTTACCAAACTTCAAGTAATTTTAGGCTTACTTTTTTAATAAAATACAAGGAACGGTTGCAACTTAATCACGAGTGGGGTTGTTACGCTTTGAAGCTTTAAAATCGCAAGTTCTGCGAAATTTATATCCCAGAAACTGGACTAAAATGACATTTCATTTCAGTAATAAGTAGCAACAATTGCTCAAATTAAAATGAGATATTTATTAATGGCAACTCAGAACTATTATCACTTATGTTTCGTGACATGTCAATAGAAAAGGCCAACTTGAATTGCCTTCAAATGGACTGTGAACAGTCTGATTATCTTGACATATCTTATACAGATATCTTATGCAATATCTTGTACAGATCAGATGATCTGTACAAGATATTGCAATGGCGACTTTCCAAAAAGACTTATCTCATAACTCCCCATAACTCAATTATTTCTTTATTTGCTTATTTATTAAAATAAGACAATTTTAATTCGTATGCGTTCTCCTTTTTGATAGCTCTGCATGCTTTTTGTATGTTCCATCATGTCACCTTGCTTTAGCTATTATGCTCAATTCCTGATGCGGTCAAGTAACGTGGTTTGTAATAAATCTAATTTTGGGGCAGTTATCTCTATTTCTGCTGTTTGCACATTTGAGGACGTGAATTCTCTGGTAGCTTTCTTTTGCAAGGAAGAAACGCGCTGTAGATCCAAATGATGTTTATAAATGTTAATCGTATCGACAGGATTCAAACTTAGGACCTTCAGACAAAAAGACTTCTGAACTTTATTTTATTTCATTTATTTATTTAATTAACGTGTCTACCCACTAAAGGCTGCAAACTTCTCGTTAAATGCTTCCATAAACCAGAAATCCCTCTCCTCAGGCGAAACATGGCGAAAGATTCTAAACGTATAGTACTTTAGGGCAAACGTTTTTGGTGTTTTTTTTTTTAATCGTTTATGCATTTAATTTTCTACATAATCCGGAAATCCTCCTCTGTAGACCAAATGTGGACTTTTTCAGCCACTTCAGGTCTTCTGTGAACAGAGTGATGATCGCACACCGGAGATTAAAACATTCACAAACATCACGTCCGTAGAGATTCAAATCAACAATCTGTTGGCAGACGCACTCCATTTCGCAAACCAGGGCGACCAGCAGAGGATGCGTTATTAGTTTCTTGATAGTATAAACATTGAACCTGCGTTTAAAGTTCAGCTCTCTCATGCTGATGTTAAGACCTGTCTTAGTTTAAGAAATATCATTTAATAATAGTGAGCTTAAAGATTTATTAATGCAAAACAAAAAAAATTAATTAATATTCAAGTGGATGGGGATCATATTTTTATCAGCTGGGTTAGCAAGTTATTCAGTACCAGGAGTGAGAGGGGGAGGTTGTGAAAAGTGTATGATCCTTCTAAGGCCCTATTTTGTCTGCTATTTACAACTCTGTATTTTCATCACATTTGTTTCAGTGAATCTAAAATATTATTCGTGTAATTAATTAGTTCCGGAATTTTAGTAATGGAAGTAACTAAATATTCGAAGCGATGCCGAAATCTTTTAAATGAGCAAAATGCAAAACGGCATGTTAATACTAGATTTACACCACAAAGTCGATGAATGTCTTCACAACCACCGGAAAGTACAATCTTCGATGAAGTCTCTTTGGTTGTTCGAAAAAAAAAGAAAAAAAAAAGAAAAAAAAGTGTTTCTTTCGTTGTGTAAAGCATTTTGGATTTCACTTTCTGAAAAATTCATTAGTGTGTTTAGTTTTCCCAAGTGGCCTTCGCAAACCATCTGAAATATTTTCAAAATTAGTTAATTTTATTTTTAAAAGATCCTTAATAGTTACGGCGTTTCAATTAAGCCATTTAATTTTCACTTTCCAAAATGTAGAAGTGCTGCGTGTGGCTGTTTATTAAGGATGCACTTCTGGTTATTATACAGCTAGATGCAGCTGAAGTTCACGGCTCTTCACCACCATCAAGGCTTCCAACCGCGTGTGAAAGTAGGTCAAGGCTCGAGGAAGATGAGGCTGCATCCACCGTGCCATTCGGTGACAGCATATTACGTCAGAGGTGGAAGGTTATGGCCACGAAGGTTTAACGTGGTAAAGCCTATTCACCCGTTATATCACCTTCGTATAAGTGCATTTGAAGTACTTTTCTCAATAGACATCACTGTAAACGCTAATCTTAAAATTAAAACATTGAAATGAGTACTTACCAGCAGAGGTATAAGTTAATGCCAAGTAAAGGAACACGAACAACCTGAACATTACCCTCGAATGACTAATGGCGGTGTTGCCCATCACGGGGACAGTATGGGACTCGGAGGCTCTGTGTAAACAAAATAATGTCCATCATGTAATTGCTAAATGAATTAGTAGTTTAATGAAGATTTGTGTTTCTTCGTTGTATTTTGAGAAAGATGTAATACAAAGAGTGTTGCATTGTTTCAAAAAAAATTAAAAATAAATAAAATAATAATAATAAATACATAAATAAATAAATAAATACAAATGTTAAAGATGAATACAGAATACTGCATTTTTTTTTGCATTCTTCACTTCCCTAAAAAACACAAAACATACAACGATAATGAAAACACGACGATTAGTTAAGTAGCCATCACATTATGATAAAAATCACTTTTTTTCACTTTATTCATGTTCATACTTGCGAAATGTTTATTTGTTTGAACTTTTGAGACCACTAAATTTGTCTGGTGAATAATTTTAGAAAAATCATATACAGACAGTGATTCTTCTTTGGAGGAATGAAGGTCATTCCCTACTTGTATTCCCTATCGGTACATCGAATAGGGGTGCATACCATACCATATCGATACCATAACAATAGGGAATGCCAATTAGTTCCATTTCACTTCATTTCTTCAATATATCCGTTATCTTCCCATACGAAATGGTATTTGGAGGTAACAGATAATATTAGTTAGAAATATAGCGCTGACTGATTAATTAATAAGAAAATTTACTTAAAAGTCTTCAACCAGGCAATGAAAATTATTTTAAAAAGAATAACAGAGAGTCATCGTTATTTTTCGATGAATAGAAAAAATACGTTTGCCCTTGCAAGCGTAAAAATGTTTGAAATGATAATGGTTATTTTTTACCATTCTTAACACTGATTAATTTATACAAAAGGAAATTCCTCAATTTGAGCAGAGACTGCGTCTGTAAATGTCTGCGCAGCATGGCTGAAAGTATTAACAGGCGCCAGCAGACAGCGGTTCCCATCGTTGTCATCATAATGAATATCACGTGGAATCCGCAAGTTTTGAACGCGGAGGATAGGGCGATGGCATAATTACAGAACCCTGTGTATAACGGATTTCCAAGGCCTTTACGTCAAGGTCTTTGCTGGTTCCGTTGTATGGAACAGCACACGCAAGTGGAATGAATGCTGTCAGAACAACGATGGCTGCCCGAACGGTTACACTGAAAGTCGGTCAATGATCGTACCGAACATGCTGGTGCTTTTGTACTGTAATTGCATTGCTAGAGATTCCATCACACACACATACACAAACTTATGGAGAGAGAGGGAGGCTCAATTTTAATAGTACTGTACTACTCTAAAACCTCTGAAATCCAAGAAACGAAATGTCGTATTGCATCGCTTACCAGAGCAGCAGAAGAAAGGCTCT
Source organism: Typopeltis vanoorti (assembly GCF_054136105.1). NCBI lineage: Eukaryota > Metazoa > Arthropoda > Arachnida > Uropygi > Thelyphonidae > Typopeltis > Typopeltis vanoorti. Next base: position 6,448,963 of record NC_143552.1, on the reverse strand, counting down.
TCTCAATACAATTTAGAACTCGAAGAACATTAGTTGAAAACTCAGAGAGTTTTCAGCTGATAGACACAACCCAATCGAGAGAGACGTGCAATATTAATATGGTTCGTTGCTTTGGTTGTTTCATCATATTTAAAATAAAAACAGCTAAATAGTTTAATTCAGAGCATTGATTGAAGTTATTCGTTCATCTGAGAATTCTTACAGCCCTCTGATTAAAGAGTTTTTGTTGTCAATGTTTCTGACTTTTGCATCACGTGATGAAATACGTTAGAGCATCAAAGAATATTCTGTTGCTTTTTTACATTTAAAATCGAGATTATTTATCAGTTCTGAAACGCTTTGTAAAGTTTTGACTTCTTTCCGATAGTAATTGCAAGCGAACAACTTTAAGCGAACAATGCTTCGCAGACATTTCCATGGAATTAGCTTTGCCTGTCAAAGGTCATTGCGACTTTTACCATACTGTTGAGTCATCTTTCTCTCAGATCTTCATTCTTACATGTCACATAATGAACATAAAATTGCGGAGAAGAATAAAGAAAAAAGCAGTGACGATGATCTCAACATGAAAGTCTCGTGAAGTCATTGGGCAAAGTAGGCCTTGTAAACAACGGTAATTCAAAATAAAGCGATCAAAACCTTGCGAGTGGAGAAAGAGTTACAAGCGGTCGTTACGAGACACCCTGTGATTAGGAGCATTTATCGCTGCTGCTGTTATTAGCAAAAACTATTGTTCTTTGACCACACCACCGAGGTGGGGATGGCTTGTCATAATGCGCAGGACGCATCCTCCTGAAAGACCGTTGCCCACCTACCCGCTAACAATTGCGCAAGTCGCAGGAGGTAATTTATATGGCGATGGTTAGCGGTAAGTACACGACAGCGTTTTTTGCGTTCCTGAAACTCACGCATGACCCGAATTCTTGTTTCCTTCATGAGCAATAAATATACGATGTTGATGTTTTAATTTACAACGTGATGAAACGCTATGTAACAAGAAATGGCTGATTTGTCTATTCAAATGGCAGGTTTACATTATGAGTGATTTGGGTGCTGATGCGGTACGAAGAAAAGAAACAACACTCACCTGATTCGCTTTGCATCCCAACGCCATTTCACTGTTATATCTGATGAAATCATGCATTTATCATATTTTAGTAAAATCGAATCATTTCAGTTTTTGTTTAATAGCTTTAATATTTAAATAACGCTAAATCATTAAAAGCTTAAACTACATAACAGAGCACGAAAATTGAAAATGATTTCCAATATTCCAGAGATGTAATTAGTGTACTATACTTCAGTGGCAATACTTCAAGCGCTACTTCACACAAATTATTTTTTTTTCCTTTTTTTTTTTTTTAATCGTGCAGGATCATTTCTCGGCACACATAACAGAAGCCAATCTTTTATTTTTGTTAATTGCATGCGTTCTGATAAAGTCAGGATGAAACCCGACTTTCCAGAAAAAAACCGACTTTCCAGAAGGGGAACCCCTGTGACCTCCGTATGAATCCAGTGAAAAAAAAAATGTCAAAAATAATTGATGAATGATAACTGAACTGCAAGCTTCGAGCACAGTTGGGTAGGATGTCTCAGGGGAAGAAGAATTCTTCAACTGTGTTCGAAACTTGTGCATTCATTTATTGATTTCGACATATTTTTCATACTCGTCAACTGAAGGTGAGTGCACCGGTCTCATACAGAAGACTCGGATTTCTCTAGAAGAATGCAAGCGACGAATGATTTCATAATATCCGTTTGATACTTACTGATGTTATGATGGTATTTGGATGCACGCATGTAAGAGGAACAAAAGATGCTTCAAAGGCTTGGCAAGAGACAAGCTGGTATGACTGTCGTTTGAGTGGGAGACAAACCTTTTGCATTTTATTTTTACAGAGTCGAATTATAATATGATGACTGCCTTTTTTGAATTGCCTTAACATACTGGTTTGGACAACGGCCTTGATCTTTGTGGATTTCCATAAATGAATTCCTGCCTTCACGCCTGCAATAATTATTTCGATGATCCGATCACTTTTGAATCACAAGCATGGAAATGGAAATCTTACCACTGAAAAGAAGAGTGATCTCCTGCCAAATATTAAGAATAAATGAAAAGATAACTGATTAAAAAAAAAAGATTAAGAATTTGGAAAGATTGGGTGGTGAAGATTAACTGTTATCCGAATTTCTCTAAAACCATTTTATTAAGTGTCCGATAACTGAGTAGACGATTTTTGTTAGGCCAATGTCTTCCAGGTAGTCGATGGAATTGGGAAAGTGAGGTCATTTGGAGTAATTGTGGACATTAAACACCAAAGATGATTGCAAAATGAAAACTCTCAATGATTGCAAAATTCTATTTCCTTGTAGATATTCCTGGCGGGGTTCTAGGTTTAGCATTCCTTCGCATAGGGTATTAGATCGCGTATGCAGTAACTATCCTTCTAAAGGACGAGTCATATAGAGGGAGTCACAAATTTGGTGAAGATTACATGGAAAGCCTTTAGATACGAATTTTTGGCATTTCACTCTTTCTGTTAGATTTATAGTTTTATGTTTTTTGGTGTTGTTTTTCATGTCGATATTTTTAGAACTGTAGTGTTACTAATTTGAATTGTGTTTCATGGTGTATGAGAGAAAGTATCAAATAACAGGGAATGCGGAGCACCTACTGTTGGAAATAATTTGTTTCAATTTTAGTGGTATTTGTTTCACATGTTACTAAATTCGATTTCCCTTCAAATTTCGATCGGCTGAGTAGGTAAAGCAGGTTTAATTCAGTTCAAACCAATATATACCGGATTTAATTTTTACAAGTTCTTTTACAAGTGACTGACTATTTCTGGATGCACATGCTCTGTTAGTTTGCTACTTTAGAAAATGTTAACTTGAGCAATTTAAATATTTATTTTCTCAACAACGACGGTGTGTGCATGGTTGCCATCGGGTAGGATGGAAGGTTATGAAAGCTGGCGAAATTGAGTTCGTACGGGCATTTATTTCCGTTATATGTTCGCACGGGAGTGGAAAGCGAAGAGATGGAGAAGCAATATTACTCGCAAGGTTGAGAAGCGCAGATGGTTGTCTTCCCTGAACCTCGACGGGTGCATTACTTCTACCGCGATTCGTGTTCGAATGAGGTAATTCGAGAGGAAAGGTTGAAGGAACAAGTTGCACCTGTTGCACGTGAAGGACGACTACAACAGCAATGTCTAATTAGTAGCATGGGATATCTTTGCAGAGTTTATAAAATAAATTAATCATTCATGTGGGCGAAAGAAACGTTATTTCGAATAAAAATGATGCGCAAATTTCAGTTTATTCAAAAAGTGGCAGTAAAGAGAGAAACGCCGCCTTTTCTAAATCAAGCCCTCCTCTTCCAGTGATTTTATTCATAATAAAGTTAGGTTTTTTTTTATTTACATTTTATTTTACTTAAATATTCTTCAATATTAAGTAAGAACTTAAATTTCAAAGGCTCATGAGCAATACTTCATAACACTTCTACAGTGATATATTCCATCGTTAAACGTGGTTCTCGGTTCACATACAGCTTCTTTTAAAACGTTTTGGCTTTAAATTTTGGCTCACACTGGAAAATCTGCTTAAAAAACAAAAATACGCATTACAAATAGATTTGTTTAAAAACTAATTAAGAAGCGTATGAATGTTTTCCATAATACAAAGAGCTCCTCTTTGGCTTGCTCGAAGAAAGTTTCAATCTTAAGTTACCTTTCGCATGCAACATGTGAAGATGTTGTTTCTCTTAATTAAACTCGACCTTCGGTATAATAAAGTCGGCCATTATTATTTTCTTTCTTTCTCTTTTTTTTTTTTGAAATATCTTTTCCTGAAACTTTAAATGTACCTACACTAGGGAATTGTTCACAACACTTTGAAAAAAGTTGGATTAGTACCAAGTTGGATTGATTAGTACCTTGGGATAACCGCGAAGATGTTCCTGTATAACTTCTGTAAAGTGCAAGCTGTTGCAGAAGGCAATTCAACCAGATATCTTGACTGACTTTGTAGTACACTGTCAAGCTAAGCTGCACGTTTATAAATATAACGCTTCTGAATTTCAGATAGAGAGACTTCCGTGTCCTGTGATCTGGTGGAGTGTATTTTTATTCTCTGTTTGATGAGAAGCAAAACCATGTCCTTCATGAAAATAAAATACCAATGTCATGTGACGGTTGCACTGTTAATATCATTAATGCACTGGTAATACCACTGAAAGAGAAAAAACGAAAAAACAGCGCGCGATCTACAGACATCTGATATCACAGCTAAGTAGTCAGCACCATATACCTGATTAAGGTATATGGTGCTGATTAAGGTATATGGTGCTGAAGAAAAGGGCAGATCTCAAAGAAATTAATTTCTCTTCATGATACAGTGGAGCTTACATTGCATTTTTAGGAATTCAAAAAGGGATCTTGCGACTTTCCTCTTCAGAAAAATTAGGATTTCTTCTAAATTATTAGAACAACTGTTTACACTACGTACAGTTCATACGTCTTCTTAGGCGTATGAACTGTATGCCAGCTTACGCCTTCTTGGGCGTAACTTGGACTTGACCTTCAAACTTTAGAACTGCAGTTGGGGATTAATCAAGCGAAATTTGTTCCGAGTTCTTTCCCAATGAAGAGTAATTTTTTTTGTTATCCGAATTAAGTTATCCGAAAAAAGTTATCCGAATTAAGAATTATTCGGATAACTTTTTTTTAGTGCAAAATTCTTCATTCCAGTGACAAACCAAGTGATATAGCAAGGTATCTATCAGTGTACGTGAATATGCACTAAATGAGAGTAGATGTGAAGAGCACTGGAAATGGGACGGGCTTCATTTGTCTTTAACCGACTTCCAGCAAGGTGTTATTATTGCTACTGTATTCATTATGACTTGTCCACACGGAATTGTCGGTCATAGGTCTTGGGACCACTCGTGTCCTTCGAGAAAAGGGGTAGTATGATTGCAGTAGACTTAGAGCATTCCAGATGATATCATTGAATTATGGAAACGCGATGGCCAAGAAACAGCAAGGAAAAGCAAAAAACAACTGACGAAATTGAAGGGATAATATGTTGAAATGAGTTGTACCTGCCTCGCTCGCGAGACGCACCTTCGGCCCTGCGACAACCCCAAACTAAGGAACCACGCACTACTTAGGAATGACAGACTCAATGCCAGAGGAGGTGGAACGGCTATCATTTGCCTATCTGATTTAATCTTCCTTTCGTAGATTCTCTTCGAAATAAATCTGTTTTGTTACTAAGCGTTTATCATCAGCCTCCCTTTAAAAGGTTGTCTTTTTTTTTTCAAGATTCTGATTCTTTCATCTCTGCTACATCTCATCTTTTCTCCGCACCTCCTTAGCAGGCTAGCAAGCATTCTTTTAAATGCACGCTTCTGTTTTGAATTCTTTTCATATCTATCCTATTACACTTCTTATCTCCAATCTTATTCCACCCTGGTTCATCATATCGGCATAAATTAATTGTACTGAAAAGCGCCTTCACGATCTTGTTCACTTTTATAATATTTCCTCGCGATCTTTTGTAGCAAACTTGCTTATTTTTGCCAAAACTTTATATCGTGGTATAGAATGAAACTATGTGCTCTTGTAGCGTTGGAATTTTCTCATGCATATTAACTGTCTTTAAGATTAAAATGGTTACAATATTATTGCTTATAGCAAAGAAAACAGCTACAGGTTTGTGTAAAAATAAGAAAACGAGTTAATAAAATTAAACATAACTATACAAAAAATGTAGTTATTTCTCCTCCATGCTGTACATTATAGTAAAAACCAAAGCAATTATTGTTAATCGCAAACTATTTACCCATTTGATTTATGCTTGTAAATCGGTCCAAGAAGTGAAGAGAAAATCGAAATTTATTTGTTTGTGTATATTTCAAATACTGATAGATGTGTAAACCCATAAGAAACTACACGTGATATTTTAATAGGAAAGCAATGTTTGAAAAAATGCGAGGACATCGAGATGCCATAAAACTCTCAAAGGGAATTCCTGAGATTCTGAATAAAAAGCAAACCACGCTTGTGCCTACAAAGATGCATTGCTATTCCAGTGCATCTTCGCACGTTATAATGTCCAAAGCCTTAATGAATATGATGAAAAAGCAAAACAACTTTCAAAGAGACTACAGGAAAATCTAAACGTGAAAGCATTTCTCTGTATGCGTTTTTTCTGAACTCAATAGTTGACGGGATAGCAATGCTACTATATAATCATCATAGAAAAAGGTGTTTTTCCCCTTGCCTTCCCTGTCCAGTAGTATCCTACATTTGTAGATATGTATGTTTAAGGTTCTGGTTTGCCTGTTTCAATGGATGAAAACCCCTAGTTTCTGGGGAAAAATCTTTGTGCGAGACCGACTACCTTACCTGTGGTTGAAAAGCCCGAACGTTGAAATGAACGTTCTTCGTTCCGCAGACGGGATTCGAATCTAGGTCTTTACAATCAAAGGTATAGTCAAAACCAACTGAGTTACAGAGGCTTTCTTTCTCCATGCTATGATTTCGTTCTGTTTTAATTTATCTGCATGGAATCCAGTTTGCATATTAAATATATTAACCTCTTAAATTATTGCACTGAATGAAATGTATTTATTCTCAATTTTTCTTCCCTGAATTTTCAACATGCAGCCTTTCGTAGCTGCGCCTATAGTCTACTGAAGTGCAATATTGTCAACCCTCGATGATGTAGCTTGATTTAAATGGGTGTTATGAAAAGAATAATGCTCAATGAATACTTTCCTTAAAAAAAAAAAAAAAAACCAATATGCTATTTTTAAAACGATTTAAAACTATTAATTACTCCTTTCTTTCTTTCCAAACACTCGATGGAGCCTTCTACAGTTTCAGAACGGCAGATTCCTCCGCTCCTCTGGATGTGATAACACATGAACAGTTAAGTTTTCAGGAACCATTGTACGTAGCTACTGCTCCTGTCAGCATAACTGTCATTGGCACATTCACAAGATCCTTTTGCTAGCCACATTTCACTCACGTAGCCACAGTCAGCGGGCCGTCAACAAGCAGGTAAATAAGAGTTGTTCCACGTGAAAGGAGAGAGAGAATAGCACTGTCAATGTGTGTGTGTGTGTGTGTGTGTGTGTGTGTGTGTGTGTGTGTGTGTGTGTGTGTGTGTGTGTGTGTGTGTGTGTGTGTGTGTGTGTGTGTGTGTGTGTGTGTGTGTGTGTGTGTGTGTGTGTGTGTGTGTCAGAGAGAGAGAGAGAGAGATTACAGAAGTTCAAAGTGCGGCTTGTTAGTTTCTAATTCTTTAAAATAAACTGAATAAACTGATTTTATATATTTTGGTACTTGAGCCTCCCTCTCAATCTGGCCACCAATGGATTTTGCTTCATCATCGACCTGACGTCCGAGCCTTCCTCTCTTTATACTTTAAGGATCGCTGTTATATACTACATCACGATGTGTAATCAGGAATGTAATTGAAATTGAAATCTCTGGAGATAGAACTCTCCAGAGACGTTTCAGTTTCTTCGTAAAATACATTTTTGTATTTTGAAGCAGGTCACATCGTTCAACCAATTTCGATTTTTTGGAAATTGTCATTTTTTTTTTTTTTCACAAGTGACGTTCCGTTGAGAATCTCGTTACACCAAATGGAGGGTGCTTTATAAAGAAAATAAAATAAAGTATAATTCCACAAAGACCACCACAGGTCCAACCGATTTCAACAAATTCTTCGTAGACTTTTTCCTATAGGAAAAAAGAAGAAAGTGAGCCATGTATGATAAAGACTTTCGCTGAAACTTTAACAGATGGAATACGTCAGAGTAACACGGTTGGCGTTGTGGTCGTCTTATGCGTAAAGCCATCTACAAGATTCTCAAGTAAACTGCATCATTAAAAAATAAATAAAAGACAAAACTGAGAATATTTTTTAATTTGTTTCTTTAATTTGGAGCACTTAAGCTTGAATTCCGGAACTGTCTTTCTTGTAATTGAAGTGATTAATAAAATCTGCTCACAATATAATATTTATTTTTCCTTGGAAATGGAATAGTCCGGTATATTAACAATGCATATAGAATATATAGAAGTGCATTGTTAATATACCGGACTATCCTTTTTTTTTTCTCTGGAGTTTCGTGAGTACGCGAATGGTGATTACAGTTTCGAAAAGAAGTGATGAAGTAATTTCAAGAACTCCGTTTTAGCTTTACGAAAGTGTAGATCAGAACACCATTTTGTTAAAAATCAGCATTCCCATTATTGTCTACATGCCAACGACAGTATCTTTCAAAAAGGAAAAATATAAAATAAACGAAAGAATATTCAAACGGTAGAATTAATTTTTCAAGGCCCAGACTGCAACACTCTCTTTGTGTAAATGAAATTCAACGTTTCTAGTTCAGATTCTATTTAGTTTTCAGCCGTGCTATTCTCAGAATTCTCACAATAAATCGTGGAGATCGTTTTCAAAAACACCCTGAACTATTTACCGTCGCAGCTTTTATTTAAAACAGAAATTCGGCTGAACTTTACGGAGCATTCACGTGGCGAGGGAACACACAGTCCGCCGTAAGAACGGACCAGACCGACGAAATCGAAGCGACCCAGTCTGGCAGAACAACAAGAACACCTGTGGGTTCGGACGCGAACATTGTTCAGCCTCATATATAACAGTCACGGACCTTCGGAGAGTGTGCACACGCTTGGCTTACAATTTCGCAGTGGTCTCCAGGTGTTCTGTAGAATTTCATATTACTCGACGCCAACTGTAGAAGTGCGGCACTCATCCAGACATTACGCCGGATTCTGCGCTTTGTTCACCATTATTCGTTCGGAACATTCCAAAGCGGATCGATGCGGTTAACGTCCTACGAGAAGGAGGCGGATGCTTAAGGTCCGATTAAATAATTCTTGCAGTCCCGTCGCCGTACAGGTGCAGAAGGTGTCTAGAAGTCTATTATATGCACTTACCCACACATGCTCAGTGAAGTCAAAGCCGACTTTACAGACGAGGCATTACTGCGGGACGATCTGGTCCAGACATGTACCACAGACGATGGCGGTGTAATGCACCCACATACGATAGCATTTCAGATAGCATTGAAATATGATTATTCTCATTACACTAAAGTCCATAATTCATTTAAATGAAGTTCAGCAATATCATCATCATTTCGAAGATCTTTTGAGGTCTTCTGAGACTTACTCTCAAAAGGGTATCGAGTGGAAAAAAATGTCATTTTTAAACTGAAGATTTTCCCCTTTGGAAAACTTAGAAAAAAATCATTCCGATAAGGATTCAGTCGTAAGTGAAAAGATTTTTTTTTTTTTTTTTTTTTGTAATTGGAGCCGAACAGATGAAATTTTATCTGTTCTTGGAAGGAAGCGAACTCGACAATTTGTACAACAGTTGTAAGCAGCATGTTTTGTTTTTATTTATTTTTTTCTCATCATTATCAACTGGACACTGCGTTTCTCAAATGCAGTGCCCAGTTGACAAAAGTTTTCCACTCTGGAATTTTGTGCCCATCTCATTAGGAGACAAACTAAACTTGACGCTATTATAGAGTGCATCTTAACAGAGACATTTGTTTAAAAATAATCCATAATACCGAACTGTGCAAAGAATATATCGAAGGCTTAGTGTGGGAACTCTGCTAAATAAATACCGTGATAAGTAACATAAAAATGACAAATTTTATTTATTTTGAGGGGAAGGAGTCAACCGTTTTTAAAAATCTTCTTTAATTGTTTAAAGGAACAACATATCACCATCAACGGGATGTGGCTATGGTGGTGTTGACCATTTTAAAGTAACTTTGGTGGCTAATTGTTTCATCTACGTCATCCGTACTTCTTAAAATATACACATCTCATGCTTACTAATAACTTGTGACGAAATGGTAAGATTCGTTGACTTTCCAATTAGAAAACCCTGAGCAACAAATTTATGACACGCCAATTCTAAATTGAGAGTTCAGTGATGTTCATATTCGTCTCGTACGGTCCATCTACGAAATATGTTGGAGGATGTTGTTGCATCTTGTGGATGTTATAAGACTGACAGAATGAAATATGATTTCATTCTGTCAGAACCTTATTAAAATTTTTATTGCTTAAGATAGACTGGAAAGGAAAGATAGGAAAAAGTATTGTTTGTGTATGCCAAGTCCCGAATATTGTTCAAGGGATGGAACTGGGATTGTGGGCTATTTGTATATTTAGTGATATAAACTTGTTTCAACATCTCAACCAACAGCATAATTCTATTAGAAAGAACTAAGTGATGTGAACAGCAAAGCTGTCATGAAAAATATATTCGACTTAAAACAATCGAATTGCAGAAAGATTTAAATGAATAAACTCTCTCAAATTCCTGAATGATTCGCAGCATTGATTGGAGCAGAGAAAATACCAAAACAAAGATTGAAAGTGCAAATACTGCCTTTAAAATAGCCCTCACCGTATTCTAGTTTCCAGGAGGACTGGAGCCGTATCATTTCTGTTGTCAGGAATCCTTAGAGAGTCGTTACTTGGTAGCAGGAATTCAAATTTAGTTCATCTCAAGAAAAGAGCATCTGTCGGTTTCGGTGCGCTACGCGGGAAACACAAAGCAAATGGCATTGAAGTTTTCAAATCCATTTGCCAATAGTCTCAGATTCTTTCCAATTCAGCTTCATTTTTTTTAAATTATTCAAATCCGCACCGAATCAGTATTCACTCAAGTTATTACTGGACTCGGGAAGAGCCAAATAATCTCGGAAATTAATTTTTAATAAGAACATTTTTAGTTTCGTTAAAAAGTTCGTCAGGCATTTCGAGGAAAATTCCATACACGAAGTAAAGCATACAATTTTGTAAACTGTTGTGCAGCTCTACTCTAAATCAGTTTTTTTTTTTAAATTGATCTTTCTTCTATAACAGTGGCTATATCAATATTTATCTCTATTCTCACTCCGTACGATGAGGTTTAATTATTTAAATTGATAAAAAAAAATATTAATTAAATACGTACTCACGCATGATTTCTTGAAGCCCCTTACTTCGTCACGGAATCTTTAAAAAATGCTACTCCTCTGGATAGCCAGCTGATTTTGGAATGCAATAAAGGCCTTTACTGTCAAAGTTCACTGACTACCGAATTACAAACTGGGTGGAGTACAATCAGGTTGAAATTTTTTATCACTTTGGACAGCATTTTCTTTAATGTTTTCGGCATTTTCCTGACTACTAACAGCTATTCATAAATATAGTTTAATTGTTAGAAAGAAAATGTTTATTTTTGCAGCAATTCTAATATATTCAATTAATTTTCTGTTACTTTTCTAGACAGAGCACAGAGTGCGGTATTTATTCCTACACATTTAGCCATTTAATGTTATGGGTATATTACTTTTTTTACAAATAGTATCAGTTATGGTGTGTGTGTGTGTGTGTGTGTGTTTATAATGAGTTAAGTGACAAATCCTAAAATTCACAAGGAATGAATGCAATCCTTAAAGGACCTCTTTGGGAGCAGAAATAGTATGCAAGATTGGCTAGCGTGTCTGGGAAGGTCTATAAACAGGTCTAATGACCCGAACAGTTCGACCCATCAGAAAGAAGGCGTAAGCCAAATTTCTTTCGAAGATACAGCATAAAACGGTTACTCAGCAGACTGCCCTTAGATAGTTGGCTAATGGTAACATTTTACAGAGTTTTTTGATCAGTTAATGATTATTTTGGCAGCCACCATTCTGGCAGGTGTGTTTGGAGAAAAGTGCCCTGGGGAAAAGAATCTCTGCGGCAGTTGCATGAAATTCTCCATGCATATATCGAAATTTCACTTAGAAAAAAATCCATTACTGTATGTTCCGCGTCACTCTCAGTTTCATCTTATATTAAGTAACAACTATGGATGTCAAGCAAAGGGAAATGATTAGAATGTTAGAATTATTAGTGCTCAAGTTAGAATATCGTTTTGATTTTATTTGGATAAGGGTCTTTCTCTTTGTCCCATTCTGCTATGTTCATTGCTAAATCTGTCGTTCTCCTAAGCCATCATCTATTCTCAACTTTTTGATTTCCTTTGTTTAAAGAAAGGAAATCGAAAAGATATGAGAAAAACAATACTTAAGTATTGATCTCCTCATGCGCAACTTTCCTAATTACGAAGCCATCGTTTTTGTCAATTTCCCTATCACTACTTACTGCAGCTAGCCTTCTCATTTCCAGCTGTAGTGATTCAGCAAGTAAAGAAGCCGAGACGTTTGCTGTCATCAATGACTCATACAGATGCTTCCGACAAGTATGCTCTGAACATCAGTGGGAATTAAAGAAACTCGCATCACAACTTCATGTTTCTTCACAGTCACTCTCATCGCCGTGTTGTTTGGCATTATACAAATGACATTATTATCATTCTGGTCTTTGTGATAACAATCACGAACACCGACAACATCACGACAATCTTCGTGACGTATATGCTTCATGCTTCATTTCCTCGGCTAGATTATTTCTTTTCAGTCTTCTTATCCAAGAGCATTGGCACTGAGCGCATCATTAAAACAATTCCCACAAATATGAAAACATGCACTCTGAATTACACTTTATGAAACTGTCGTCTCTAACTACGTTGTTCTCCGTGAAATGTACCACAACAGTTTAAAAAAATTCCAATTAGTTTTCATTAAAATATTCGAAAGCAAACTATCAGCAGTCCAAACTGATTTTGGAAGCTCTAAAATCAAGAGATTTACATTACGTTTAAAATGGCTGTCATGTTTTTCTGTTATCTTGTCATAGGTATCGGCAAGATATCAGAAAACATGGCTTCTTTTTTTTTTTTGTCACTCTATCAGCAGAATGGTTTTGTTGAACCGGTACCAGGATCTTCGGGGTTCATCATCCGTGCAAGAATTGGATGGGAAGTAAGAAGATTCTCTATAAATGTCCACTTAAAGCTTATATCATTCAATGCCTCTTTTGATTTTTTATCAGTAAGAATCCCACCAAATTGGACATCAACAAGCCTTCTGGTTCTTGATAACATATCTCCAACTGTTCTGAAAGTTCCTGTTCTAGAATTCACTCCGGTTTTGGGTTGTCATTTTGTATACTTTTATTCTATTAATTTTATTCTACCAAAATTCATCCTTCAGCATGGAAAGTAGTTCTTATTCGACTCGTTTGCAAGAAAGGTAACAAATCTATCTTTACCGTCAAATTATCGTCCGATGCCGCCCTGTAAATATGTAGAACATGAAGTAGTTCCAGCATTATCACAGTGGCAAACAGGATTTCAACGATTAATTACAGAGTTCGTGGTAAAAAAAAAAATCAACCTTCAGAATTATTGGAAATGAGTGCTAATTTAGTTCCTTTTACTGAAGAAAACGTTTCGCCATTGTAGTATGAACAACACGGCCAAAGTGTTTTAAGTGATGGAAGTGATTTAATTCCAGTCTCATACAAAAGAATGTGACTATTGTCAGAAAGTGACGGCGATTAAAATGTAACCAATAACCATATTCACGGATGTATGTGGACTTTTTCGAATTTCAGTTTTATTAGTGACACGCTATTTTCTTTAAGAGATGCAAAACATATATATATATATATATATATATATATATATATATATATATATATATATATATATATATATATATATATATATATATATATATATATATATGTTTCGTTTGAAAATAACTTATTGTTCGTATCGAGTTTTCACATCTGCAACCATTCTTCTTTTTTCCATGTGCACTGTTTTCTTTTTTACACGGTTTTCATTTACATGATTTTTTCTGGAACCAATCTACCGTGTAAATGGAAAATTGGTTTAGTTGTATTTTGTAAATTGTATAGTTGACTAGTATCAGAAGTTGAATATCATCCGGGTAATCAAAATCAAATTTGAAGGATGACACACGCACACAAACCTCGGTCACCACCATTTTCATAGCAGTTTATTAACTTACTACCTGCAGGCTATTTCGAGGAAATAGCCTGCAAGTGGAGCTTTGATTTCTTTTGGACTTTTTAATGCTATATTGACATTTAGTGTGCACTTCGCTATTGGGACATTTTCCTTATACGCTTTTAAATATTTTCTCTCTCTTTTCTTTTTTTTTTTTCTTTTTAAGTTTAATAGTTGCATAAAAAAAAGAACTTATAAATCCGTCCAAAGCGTTTAATGATATTCACTCTCTCTGATTCCCGCAGTGTCATTACTAATAATGTGATATTCAGTAATACAGATTTTTGACTTTCCAGTATGCTAACCACATGCGAGTTCGTCCAGCAAACCAATATGTGTTCTTTATATTTTGTTTTTACATTTAACTTTTTTTTTCAACCTTGGTATTAGAATTAGGTAAATAAGAGTGCTGCTTAAAATCTCGTGTAATGTTTTGACGAATTCAGAATGAGTGTTATTTATTAAAAAAAATTAAAATAAACAAGAAATGAATAGCCAAAGATCGCTTAGGTAAAAAAAATCTGACTAAAGCGGGAAACGTCTATTTAAAATATTTTAACAATTTTATCTGGGTATGATAGTTTAGAATGAAGTGCTCAATCTATGCTTTACTATAATCAGCTATGATATTAAATTCAGCTATGATATAACGTATCCTAGTGCAGGCCTAAAATTTTTTAAGTACGTCAACTGATAGTGACAAAATGCTAAATGATAGTTTAATTATACACTGGATATATAGAGAAGTCGAAAGTTTGTTCCCGTAGGTTACAATTTAAAATTAAACTTGCCAAGGAATTATGTTATTCTTTAATCCTTTATCCAAGTGTTGTTAGCAAACAAAGTTTGTGCGTGAAGTATCTTCACAACTGGGCTACTTGTATCGAGGGTGATTGAGAAGATTAAAGAAGAATATAATTTCTTGGCATTACTCTCTTGCACACCGAATGATGAGTACACAGAAAAAAATGACGCATTTTAGAAAAAATTATAGTTGGTTATTATGTACCTGCACTTGCGCAGCAACCAAATTCTCATGAAGTTCAGAGTTAGCAATGCTCCAAAGAAATCAAAAATTAGTGATATCGATACAATTAGATCACTGATAGCTTTAATAAAGCATGTGCACTAGACATATCGTTGGATCCTACTTCGTCTTAATCTATACCTTGGATCCGACATGTTATTTACTATGATGTTCTTAAACAAAATAGAAGGTTGCTAGTTGATTTCTAATTCAAATATAAAGAAAGTTTATATTTAAAGACTGCGCCACTTTATATCTGAATTAGTTCAAGAATTGAAGATAAACCAACTCACAACTATCTCTCCTTTTAGGTGTTAATATTATATATACACTGGCCGAGTATATTTAACTTATTTATCACTCCTGCTTTGGTTCGAATATTTTATGAACGGTGCAGTAAAAGAGATTCAGGCAAAATACAACTTTTGATTAACAAAAACAAACATTTAATTTTAAAAATCACAAATTTTACACTTAACTTCAAATCACTAATTAAGTTATTAGAAACACTTCAGCCTTCCTGACAATACAGTCATACAATGGTAATTCTACTATCTCTATTACAGTTTTCTCACAGTTCCTTAAGTTCCAAATACAATAAAATTGCAGTAACACCTCTTCACAAACAAACACTTTTAAATTTTCACTTCAGCTAATCTTTGCAATAGCTACTGTTAGTATAAGGAAATTCTAGGATGAAACTCACACACTTCTCTGTATAGAAATATTAATGGTTGGAATAATCTTACCGATAATCTTTTTTCTTCATCTACTTACACGTAAACACTTTTTATAACTGTAAACACTTTAAACAGTATACGGCACTCGTTAAATAAATCTTCTAAGCAATAACTGAATTAATCGTCGGTCACTATACACATAAACAAACGTTCTTGCATGAAATACTACTGATCACTTATGAATTAAGGCAATACACAATAATTCCTTAACTTGAGGTTTTGTATGCACAGCTGTTCATTCTTCCTGCATTCATTTAATTCTTTAGGCAATATATTTCTAAGCACAGCTAGCGTAAACTTCAAGTTTACAGCCTCTACTATTCGCTAATAACTCTGTACTTTGCCTCAAGGTTCTGTATGTCCTTGAAAGGTCGGCCCTGAAATTGAATCTCAACTCAAATATCGCTAGTCTATTTAGTAGTCACTCAGCTGTCTTCCGTAGCAATAATTGTTATTCTACAATTTATTAGCTAACTGCACTCGACTAGTAGACTTTATTAGCTGCTTGAGTGACTTGCCGACTCGCTATTATCGCACTGTGATTCCCGAATGCTCCGATTCCAACCTAATGCCAATTCTCTCCTTTCTCTCTCTCTCTTAATCTATCTAATCTCTATCTATATATCTATATATTTTCAGCGTTCTTCCATTTTTATATCTCTTCTTCCGCCTAAATTATTCTCGTGATCTAAAACTCTTTTCAATAAACCTTCTCTTCACGTGGTGTTCAAAACGTGCTCGCTCACTTACATACGTCTCCATGACAACCAAACAAAATATAATAAAATTAAGGTATTGCATAACGCTAAACTTCTACAAATAGGAATAAATAAGGAATATTTACATTTCAATTAATGCGCAGTTAAATTATCAAATACAAGTTCTTATAATATTAACATAATAATAATTAAAATAGCTTAATAATATTTAATACAGTATTTTCATTATTAATACATATATCTTTGATTAATTAATTAAATATTAGACAATATTTAAGTAGTTATATGAATATTAAATTGTAAAATAAGTTATTTACATTAAATAATATTTACAAGTCTAGCCTTTGTGATGGAAGATCATGTTGGGTTCTGAAGCAAATAATAATTACTCCAATCTCTATATATTCAGAATCCAACAATATGAAAGTGTCATGACTTACACACGTAACAAAAATTATAGATAGTTATTCAAAAACTTCAATGTATGTCATCCAACGTTACGAGGACATAGTCAAGGAGATTGACCGTTAACTATATTCAAAAGATGAATGAAAATAATGAATCGTAAATCATTCAGATATTAGCTCGTGTATCGGTCGCAGCTGAAGTATACAATATTACACTATTAGAGTTCAAAGGAACAAGTGTATTAAGCTGTGTAGATTAAATAAAAAATAAATTAATTAAAAACAAAAATAATTATTAATTAATTAATTTTTAAAAAAGAAAACCTATTAACAATTAATAGTGATGACTTCCCAAAACTTGGATATTGGCATACAGTCTGATCGGTTCAGGTTATGACGATTTCTTAACGTTTCACATGTTATAAGGAGGAGATGGCCAAATTTGAACTTGGAGTGAAGAAGTTTTATCTGGTTCCAAAGGACTCTGTGCCTAGTGTCAATAGCTCGAAAACTGTCTTCCTTCCTATCAGCAACAAAGGATATATTGCCGCTTCTTTCCCTACCAGGTGCCTATCAAGTATCCTGCTCATGTCATCTTTCCTATTTTGGTCGGACTGGCCGTTCTGCTTTGATCAGAATTGAAGAACATTGTCTGCTTCTCACGCTGTTGACATTAGGCACAGAGTTCTTTGGAATCAAACAAAACTCCTACACTCCAGCAGGTTCAAATTTGAACGTCTCTTCCTCGAAACATGTGAAACGTTAAGAAATCATCATGACCTGAACCGATCAGACTGTATGCCAATATCCAAGTTTTGGGAAGTCATCACTATTAATTGTTAATAGGGTATTTATTTAATTAATTAATTTTTTATATTTTAATATACGCATGAATTATCTCATTTTGATTCATCTTTCGAATGTAGTTAACTGTCTATCTTCTTGACGATGCCCAGGTGAAATGTACTGGAGTTTTTGAATAAGTTCTATATACTTTATTACATGTGCACGCCGAGAAACTTACTTTAATACAACTAGTTAATGGTCTTTAAAAAAGTGCTACCTGACAAAAGCAGATGTGCCATGAGAAGCCAGGTACGATGTTTTGCAAGCGGATCTTATAAAATCTGTTTCATGAATTATCAAAGAACCTAAACTGCGAAGCAATGTAAATTGGTACTATGGAGCGACTCTTCACGCACTCACTTTATTCAAGAGTCCCGGACGCGTGTCTGGGGACTCTTGAATAAAGAGGCTGATTGAAAACTGTCATTTTCAATCAGTGGAAAACATGGAAATCAGTGGAAAACATGGAGGCTGATTGAAAACTGTCGTTTACCTGAGAATGTTTTTCCGACAATGAAGTTTGAGTGTAGCATTAAAATGATGTGAAGTTGTTTCTTGTGGTATTGATTACCTCCGTTAGTCACGGTGTATCGAATCATGACTGCTACGTATTGCAGGAATGTTCTGTACAAATGTGCATGATCGATATTTATTCATTTTTTAATACTCTATCATCCATGAAAAGTTGTAAACCTTTCGTAACATTAGCGTCTTTGACGTGGGCAGATTGATGGTTAGATAATTCTGGAATCGTATTCTAGCGTCCAAACATGGAATCTTTTCAAGCCGCTTCAATAAGAGGAATTGAGGTCTCACACCGAGCGAGTGGCGAAAATCTTATACCACTAAAGTATAGACAAGCACCCATGCCCAGGCTGAATTTGAAAACACAACATGGTGGTTGGTCAACTAGTCTTAGGCAATGGTGACAGTTTTTATGGTATCCCTCTAAAATTGTTCAATACGATAACACTCCTTGTCACAGAAAAGAATAACATCGGATTGGAGTCAGCATAGAGTCCTTTTGAAATTTGGCTGAAAATATGAGATAAAGTCAAACGCAGAATTAGAGCAAGACCAAGCTGGCCCATTTCAGCAGCTGAAATTTATTAATCATTTAAAGAAAAGGGAGTGCAGCACAAAAACATAACTTTTTTTCAGAAATTAATTTTTTTTCGCAACCGAAATTTTCAGAAGTTATATTATAATGCTTGGAATATTTCAGTAAACATTTATAAAATAAAGAGGTGATAGCAGAAAGTGAAAAGAAAACATGACACTTCTTTGCAAAAATGTAACATAAAGATACTTGAGTAGTTCTGTGGGAGAGCTTTTAGAGAGATTCAACAAGAAAATAGCTTCGAATTTCATCCTAAAACGTTAATTAATGACATTAAAATAAATGGAAAGCAATTATGGAAGTCAATTACTAAGAGCGCCATTTTTCTTTACGTGTCCATAAGACACGTAAAGATATTGGCTGAGATCAATCACTAATCTCGAAAGTTAATAAATAAATTAAAATAGCTAGTTGATATGCACCAAATTTATACACAATAAGAAAGGTTTCTTCACAACAAAGGAAGTGCAATTTGGATGAACTTGTTTCAAGAACGATACAGGATACAGAACATTACTTTATTGCAAAGCAGAGAAAATACTGCGACACAGAAAAGCATGTCACAAACAAAACTTGAAAGCTTAAGCAAAACAAACTTTTTTTTTTTTTGCATTATAAAGCCTGAAGGAGAAGTTCTTAAACATCGGTAAGTACTCTGCTGACGGATTTTATGATCTTCTGTTTTAATTCATTTCCACATAGAAGCCTTTAAGGCTCTTTACTTCATTAATTCCGAACAACATGCTGATCTATATATTTACGAAAGCTACCTAACTTTAAGATATGCTACGAAAACATTTGCTAACAGCTTCAGACCATTCATGAGCTTAGTTCGTGTATTTTAAGTAGAACAAGACCAAAGCAACTCTATGAAATGAATTTATGAAAGTTTGTAAGCTCTCTTGCAGATAGAAAGATCACTTTCAATATTTCTAAAATTTAAAATTATGTCAACGATTTGCCTGCTTGGTACAAAATGACAATGGATTCTTATTATCCTCCCGCTTAATAATTTTAGGCTCTGCCTTCACATCCGCTAAACTTAGTCGGTGTTGGCAATGTCTTTCGGTTGGAAAGACGTGGGTTCGAATTCCGACTAGGATACGAAGAATCTTTAGAAGGACTTTTCAACTGAATGAATTAACGGGTCTCATAAATACGGTGGTTGCTGTGTTTTCCTCCGTTGATCTCAGATTTATAATCTGCAAAACAGGCAACCGGCCAGTCTTCTGGCCTGTTGGCTGTTTTGCAATTAAATCCTGTTAATTGTTTGCTTGGCTGTGTGTTAATTGCGGCACACGCAATTAACAGCAGACAGGACACACTGGACTCAGAGCTTCAACTGCTTTTGCTCTAATTTATATTATAATTTTTTAGCCCTTTTCAAAGTTTCCTGTTTCGTTTTCAGTTAGTCTTAAAATAGTCTATGGAAAAAAATGTTTCTTATCCACTCTAAGCACTTTCGTTACTGCGCAGCCTCAGAATGTAACATAAATCAGAACAAAGAAAATAAAATAAACGTGTACATCATCAGGCTGTGCATTTTGGGTTTTTCAGTTTATCAATAAATTTCATTATTTAGGTTTATTTATTTATTTTATATTTATTTGTGTTATATTTCACTATTACTTTAAGATATGACTTCTATTTTTAACACTCTTAATTTTACAAAGCATTTATTTAAAAAATTTTTAATAACTTTTATTTAATTTAAAGTCCGTCTCTCTCTCTCTCTCTCTCTCTCTCTCTCTCTCTCTCTAGTTTTTCAAGGTATATTCAGTTCAAGAGGAACGCATTCGTCGCTTGGGGTTCTTATTCGAAACTTCACACTTTGCTAGTATTGATGAAAAAGGACACCATCTAAAATGATTAATGAAATCCAGCATATCAGTTTAAACATCCGCTGATTATTTATCTTCGTTAATTATTAATGGATTACCACTTCATTCGAGATCTACTATTTACAAAGATTTTTTGGCTATTCTGAAATGCTCTTTTTTATTTTCTTACAGCTGAATACTCTTCAGTTATTAAGTTCAATCAAAACTTAATAGTTTCCTTGACTCAAGCGCTCGCCTTTTCTGATAATCTCAAACACGAAAACGTTTGCAGTTAAATAACTTTGGAAGATTGAAAAGAAAAATAATAAATAAGATCCAATCATTTGTACGCTCTAAATTTTGAGAAATTTTGAATTTTGAATGGTGGGGGGGGGGGGGGGAAAGAGCGAGTTCGGTGTGTTGACAGCCGAATTGAGAATGGAAAGGAGCAAACAAGTCACATTCATAGCAGAAACGTTCTTGAGATCCGATAAAATTCTGCCGTTTCTCTATGCGACGGAATATTCATTGCATTATTCAGCTATTGGACTCACCAGTCCACTAACTCTTTCCCTCGCGATCTTTGACCTGGACCACTATCTTGCTTTTTTGAGATCGTTGAGCAAACAGCACAACTATAAGCAGAAGCTAAACTGTTGACATACTTTTATTGCCGAGACCCCTCTTGTCTTTCTTTCTCTTAACTCTTCCCTCTCCTTGCAAAACTTTTCCCTACTCCATGATTATTCCTTTCTATCTATAATCATCTCCTTTAATTATTTATTTTTTTAAAAAAACTTTTAAATCAATAATTAGTTGTTGTTTTACCCATAGTCAGTGCTGGCAATTAAAAACTGAATGACCTTGTATTTTCTTTTTTTCTCCCGGAAGACTTTCATTCGTATTTTTATATTTTATCTTTTATTATTGTTGTTGTTGTTGTTGTTAATCTTTGTAGGCAGAATCTAAAGAAGACTGGAACACACAAATAACCTATTTGAGAAATAGGTTATTTGCGTGTTTATCGTTAAATAATTCGCGATATTTTGTACAACATGGACCCCTACATGCCCAATCGAAAAACCTGGTGACGAATCACAGAAAAAGAGGCGAGTAATTGATCTTGAAAGAAAGTTGCAAGTTATAAAGCAACATGAAGCTGGTAAGCCCATCAATGTGATCGCACATGACTTCGAATGGCCTCATTCTACAGTGACGGCCATTTTGAAAAATAAGGATAAAATCGTAGAGGCTGTGAAAGGATCTGCTCCCATTAAATCGAAGATAGTGTCGAAGCGACTACAAGGTCCTGTCGGTGATATGGAAACGCTACTTGCATCACGGATAGGGACCTGAACCAAAACCGCATACCCCTTAGCACAGTGACCATAACCGCTAAGGCACTAAGTCTCTTCAACATGCTGAAGGAGAAAGCAGAACCTGATTATGACTATGAATTCAACGCTTCTTGAGGTTGGTTCATGGATTCAAGCAGCGTTTTGCACTGCATAATGTGAAAATGTATGGTGAACCAACATTCATCCACCAAACGCTAAAATCTATGCCTGGTTTCAAAGCTCTTAAAGACCATATTACGATTCTGTTAGAGGGTAATATGGCTGGATATAAACCAGCGGCGGCTTGTACATAAGCACTGCGACACTGCAGCACCCCCAAGGAAAAAACGAAAAAATTAAATTTTGTTTGTGTTTATAAATAATAACAATGCTTACAACATTATATAAATGCAGTACAACATGTTAAAGGTTACATCTTATGTTTTGACATTGATTGAATAGTTAATAATTGGAATTGTTCGATTAACGCTTTAAATTACGAAACAAATGCACTGCGATCTAACGCCGATATTCGTTTGCTCTTGTCATTGCACGTTACGTCATTCCCAACTGTAACTGCTCAAACGGCAGTGTATTTTTAGTATGCTTACGCGCCTTATTTCTGTGAGATATGAAACGTTTATTATTGGGGCGTGTGCCCGGTGAACTATTTTTTGTAAATCTTACTTTATTTTGTTAAAATAACATATACTTATTTATTTATTATAGCTACAAGGCTGAATTATGACGAGTGCCACTGTTGAAAATATGAAAAGAATAATATTTTTTCAATTATCGTTACACGAAACAAATGCACTGCGATCAAACGCCGATATTCGTTTGCTATCGTTGCATGTTACCTCATTAGATACACTGCCGCTTGGGCAATGTATCTTATGCCTACGCTCCTTATGTCTATGAGATATGAAACGTTTACTATTGGCGCGTGTTCGTGGTGAACTATTTTTTTCTTGTTAAAATAACATATAATTATTTAATAATATGAAGAGCCCAAGGCTTCAATTCGGCAACATAACATGTTTAAGTTAAGGGATATTATATTACATCCCATATGGTTTCTTAGACGAATGAGAAACTCAAAGAGTTTCATGCCGCATATTTATTAATTATAGATACAAGGCTGAATTATGACGAGTGTCACTGTTGAAAATATAAAAAGAATAATATTTCTTTTATTATCGTTACACGAAACAAATGCACTGCGATCTAACGCCGATATTCGTTTGCACTTGTCATTGCTATTGATACGAAACTTTTATTATTGGTGTTTGTTCGTGGCGAGGATGAAATATTTTTAGTAAAGCAATTTTTAATATGTAAATTTATTTATTAATAAATTCGTTACTGATTAGGGAAAAAAGTGTTTTTTTTTTTTTTTTTTTTTTGTATATGCAGTACCCCCACTTGAAATTTTCACCGGCCGCCACTGATATAAAATGAAACCATTTGTGATAAAATGCACAGTGAGAATCCACGAGTCTTCAAAATCATTAGGAAGCATACCCTTCCAGTTCATTATCGGAACAATAAGAAGTCTTGGATGGCTGAGAAATTGTTTGAGGATGCCTTAATCAACTGTTATGCGAGTGCAATGGAAAGCTATTGTGTGAAAGAAAATGTAGAATTAAAAATTTTATTAATTTTAGATAATGCTCCAGGTCATCCACCTTACATCGGTGACCTTCACCCCCAAGATGTTTCTCCCTCCAAACACTACTTCGTTGATCCAACCGATCAAGAGGTTCTTTCAGTGTTTAAGGCTTATTATCTACGAAGAAGTTTTTCACAAGCCATTTCTGCCGCTGAAGGAAATGATCAAACTCTCGTGCAGTTCTGCAAAGCATTCAATATTTATCATGCTATTAAAAATATTGCTGTGGCTTGGGACGAAGTGACCCCTCAGTGTGTGAGTGGCATATGGAAAAAAAAACATTACAAAGATTTGTGCAAGATTTTGGAAGATTTGGAAAAAATGAAGACCTTCGTAAATTAAGCGAAGAAATAGTTTTTGTGATGATGATTTTATGATGACGGTATAGTTCAACTCATAGAAAGTGCCCGTGAAGAGTTGACCAACGAAGAATTGATCAAACTGGATGAACAATGTTGCAGAAGAGGAAGAACGAGAAAAGGAAGAGCGAAAAGAGAAACAAGAAGAGGTAGTTAAACAATTCACAGTGAAGGGTCTTGCAGAAATGTTCTCTGCAGTTAGCGTTGCTCTCAAAATTTTTGAAGACAAGGACCCCAATGTTGAATGCTTCTTATTAGTAGAAAAGAAAGTGCATGTTGCGTTTGCTATAAACAAATTTATGATGAAAAGAAGAAGAGGAATAAGCAAAGCACATCGGACATTTTCATCAAAAAAAAAACAAAAGGTTACACGAAGAAGAGCTGCAGCCACCTGTTCCTTCCAACAGGAAGGTAATGAAGATGTGATTGTGGAGGAAGATTTGGGTGATTATTCTCCTGTTTTATATGGCAGACGCACAGTACAGTTTTATAAGGTTTAAAAATTAAATTGACAGTATACTTTTTTATGGTTAAGTTCCTAATCCCTAATACTTTATGGTTAAGTCCCTAATCCCTATAACTGATTTAATTATTTAATGTGTCGACTTACGTCCGACCGACTACCGGATGGAACGGAACCCCGACGTAAGTCGAGGGATGAGTGCATATATAACAGGAAGAAGAAATCTGAAATGTTTACTGCCGGAACATAGGTGGAGTTGCAAAACTTTGCCAAACGAGTGAATGTGGTAGCATTCTTTTCTAATGTGTAGAAGTTAAAAGACAAATAAACTGATTTCGAACTTTTCTCTGTTTTCACGATGCCCGTGTATTTTTTCTATACTTTCTGAAAACATCATCTTCTGCAGCAGCAGCAAATGAATATTTCACGACTACTAATGAAAGATGAAACCCGTCTTTTCCTCGAGAGAAACAGATCACACCAAGATGCACCTTGAAGCATAGCGTTCAGATTAGTATAATTTGCACCCACGAAATATTATAAACGGTTATTCTAACGCGAATGACACTCAACGTATTCTATTTTCAGGTAAATGGTTGCAACAAAGAATAGTAGCGAAACTAGTAATTTTTACTTTCTTAGATCACCTAAACTGTTCAACTTTATTAGATAGTGTTATTAAGGAACACAAGTTATTGTCTGCTTTCCTTAGCAGACGAAATGAATATTCTTTTCTTTTTTGAATAGCGCATAGACTCCCAGACGGTGTCAGCAAACCTCATCGAAAGACCAGTGACTTGGAGGCGCTTCACTACAGACGTTTGAACGACAGCTTTCTCGAGCTACGGTGACCTTGACCTCAAACGTCTACAACGGTAGGTGACGTCAATGGCAGACTGGGAAGGTAAGAATTTGAAAGAAAAAAAAATGAAAAAAAAAGGTGAAAGTACTTTTTTGATCTAATCTTAGGGAATCTGTTGTCCTTTCCTAAATTATTGGGGAATTTGAGTTACCATGCGCATTTAGATTAGTGAACTTGTTCCTTATCCACAATTGTTTCAATAAATTGTTTCCAGCTTCCTGTTTGGAAGACGGAGATGCGCTTCGCAAGTTTGTGCTACTGATCGATAACGACTGCCGATCTCACCAGATTAATCTTTTTCTTTTCTTTTTTTTTTTTTTTTTTTACGATCTTCGTGTAATTTGCAAACTCATGGAGGAAAAGAAAACTATATGACCAGAAATGACTTAGTGGTTGACAAGTTTTTTTTATTACTGAGCTGCATGTGTAGTCAGCATGTGATTGAGTAGAACTCCATCCGTCTAGACAGCGCAAATAAGCAAATTGTCAACGAAAGTGTTAAAATGAAAGAATGAAAACTTAAGCCAACAGCTAAACCAACGCTCGTCATTACTTTTACAGTTTTTGATTATACTAGACGATGAAACTATCTACTACCTAAAGACATTCATGCCACATGATCTGCAGGCTAGAAAGCAGAAATACTAGACTAACTAGGCAGGCAATATTATCCATATTCAGGAGGCAGAAAAAAGATCCAAACGAACTTGACAGTCATGTCTTACCGAACACATAGAAAGAACATATAGAACGCATTCCAGTGATGAACATTTTCAAGATCTGATAATTGGTCGAACTTACAGGAAATTATTGAGAGAAAAGTAGTAAAGACATGCTTAATTGTATTGGTCTCTCACAGAGTGTGTTCATTCCTAGGGGATATAAGCTAGGAAATGATTTCTAAAGTAACGCTAACAGAGAGTTTCAAACTGATTATATTACGCGAAAGATATGCAAAATATATCATCCAGTTATTGTAAGTCATTCTTAGTTTAATGATACTCAAATTACCATCCCACATGTTGAGAAAAAACGCACAGAATATGGATTTCACTGCACAGATTTGCCATGTGTATGGTGGAAATGTATCTTAACGTGAAGTTCAAAGTATGACCCTACGTCATTCAGAAGAAAAAGCTGACTGAAACGGCAATTTCACAGCTTCCTTTAAAAATATTTTATTGTAAAATTGCATGGATAGAAACTGGAATCACAAAGAAGCGATCCCAACTTTTTTTTTTTTTTTCACTAACCACTCTCATTCGTAGGTACTGTTGTCATTTGAATGACCCAAATTCATACGAAACAAAATTGCAGTGGCATATTATTTTGAATATTGAACATACCTTGCGTTCTTTCGGATGGACTTCTTTATTTTTGGCACGATTTCTTGACAAAAGACGATGTGCGCTTCCTTTTAACAGTAAGAAGATTCAGAGTTGTTGTTATCCACATAACACTAGATACAAAACATACAAAAGTTGTGTTCATAACTCAAAATATACAATAAAATGTACTGAATAAATATTTCTGCCATATCTGGAGGATGATATCAAAAGGGTACCGATTAAAACGTATCGCGTGATGGATTATTTTCTTCGCCTATATGACATCCCCACTTTTCTTACTGAAGTGGAGTAAAACTATTTATGTTGTCTCCAATTTCTCGGACACATTAACTGTTATCTAACAGTTAATGTGTCAGAGGTTCAGCCTATTACCAGCTTGTCATAATAATAAAGAGGCTTGAGATAACGACTTCTTTAAGTTGAATAAAGTTAGATAGTTTATTGAAGCCCCCCCCCCAAAAAAAATACGAAACGATAAATTCTGATTTTATAATTAATGTTTTGATTTTTTAAATCTAGAAAATTGAGTTTACTTTATTTTTCTTCAAAGAAACTAGTAGTAATAAACACCATCATATAAAAGAAAGAAGAGCATGAAGGGTCTCTGAAGAATATCTGTGAAAATTCTTTTATTTTCCACTTCCACCCTTACCCAAAATGTATAATGCTTTATGATAAATAATGGTATAATCAAGCACATCATTAGATAACGTATGTCCTAAGATTGATCGAACAGACAATTTAATGTTTACTATTATGTGAAAAAATTGCGACATCGTTCATCCTGTGGGGGGCAACTTCTGAGAAAAGAAATTCAGAGGCTTCAGCTGAGAGTTAATCGGTAAGATCTACTTGTTATGCGCAAGATTAATTTAACACTTTAAGTAGCATTTACTTCTAGTGTTATTTATTAAAGTATTGCTGAAATTGGCATTTAGTTTTCAATGACGCTATCGTGAGATTATTCAACATATAACTTTAACAACTTCCAGGAAATCAGGGAGTCTCCTTTGAGGTAAAACGATGACCCTTTATGAAAGTTACAATAAACATAGAAAACAAACCAATAAAACACAATGCACATGTTGATTTTGGTGTATTTCTCGAGTCTGGAAGTCATATAACTGGGATCGATATATAGCTTTCATTTTTAGAATTTTTTTTTTTTTTTTTTTTACTCCATGCAATTCCCATTATTCCAAAAATATGATGTGTGCGGTTTTGTGTGTTGGATATTAGCAAAAAAAAAAAAGAAAGAAAGAAAGAAAAGTGGAAAATAATTGACTGCTGATTCTTCTGACAGATTACTCGTTCTCCAGGAGGTTGTTAACTACGAATGGTCGCCTGGTCATATTGCTACGAAAGAGGAAGAGAAACCTGGCAGTTTTCCAGAACGCATCTTTAATCAAGGTCTATGTTATATAAGAAGGAAAGTGAGACTAGATAGTCAAGGAAATGCGTTTCTGTTACAACGTGTATACATGTGGAGGTCGCATCGTAAGAAAACAAGGAAATCGGTCTACTCCGACGGTCTACATTAATAGCAGACATCCTGCCAACCTAGCGTGAATAGCACATTAATTTGACTGATGACAGTTAGATCGCAGCATTTCCTTGACAGTAGCGACGCTTAGAGATGCCCTGGGATTTACATTAATTCCAAGATGTCTCGTAGGCTAGTGAACTAGTTGACCTAGGCTAGTGAACTACCAATAGTCGCCGATCATATGACATATTGAAGGCACCTCGGGTGTGTCCCGGAAATGTGAAATGCCACAGACAGCTTGTCGACAGAGATTACCTGTAATGATAAAGGCATGTGCTGCCCACGCATGAACATATATCAACGTCCGGACCACCGGTGATTGGCTTCACCTCGGGAGCATTGGTTGCTCTGCAGATCACACATGTCCATGCCACTGCTCTGTACGATAAACAAGTAGCAATTATATGTCGAAGCTTGTTTTGTTCACAATATCATCAGTCCCTTTTTAAATTGCAGTTGGATTTTCAGAACAGTCTGAATTATTTTTTTTAAATCAGTTACGGCGTGCGTCTCTTAATCAGTTATTATTCGAAATACACCATCGAAGATTTTATGCGCAATATTTTCAGTTATGATGCGGTACATTAGATGTGTTTTCGGTTATCTTAATTGTATAATGCAATGTAAACATTAAGAACTTTACTATAAATAGCAAACAAAGCCATTTGATTTTTTTTTTCAACTTTATTTAATTGAAAATCTCTGAAACGCCACTGGGTTCTCAGAAGAACATATGCTGGATTGGAAATATTTGCTTTCCAATTTTACTCGTTTGCAAAACAAACTGAAAAAAAAAAAAAACAGACGAAAGATTGCAATAACCATCACACGCTATTCATAATTACGACTAAGAAGAAAATTAAGTTACTTCGATATCTTCGGTCATCTGTAAAAAGATGACACGAGATAAAAATGTTGAATGCGCTGTTGAGAACAAATCTTTGACCAAAAAGCAGACTGCGTTAGTACACATATCAAGCCTATTTTTTATTTTAATTTTTTTCCAAAAAAATGCTTGGTGATAACTGATTGCTTTCATCTTCTTCCATTAATAACTTGTTTATTTCTAGAAATGAGATTAATAAACAACGTTAAATAGGAATTTACTGTTGAATAAGCCATACGACATACAATTTAACACTTCAACTTTCCGTTGATGTGATCATCAAAAAATGTAGTTCTTACTGATTAACAGATGATACTTGTTTGGAGTCTTCAATAATTCATTTAATACTACATTTCATTAGAATATTATCTCATTGCAATATATCATAAGATATCACCAAGTACTTTCTTGTCCATGAATGGAAGATTTTTAGTAAATCTGAAGACGTCGTATGGAATTTCTGGCTTAAAATGTTGCAGCAGTTCATAATCATAACTGATTACGAACTACTCTTCGTTATTTATGATCACCAGTTTCTCAGTTCGAATCTCACTTTCATGATCGATATTACCTTCATGGTGTGGCAAAAGGGCAGTAATGATGAACTAATGTGTAACGAATCAGATGTTGAAGGGTGATAAGCACTCGATGTGTCTGTACAGAAATACTTCTGATGGAATTTCTGTTACCTTATGGCATTTTGTAATATAATTGCTTATTAAATGCCTGTGCTAGTGTAACTGTTTATTCCAGAGGCTCATTAAAAGTTGATATCATTTATAACCCCCCATTTATTCCAACAGTCTCAATATTTATACGGGTGCGCGGTGTCGTGTTGTGTTATCCTAATATATACCTCGACCATTTCATGTAACTTTTCATGCATCATCGAAATAAACGTTATTACTGTAATCCGTTTGTTTCTTAGCGCAGTCGCAAGTACGAAGCAACAGTGGCTTTTCGTGTTGACAGAGATTAGGTTAAAATTTCCTCCGAGACTCATGAAAAGTTTGTATTAGCAAAGACGAGTTGTCCGCTCGTGACCGAATTTTTACTCCCGAGAAACATACACATCGGACACAGAATTAAAGCAATTAACACACAAACAAACATACTGGTGTCGTAATCTTATGACTTTCTCGCAGTTCCTATCAATTCCAATAATAAAAGTATAAATCTATCACAAAAATTCTTTTCAGCGAGTACGAAAATATTAATCCCGAGACTGTGTGAAATACGAAATGCAAATAAACATGCATTTCGTCTGACAGTTTGGCTTGCTTTCTTGTTTGATTATACAATGACGGATTCTCCAAAATAAACTTTCGAAGACCTTAAAAGCTAGCTGCCAACTAAATGTTCAGCAGCTGGCTTTTAAGGTTATTATTTTGCAGAAATACACAAAGAAAAAATTGCCTACTCAATGATAATTAAAAAAAAAAAAAGCGAAGCAATAAAAACGAAGAAAAACCTGAAACGAGCATTTATAAAGAATAGCAGACAAGCCTTAGAAGACCGAAACGCCCTTCGTCACTATAATTCATATATCTTTGTAATTTGGTGAATCACTTCACTACAGTAAATCCCTTTTCTTTATTTCAAACTTTTATTATTTCTTTCCTTCGTAAAACATACACAAGAACACCTGTTTGAAGTCTTGATTCAGTTTCCAGAGACGCATCGATGTATATTCATGAAAGTGAAGAAATGTTCGTACCTTTATTTCGGACGTCTGTGACTTCACCTGCTGCTATGACAAACTTACTTCGCACACAGCCTTTATATTGTCGTAAATCTTTAGCTATAAAATTCGAGAGAGCTTGTTATCCAAGGAAAGAAGGAACTTCAGCACACATGTGACTGAGATAAGCTGCGTTTATTCGCCCTCTGCTTTCTTAATAAATGGCCAGAGATATGCATATATTTATCATATTAGCATTTGAAAAAAAATGCCACTGATATAATATATGCCAATTCAGGTACGCTGACCACACCTAGTTGGCGTATTTGATAATATTAAAATCTTTATTTTTCGCAGCCTGTTCACTCGATGGCAACTACTGCAAAATCTGGGAAATAATTTTTTTTCGTGATTTGTGACAGCCCTGAGTTCATACTATTCCCAACCTCTGAGATAAAAATTCGTCCTTCACTGTTGATGAACTAGTTCGTTGTATTCATGAATAGTTCTTTAGACTACGGGCTATTCCAAAGCTTCATAATTCTTCTAGTTATTGTTAATCCAGAAAATGCTATTTGAAATGACTGAATTTTAGAGATATCGAAATTTTCAATGCGATCACCTGTCACAATAAAAAAAGGGTTTATTTACGCACGCAGAATAGGATTCTCTCTCTCTCTCTCTCTTTAAAAATTTACGACACAGTTTTCTTTTCCGCGACACACTGAAGATTTATTTTGACACCGCAGCAACAGAATCTTGAGACTCGGGCCTGTGCAGTTTCTCTTTTGTAAATTCGGCCATTTTTGTGGACTCCTTTGCGAGTCGAAGTTCTGATGTTTTGACGTTAATGTTCACTTGTAATAGACGAGGTTCGTTTGTTTGCATTTTTACATAAAATATTAAAGTTATTAAATTTAACATGGGCGAGTTTTTTGATAAACGTAAAAAGATGAGTTAGTAGGAAGCAAAAATAATAAAAGCAAGAATAAGGCGTACGCGATTCGGTATGTGAACACTTAGGTAGTTTTGAAACTATGGATTGAGGTACAGTAGACCTTAAACACCATTCTAATCCCGAATGAGGGTAAACATTTACCCCGTACTAAGTATGACGATTAAATAAAATTTATAAGAAATGTGTTGTTGTTGTTTAATTAATCTACATATATTATTTGTTAGAAGAAATATTTTGTCCTCATCAGACAGAAACGTAAAACTTAATATCCGCATTTGTTGCATGCATGTCTGTTCTATCTATCTGAAGGTTAAGGACTGCACAATATATTGAATGAAACCTCTCAGATGTGATTGAATAAGTTTAAGAATAAGACAGCCTTTGTTCACAAATAAGAAATCCACCAAATTTTGACTTATTTGCTAAGTTCTGTGTTGGAAATACTTCATGTTTTTTTTACGAATCACGCTACGCAGCACTAAGTGTCAATGGCTGCATCCAATTCCGGCATCTCAAGTAGAAAAGAAACCAAAATGTGCTATTGAATACCTGGAAAGCAAAACCGCAATAACATCACGTGCAGTTAGGCAGCATAACTTTGCAGATATGAAAACAGCATAAGATGTCCAAAACACCTCTACAAATGGCCCACCGTGGTAGCTCTACCTACAGACCCAACGTATATTTTATGCCAGTAAGCAAGGCGGTTTTACCACCGCAAAGAAAAGCGACCGCCCAAAAGCTTTCACGCAAAGCAACCACTCATAAACTGAAAAAGGCTGCGATAAACACTGTCACTGAGCTCGAGTGGGACCCTCCCCTAGGAGTACAACATTTTCCTACTTCCACTAAGTATAAGAAATGTAACTGGATATTCGATCATTGCTTCTTTTTTTAAAAAAAAAAAAAAACTGCAATACCCTTGAAACATACGCCGACTTTCTTTAAGAATAAGACAGCAGAAGAAGATGTCATCGTTATCACTACATTTGATCACTTCGTCATCAGTCACCCTTTTCAGTTCAGCAAACGATGAAATTCAATAAATCCCTGCTGTTTATCGGACCAGATAGTGGAAAATACCTCTCTACTGGGCACGCTTCAATACCACTCACAAATATAATCCTGCAAGCATGAAGCCCTTCATCATCGCTTTTATAATAACGATAATACACCGTTCGAGATTTTTACTTTATATGCTTATTTTATCAGCATATACACAAAACTGTAAATATAGAATAGTCCCTAGTATTTGAACATAAGACTAGATAAATAACGACAGTTAAATAACACCATTCCCGCATGCTTTTGCAGTCTACCAAATGCATATATTGATTACTAATTATATATTACTTAATATATGTTTATACATAATACATGTATAATATAACTCTTAAAATAAACTAAATTCTTTCACTAAACTCCCAAATTCTCTGTTGGCTATTTTCTATTGCAACAATTAAAAAAAAAATGCTTTACCTCCGTATGGGACTTGAAAACTCATCTTCACTTGAAAATCTTTATAAACGTTCCTATCGGGTGAGGCAGGCACCACACTTAAGTCTTTCTAATCAATGCCCGTTTTCGTTACCGACTGAACTACGAAGGCACTCAATGAACTGTATCTTTTGAATACGGTGATATTTAGCTCGTATCTTCCCCACTGCTGGGTGAAAGTCTCTCCCATTGTGGAGGGGTTGGTTCTACTTCGCCATGGCGACCAACTCCATATCGGGAAACAATATATATACGTATTTGCATGAATAAACGTATGGTGAAAGACAACCACAAACATTTATGCCTAGGCGGGATTCAAAACGGCAGCCTTTGACTCGAGAATGGTTTCGCTAACCATTTAGCCAACCAGCCTGCTTAAATACATTACAAACCTGAAACAGAAACCCAACCTAAATTTGAGATTATTCAAATCCTCCTTGAGTAAGGATAAAAATATATTTTAATTGAGAAGGTTACATAGTCTTGAACATTTTTTTAAATCTAAAGTGCTCTTATAATTTTTTAAAAATCTGGCTTAAATTTCTTAAAAGTTTTGGATTCACGACGGAAGCAATATGTTATGGTTGTAAATTGCGTGTGTTCTTTGGATAGTTTGCCTGTTTTGTGGACTGAAAAAAAAACAAGTTTCCATTAGGTAACCTTTCGTTTTAGAAACCCTTCCATCTCCGAATGCGTAATTTGTGGTGTACACTCGAATAATAGAAGTCTCAATAATTGGAAACAGATGCTTCATGGATTAAGCGTTTTGGTAAAAAAAATTTCGAATTACAATTAGAAATATAAAAATGATAAATAAAATTCATAGAACTCTGAACACTTGACTCATTCATGGCACAGCAAGAAGCATTCGTCAAGTTTTCCCTTCGCATGTTTCCAAAGGCTGAACAATGCAAAAATCCGACTTTAGTTTTTTGTGTCAGACTGTACTCTGGGCAGACTATAGGATCGGAGTTTTCATTTGCCAAGCCCCTCTCTCTCTCTCTCTCTCTCTCTCTTTTCCCCCATGTGTGCACACCTCTGTATGTAAATTAAATAACAGGTTATTGTTGCCGGTTCCACTGATGTTCCGCAGACTGTTCTCAATGTTTCCGACTTATGTACTCTCTTCATCTGCGGCTGTCACACGTCGGCATGAAAAAAGGGGAGCGGTCTCTCCCTGTGCGGAACGACTTCCACTGGCTTATGGCGAGTCTTAAGATTTACGTAGTCAAAAGAGGATCACTCCCTACACCTCCTTACGTCAATAACGCGTCATCACGACATACTGCGAGTAATGCAGCCGCAGCATGATGTCTCACTCATCAGAAAACAAGAGATGCAGTAGAGCCGACTGAATACGAAAAAACTGCGAATAAGAGGTGTGTGTGTGTGTGTGTGTGTTCTTCCCGTCGGTTTGTCTCTTTTGCGGAATGAAGGACTCATTTTTGGAAGGAAAACCACTTTTGAATGAGACTGGCTTCATCTTCATCTGAAAACAATTCAGAAAACTAAAATTAGTTAGCCTAATGAACTAAATTCGTAATCATCAAAGCGTGGGATTATTTGGTTTCAGGATCAGGTTTCGCATGAAACGAAAAAATTAATAGGTTATTAAGAGAACCAGCAATCAAAATGATGTTTTATGGTAAGTAGAATATTCCGGCGGTCGCGGCACACACACATTAGTAAAAAATAAAAGATAGACGAAAATCCAGACTCTTCGAGAATCATGTCTTTTAAGCAGTTCATACTAAGAAATTTCATGCCTGAGATCGTGCATTCTCGGCAAGCCATCACATAACTATCGCTTTCCGGTTGTTATACGATGAATAACGACACATTTAAAGTTCCGTGTACTGTTAGAAATTGAACCAAATAATACTGAATTTCTTTTCAATAAATCTTTCGCCTTATATAAACTACATAATTATGCAGATCCAAACACTACAAAAACCTAATATTTAGTCATGGCATTCGATCATCTTATAGGAACAGAAGGTGATTGATGATTCCAACCGATTAATGAGGAAATAAAGTAAGTTGAATATACGGCAACAATTTTGACCAGAAACAAAAACAGTTTATTACAGGTTTGTTTATTTTTATTTGTGAAAATAAATAATGAACATAAATATTACGCAACCAAAGTAAGCAGTTTCTTTAGAAGGAAAAGTAATCAAAATCTTTCAAAAAAGCGAAGCCAGTGGACAAAGGAGGTCATGTTTCAAAGTAAATGGGACGAAGTACAAAAATGCGCATTGAAACTTTGATTTTCCTGTTGATGAAAACATCGCAAGCTTCACAAAATGACAATAAATATAAATTCAAAATCGCCTTGGGAGGTACTCGAATTTCGTTTCCCAGCGTGAGAATTCCCGCCTTCCCCATGCAATTGAAAGCCTGAAGAGATTGTTGTTTGGTCGCTAGAGCAGTTTTGTTTGTTTTTGTGTTGTCAGACCCTTAGCCTAACCATGATACCGAATGTACTATAGATTGACAACCTTTCGTTAGTGGGATTCATAAAAAAACAAAATCAAATAATCATAAGAAAACAGTTAAAAATATACTTCGGACCAGTGGCCTTCACTTGCCTGAAAGCTGTGGTTCTCAGCAAACCAACCAACCCTATCTTTAAAGTGAATGAAAGCACGTATCATTCTAACGAACAAACAGTGCTAAAATATATGCTGTCATTTTTTTTAATTTTATTTTATCGTAATTGTTAGATGGTTCAATCAAAAGTCGCGACTTCACTGTCGTCATATACCATTTCGACACTTTGATTTGACAAAACTAAGGAAGTTAATACGTTTTAAAAGTGCTTAAATTTATTTTTAAACAAGTAAGGAATAGTAATCCAA
The DNA here is from genome assembly GCF_054136105.1 of Typopeltis vanoorti. Lineage (NCBI taxonomy): Eukaryota > Metazoa > Arthropoda > Arachnida > Uropygi > Thelyphonidae > Typopeltis > Typopeltis vanoorti. The sequence continues at coordinate 6,412,830 of NC_143552.1, read as the reverse complement.
GAAAATTTAAAGGCAGCTATTATTTCACGCGATAAAAAGTAGTTATTCTCCTGTTGACATAGTAATTAGAAGGCTGTTTTTACTATAATGATTGTTATAGTCGTCGTCTTCCTATGCAGGTTCTAGGCCACGTGGCCTGTTCCACACTCAGTCCATCTTCTAGGTCGTCCCCTGTTCCTTGTTCCTCTAGGATTACATGATTGTTATAGTTATTAAAAAAATTTAAAAATATACAGAAGTTTTAATATGACATTTTTTCCCCTTAGCACACTGATAGAAAAAAAAAATTCCTTCCGTGCTTAACCAACCACGCATCGTTTTCATTTATGTATTTTATCTTTCGACTCTTCTGTTTACATTGACAATCACACACAACATAAACGTGTATCGGTGAAGATGTACTTGTACCAATGAACAAATAATGTAACTTAAAGAGGACAAAATCTGAGAGTTTACATTTTGCTGAAGATGACAAACAGCGCAGTATTTAACAAGTGCCTTGGTGTCAAATATGGTTTAACCAGGAACCATTTTAAACTGTTCATTATATTAAATATTTCATTCTAAGTTTCACATAGTATTTAAAGACATTTAAATGCATAATATGACGATGAATTTTATAAATTTAAATATCTAAACAACCTATAGCGGATATTATAAAAGAGAAAAGGGCACATTAAATGATCTAAAACACTAAAATTTATGCGACTGCGCCCTCATGAATGGAATTTTTAATTTAATTTGAGTACTTTAATTCCTTGTCTCTGGTCAGTGATTAAACAAATACGTAGTTCATAAGTAATAAAGAATAATAATGCAAAACTAATGCATTTGAATAACGAGAAGCATAGTCGGGATTAAGCATCAATGAGAGATTAATCAGGCGATCCACTTGCGATTTCGTGGGCCTGTAACGATGAAACTTCGCATTCATTGATTTCAGCAATGCAAAACGTCTTTCGCCTTGGAAATGGATTTAATGACGTCAGTATTTCTTTAATAAATATAATTTTATCGAAAGATGAAAATAACTCCTCTCGTATTAAAAGTTGTCCCTTCTTGGAATTTTTTAAAACGCGAAAACAATAGAAAGGAACATCCAACACGCAGTCCTCCAAGATCTGAAGCGAAAGGTAATTTCCCCGCATCGCGCCGGCTGTTAGAACTTCCTTCTTAAGAAAAGTAAAAGCGGTTTGGTCAGTGACACTTCAACAGAAAAGTTGCCGTAGAAACTTATTTCCTTGCATTTCAAGGTTCTCTCTTGCGAAACTGACTGGAATCGCAAATAAGTCTTCTCAGGTATTCCTCAACGCGTATCTTTCAGCAGAAAAGTGGGAAGCTTTGGAGTGGGGAAAGGAAATATTACGTTGCTCGCATGTCAGAGGTGGCAACAACGGAAGCGAAATGCAGTTTATTCTTAAGATAATAAATGACGTTCAGCCGGTATGATGCCACCACGTTACTTACTGGAGACATACTGCAAAGGAAAATAAAATAAAATAAAAATAATTTGGACACCACACCAGGAGGATTCACTGCTCGCCCACCCACGGCAGTAGCGTATTTACATATACGTGTAATATATGTTTCCCTTTTGTGGGCTCCATTTCTATAAAAAATACTCTTTATACTAGTGGTAGTTTTACTTTCATACCCCCAAATCGATAATTATATATGAATACATGTCCATGTATCTGATGCGAGGAAGAAAAAAAAAATATTTGCATATATATGATAAGCTCAAGATTATTTCGCACTTAGCATTTTTTTTTTACATTTCACATTGCACACTTTGAATTATACAAGTATTATGCTATACGAGAGTGGCTGACTTTCGATTTGATAGAGGAGGGAGGAGAGAATAGTACTTTCCAGTTCGTTTAGCTAGAAATTTTTTTTTCGGTCTACTTACGCAGCAGCGTCCCAATATTGCCTTTCAGTCCACTAGACCGCTCAAGGTTACAATGTAAGCTGCTAATACAGCGTAACAGAATTTGTTATGCCGATGACTGAATATCAAGCTTGAACTTCAGCCTTGCTTTAGGAATCAGATGATATTCGCTTATTCGATTTCAAAAGTCAATTCAAGATTGCGCTGATTTAGACAAATAAACTTTCTTAATTTTTTTCCCGCTTAATAAGTTTGCCTTCATATTTAGAAAACACGTTTTCAAAATCCTGTTCATGAATGTACAAATATTAGCAATGTGGTCTTCATTTATTTTAATAGGTAAAATTAAAAACCCAACAACAAAAAAAAAATTTAAACCATTGGATAAAGTATCTGCATAAAAAAAAAAGAAAGAAAAAAAATCTTTCAGAGTGTTCCTGTCAATGAATACTCGGCACCTGAGTAACTCAGTACTCAATCAATATTCAGTTAATCGCGAATTTCTGCGCTTGCAGTCCGGGTGTGTTTAGTGAACACAAGGTGCTTGTAACCAGTCTTGAAAATTACAATGGTCACATTTAAAAATGGAGTAGTTGGTTATTAAATTATTTTCTATGTCAGGGAATTAGCCGATATGAATAAAATAAAGTCTATTAAGGAATTAGCTTTATTGTAGCCTTTGCGAATTAGCCTTAGTTATTTTAGCTCTGCGAATTAATCCGTTATTTTTGCCTTCGCAAAGTATCTTTAGATGAAAAATATTGTCAGAAATAATTTGATAAAGTGAAGTATCACTTGTAGAGAGCGAATATCTACCTGTAGAATTTTATTATAATCCATAATCCTGTTAAAACGGGATTATATTAACTATTTGAATTTAAATGTTTAAATTATTGATTAAAAAAATGGTTGAGTTATCGCGTTATTAAAAATAACACTTTTTTGGTTGTTGTTTCTTTAAATCTCATTCGTGGAAACTTTTTATCATTCCTAATCAAGCTAAAGTCTCTTGATACGTGCAGCTACACTAATACATTTAATTATAAACTCAATCATTTTGAAAAATGAATTCTGCTAATCCTAATAATTAATTGTATTGCACGTGATATTTGCGAAATTGAGGAATCAAAATGAAAACGTTTAAAATAGATACAGATTTTAACGGAAATATGGATCGAGATTTCATCGTCAATTTCAGTGTAAGGAAGAATCAGAGACCAAATGCTTCAACGATATGAACAGATTTAACATGGTACTTGATTGTTTTTACATGAATGGGAGTGACCTTAAATTATAGCACTAAGAACAAGTAGAAATAATCCCTTCGAAGAAAAAAAATTCTCTGATTACCACCTGGCTGAGTGTTTCATCCAGTTTGGCTTATTTATTCATTTAGAAAAGACGAAAAGGAAATGGAAGATATCTTCGTATATCGATATGTTACTTACTGTCGCTAATGTCTTGATGGTAAGTAAGAAAGGCAAACTACAAGTCCCGCTGATTGACAGCAAGCGAAAAGAGTAAAAGGATTAAATACGTATTCTGGCATCACCTAATTACACTCCTTGATTCATTGAGAAATCGAGTTTAGACAACGTACTATCACTGTGCTTACACTCACGAAGTGCTAAAAATATCGTTACCAAGTGAGTCCATCGATGGACACTCCTGAAAAAATTCCGTGATTTAATTACGGCTGATGCCGAGAGTAAATCACAGTTTCTCTAGAGAGAAAGAGAGAGAGAGAGAGAGAGAGAGACTCGTGAGGCAGCGTGTAGACCACTCACCTGAACAAATCAGTGCCGGTTTCCCTGGTATTCCCTGGTGGGTCCACTTCTCACCACTACACTTCACATGTAAACGTACAGTGGAGGAAAGTCACAGATTCACCAAATGTCCCGCGCAAGGGTCCTTTCCATCTTTAAATACCAGAGATCCCGCCCTCGGCACTTCAGGTGAAAGTAGCCCTCCGATTGGACAGGGGAAGTGGCTGGAGGGGAGAGACTATACAGCGCGGGGGAAATGTAATTGCACGAGTGAGCGAGCTACACAGAGAAAGAGAGAGAGAGAGAGAGAGAAAGCGAAAGTAAGAATGGGGGTTAGACAGGGATACACTAACGCAGGCGTCACCTGAGTTTTCCTCCCTCCCTCCCAGCAGCTCCGATGACGAAAAGGCAACGAAGTCAGATCCCAAAAATAAAGACTGATCAGATGTAGCCGCTACCTGACCCTACCTGCTATCTCGCTGGTACTTCACTTGACGTTTCTTCCGCGGTTAGCGGCAAAGCCACGTTGGAAATAGTCACATCAGTTAGGCCTCTTAACATTAAGCCACTCCACACAACGCGTGCTGTTTCCCTCCAGACCCGCGTGTGTGGCTCATGGTGAATGCACTTTCTGCTATCCTGACCTTGATGCATTCTTGAATCGTTACTGAGTTTTCAGCCCTAACGATGACCAGTGCCCAGCGAATTTGGATGCTGATTTAACTCTCGCGGTGATGAAAGACAAATGTGGTCAGAGATGAGCCTTCCCACTGAGTTTCCTAACCTTGGCAAAGGAGAGAACTTGTTTCGTGTTCAGCATACCGTTACGTTAACAGCTGGTAAAGCCACAAAAACCAGTTGTTCGCGCTATTACCAGGGCTCAAGTTCCCACAGAAATCTTTCATAATTTTTGCAGTGGACAGCCGCCGAAACCAGAAACACAACAGACCATCTCCCTCTCCCTTCCTTTCTCCCCCGCACTGTGCATATCCCCCCCTGATATCATCTGACACAAGTGAATTTTACTGTTGGAAAGTCGTGGGATTAACGGACTTTCAGGAAATATTTACTCCCACCAGGAAACTGCGACATGAACACACAGAGAGAGAAAGGTCATTAGTGGAGAACTCGCAGTACACCTGAATGTTACTGAAATAATCTTCTCTGAAGGCCACTGTTTTCACAGTTAAAAACCCTCTCTCTCTCTTTCTCTCTCTCTCTGTTAGAAACACGAACGCCAGTTACAGGAAATGGACTGCGATGAACCGCGATCTTCAGACTGTCTCTCTCTCTCATTTACAAGAAAACTATGAAATTTAATTTTCATACACCGAATGGAACTTGTACGATTCGAAACTGCTGCTTGTCCCCCCCCCCCTGCTAATTTTTTAATACGCCAAATGTTTTTTTCGACAATTCAGTGATCGCTATTATTATTATTATTATTATTATTATTATTATTATTATTATGGCCACAATCCATTTAATTACACAAATTAACTTCAACTATCATTTCTCACTTAATTTTGTCCTTTGCTGAAGATAATGGATTTTAAAACGTTGGTAATTTCTGATAACTTTCAAAATTAATCAACAAAAATTAAGAAATGATCACTAGTTTCAGACCGAAATTAGATATTAGTACAGTCTTTAATTGAAAATTTATGCGGAATAACATATGAGCCAATTAAATTCAGCAAGGTATTGTTCGTAATCATCAACAGCAAATGATTAGTGAAAATAAAGAAAGGAAATAAAACGAGGAGAAAAAAAACAGAGACCTTGGATTATACTAGTAAATGAATTAATGGAATAAATGTATAAATAAAACAAAAAGCGTTATTTATTCTTAAAAAGCCGAACTTTCTCCATAATAATGCACAAACATAAACAAGTTTTAGAGGCTTTCCACCTTCGTCGAATTTACCACAAAGCTGTCCTCTTTATTTGCAATGCCATTCAAAGCGCAGTCATGAGAATGTCGACATCATCATGTCCATCAATTGAAAACTCTTCAATTCGAATCTCGTCCATGAGCAGAGGAACGTTTATTCTTTTCTCCCGAAGGCTTCTCCGGTTACATTTGGAAGTTGTGGAGTTTCCACCTCCTGGAAACTTGGGTTCTTCATTCCGAAAAAACAGGCCACCAGCCAAAGAAAACATATAATTAATAGCCAAAATAGACTGTCCTCACAGCTGATTTGCTTCAGCAGTAATTTCTAACAGCCGAACTCACCTTAATCAAAAGATCGCGATTATATCATTACGGGCTGTCACTAACTAGAACAGATCTTAAGTTACACTTGCTACGAGGCCAGTGTATAATGTGCACTAAATGCGAGCGTTCTTCTGGCCTATTTCCCCCCCTTTTTTTAAGGATCATAACCGAACTTTCTGCGATACAAAACTCTGCCATCTCCGTATGACTACTAAAGTTAAAATTATGAAGTAGAATGAAGTAGTACTTAAAATTAAATTTAAAGTATTGTTAATTTATATAATGTTTGTTCTGAAAGTATGTACTTACTTTAGATAAATGTATATTTTGGTTGGGAAAGTCTAGGCTCAATTCTCGACATTAGGTGAGGAATTAAAAATAAAATAAAATAAAAGTTCCTCATCTGATGACGAAAATTGAGCCTAGAGTTTTCTAACCAAAAGATACATTTATCAAAAGTAATTATAGATTTCTTTCAAAACCGAGTAAAAGTGAGCAATCTGGTGTCGTATGCGTGTAGTTGGAATTTTCTGCTATGATTGTCGTAGTTGGGATTGTCTCAAAAGAAACAATCTGGTCAGAATACATGCAGCAGCAGCCAACTACCAAAAGTAGATTTAATGGGTAGAGCGTTCAGTGTATATCCGACATCATGATTTGTCCTGAACGCTACTCATAATACTTTTCATCTCAAGTTACATGCAAATACTGTAAAATATGTGCAACAATGTTGCATTTTCTTACAAGTGGTGCAATACAGATTATAATTAATATCATGATAATTTGCATAATAACTGCAATTATTCTAAAGCATATTTTAGGTATTGTTATTGAAAAAGGCAATCTTTGAAGGTTTATTATATTATTGCCATACATATGCATAGTTAAAACTTTATTATGACATTTATTATTGTTCTGTAGAAAACACTGAGAACATTTATTGTGAGAAATATCCATAATTTCAGGAGTCTTGCTCACTGTTGCACTGCACTTTTTCTTTTTGTTCTGCTGACCTTTTTGCTAATATCCTCAAAGCGTGTTTTAAGCTTATCTGAGGCAGTTGGCAGTGATTTATTATTCAGGATCACACACATTTTGATATGTTACCCGCATGTGTGCATATCAAAATTTTTCAAAGGGAGGGGATGTTGGATACGGCATGTTATATTGGTAATGCGCACTTCATTGCAGTTTTTTAAGTAATTTCTCTCTAGTTTTCCATGTCGCAGCAATATCTGTACAGTGTCCGTTTCGGTTCTCTAGTTCCCTAGATTTCTTTTACCGAATAGCAACTTGTTGATTGCGTGGTATATAAAAACTTCTGATGGATTTTTCATAGTGATTGTTATATTTATACGGGATGTATTTTGGTGATTGCGGTCTTGTTGTCTGATGTGCTGTTCTGGTTATTCCGCACTTCGTACTGGAATTATGTTTTAACCTAATTGTGTACTAGCATAAGTGTATTAAAATATTTTGTGTTCTGTCATAGTGGTCCATATGAGTATGGAGGCATCTTTTTGTTCCGAGAATATCAGTTTTTACCATTTTATATTGCAACAATTGTAATCTGCTGAGTTTGTAGTCTGAGCAGAATGCTTTTTATAATTGCGTATGTTGAGATGTTTTAACATATCGTTTTATAGATTAGAATTTTTATGCATGCGGAACAATATCTCTTAATTGTTATAGTAGTTTGCTCTATTACCGGAGTTTGTTGTGTAGATAGTTTATATGGCAATTCCAATTCAAATCATATCAAAATGAAGTCTGATGTATCATATTGTATTTACTTGTGTGATAGTTATGGTTTATATAGGGTTGGTGTATAGAAGAAAAGATGTCGGATAGTGAGATACTTAGTTTCCGTACTGAGTGACTGAGTCTTTTAAATATCATTAGTTTTGTATTTCAGAGTTCACGTGTATGCTGTTTTCAGTTATGATCGCTTAAAAAACTCTATAATAATAATGATGATGATGATGATCATAATAATAATATTTAATAATAATAATAATAATATGTAGAGTCTTAGGACTCATCGTGGGAAGTCACTCTGCACTATGTATTCCGCCGATTAAATGTATTTTTAAATTCAACATTAATTTTGGCATTATTTCACATTATCAACAGTTTATTTTTTCGAAAAAATGTGCTTCTTTGTTTGGCTGAATAGATGTTGTCGCCGTTCTTCTGTCAACAGGCTGTGGGTTCGAATCTCACTGTTGGAATAAATGTTTTTAACGTGACGCAACCTGATGGATGAGTTTCATCATCTGTTAGCCACTACCATTCTGTTTGTTGGAGGTCTTGAAGTGGGCTCCGGTAATTAGATCGTGCCTGACACTGGAAACTATACTTGGAACATTAAACTATTGAATTTTCCCGGAAATGAAATGCGGTTAACTGAACTAACAGAAAAACTAAAGCAACTAAATTGGGATATTCTTAAATTGTGTGCAACCAGACGTAAAGGAGAAGAAATTCTTCCTTTAAAGAATGGAGGGATGTAATACTACAGAAGTAAGAAATAAATCAGGGGTGCTTGAGTTCTTAATTAGCAAAACACCGACGATTTGTATCAGGAAGTTTGACAGCATATATGATCGAATAAAGATTGTTGTTATCCAGATCTCTTTTTAAAAAAATGCACGCTCGAGGTCATCCAAGTGTGTGCACCGATAAATAAACATATAGCAAAGAAACTGAAGACTTATATGAAGACATATCGCACAAGAAAGGACAATATCATTTCAAATCATTGAAGTTCTAATGCCATAAATGGTATTCGACAACTCAAGGAAAGCTTCATGGGAAATTTCGAATATGGCAAAGAAGGTTCAGGATTAAGACTGATAAGGCACGGAGTTAAGACTAATGGAACCTACCGAAAAAATTCTTTAGAACAATTCATTTTTTCAAGAAAAAAAACAAAGAAATTGGACACCCAAAAGTTCAAATGGAAGAATTAGTAAAACTGGCATTGCTTTCAGTAAGAGAAAAAAAAACTTAGTTCAGAATTGTTCTGTTATCTTTAACGTCGAAAGTGGCCACCCTGTACTCATTACCATTCAAATAAACTCCCAAAAAGAAAGAATAAAATGATTTCGCTACAAAACAGAAATGTACAAAAACTGAACAACAAAAAAATAAAAATTTGAACTTGAATTAAATAACGGATTTATAAATCTTAATGCAGATGACAATATTGATCTAGAAGAAAGCAAAAATGTATCTTTCTGCAGTGTTCACTTGAAATACCTGACACTGCAAAACAGAAACAGGACAGAATTCTCGAGGAAACAAGACACCATACGGAAAACGTAAAATAATATTTCCAGGAACAAAGGGAAAACCAAAACGAATGCGTATGCTTTATATTCTGAAAAAAAAAAGTTAAGAATGTAAAGAAGATGAATATATCGACGACTGAATTAAAAAGACACCACTAATGATAGCGGCCGTTTCGATAAATAATCATCGCGGATAAATTAACGATACTGTCTTAGAAAAACGTGCCAAATTAACACCCTCAGATATTCTTTCCCTGGTTAATATAGCACTATCGGTAAATTTATTTATTTGACAAATAATCTACTGAAAGGTCTTTATTCTTTTCGCTTTCATCCCTTCTATCCATCTATTCACTGGATATCATCGAATGTTGTAAGGACACTCCGTTCCTAGGCGATGTGCCACATAAGTCCTTTCCAGGTGATCCTGTTGTATACTTTTCTGGAGGCTCCAACTCTCTGAAGACCAGTCACTGCAGACACACTATCCAACCATCCCTTACTCTTTTTTCCAAGAACTTTACCTTCTGTTACTGTTTGTAGAAGTCTTCTTTCAATCGTTTTAATGTGTCCAAAGCATTTCAGCTTTCTTCTGTCAATATCTTTAAGGACACTTAAGGTTCTACCCATTCTTTCCAGCACCCACCATCCATTTAACCGCCTTTGTATAAGATATTCTCACCAGCCTTCTGTAACAGTGCATCTCAAAAGTTACGATCCTTTTGCTATCAGACATCTGTAGATTTCAAGTCTCATATCCATTAAGATGCTGATGAAAAACACATCTTCAGATGTTGTTGGAAGATACATCTATTCTTCTAGATTTTAGACAGATCTCTGACTGTAGTCTTAGCCATTTCTAATCTTCATCTGTCTTCTGAGCAGCAATTCTGCACATAAAAAATGGATTCCAGATACTCGAACTTACTGACTTCAATTGTTTCTCCGTTAAGGTAGACTTGTTTCTCAGGAGCTTCCCCGTCTATATTTCCTTCCTTTGCGAACCATATATTTGTCTTGTTAGGATTGAGATGAAGTCCTCTTTTCTTATTGATCATGTTAACTTTGTCAAGAATTTGCCCTACTTCTACCTTGTCATTACAAAAGAGTATTGTATCATCAGCATACACCTCAGATTACTGATCAATCTACCACTTATCCTAATTCCTGTGTTAAGCTCATCCAATGCAACACGCGTGGTGTCCTCAGCATAGATAGTGAACATGTAAGGAAAAAATAAGCACCTTGTCTAACTCCCTTGCCAACCTGAAGCCAATCATTTAATGCAACACCTGCTCTTACTGTGGATTCTTGCTCGCTGTACAAGTTAGCTATCAACCTGATAACGTGTTAAGCAAAACTCATTATCTTTATTATGTCACACAGTTTCATATGCTGAACACAGTCAAAAGATTTGGAGCAGTCTACGAAATTTAAGTTACATTTTTCAATAATCTGTCTGTAGCAAGGGATCCGATCTTTACCTTTCCTAAAACCTGCTTATTACTCCAGTATCTCTGCCTAAGAATGTCTTTAATAAAATTTTGCTTGCATTAGATATTAAACTATAATTCTTGCAATGTTTCTTCCAGTCTCTAGGTCATGATTCTGTTTCTTGTTTCCTTCTAATCAATATATAAAACGCTCTTACCCCTCTATCCCGACGAGTATTTTATTTACTGGCAGGGATGGAGGGAGAATATACGCTGATGAAAATGCTATATTTAAACTACTAAATAATTTCAGTTAGTAAAGTTTCAGGTTATAATTAAGTTTTAAATACTTAAACAATGAGTTTGCTAAATCTAACCGCTTACTGGCTCAGACGATCATATGTAAGTACTGAAATATACCTCAATGCTACAAGCGCTGGCAAGGCTCCACTTCCTCTGAGATGATCACTATGAAAATGACCATTACCGTGTAATCACCATTTTGGTATCCGAAAATCGCTCCTTCTTTTCGAGTTTATGCATTTGTATCGATTGTATATTTTCTAAACTTTCTACATTTCAAGAGCACATCCGTTTTCATTTTTTTCATAGTCCGAAAATTTAATTTAGCGACCATGTTTATGAAGGTTCCACCTCACATATGAAAATAAAGTTGCGTGTTTTCTATAAATCTTTGAATATTTCATTAATTACAAATCGCTGAGGTTCATGTGTGAAAATTAAACAAAAAAAAGAAAAAAAACTCATCTTAAATTTAATATAAAAGAATTTTATCTTCATCTTATGGCCGTACTTCAGCAATAATTTCTACACATGGTTTTGGTTTATCATTAAAAGGTGGAAAGAATAAGAAAATATATTTATTGTTTAGCATATGTGTAAAGGGGAAGTACTAAAAGAAACGCAAAAATTATTATGACGAAATTGCAAAGCGAAACGCCTGTAGCTGACTCAGTAGCGACTTTATGGAAAAACCTGGGTTTGAATCCCTCTGGGTCTAGGACATACAGAACTTTTTGAAGGATTTTCAATAAGTTCTGTATGTCCAGAATACAGGGTCATATTTACGGAGTTAGCAGGATTTTTCTTTCCGGAGTCTCTGATTTCTCCTTTTAGACAATATGAGGCTGCTGGAAGATCGCATTTAACAGGCATAAATTCCTAACCTCCGAGCTTTGGGTGCTTCAGTAGTAATTCCAAGCAGCATAACCAATCATTACAAATCTTATTAGATTTGTAATACGGTGTGGGCACTGAGTGCATTTCTTTCTCTTTTTCTCTTTTTTTTTTTTTTGCAACGCTAGTTCATATGCGGTTGTACCATCCATCTTCTTAGTTTGTCGTTACAGACAGCTCAGAAATTTCTACTGAATTCAAAGCATTTCCCACCATACAATTCTTGACTCTACTGAAAACGGCGTTTAGAGTTTCAGTTGGACACCTTATCCTGTTATCCTAATCACTGTACAGTTTAGAACTTTCTTCGGGAAGGATCAAGTGTCTCATTAATATAAGACAAGAAAATTTAATCTTCCTCCTTCCGAAGGGCGACAACAGAAAAAAATACATTCTGCAATTGTTCAACTTTATCCCCAAGTTGTAACTTACTGTACATCTTGCAGCTACTTCATTTTGTGCAAAGATGATTTTATGTGTTTCTAGATTCAAATCGCTATTAAAGTACAACTGATTTTCTGAAAAAATATCCAAATGTTTGCAATGAGTAATGTATGCTAACATTAAATAAAAACAACTTGATGGTGATGGTCTGATATTGTCTTGGCCTAGCTTAGCAAGACATTTAACATTACAAGTTCACAACAGAGAAAAAGAACGAGTAATTTCTCAAAAGAAAACTTGCCCGCACCGGGTATTCGATTCTCGCTATCTTCGATTAAACCTCGTACAAGACTTTATTGTGTTAGAAAGGAAATTAATTACCTCCTAGTGGGAAAAAACTCACCTTTTTGAAGCGGCAGGAAACAACAGAGTGAAGTAGAATTGTCATCTTATCTTTTCCCTAGTTAAGGTGATGATGATATGAAGGTGAATTTCTTTTCACGACTACGCCACTTCGTTTCACATACCTCAAGAGCCTCTTGTATTCTTATTACAGTAAAATGTATAAAACATGAAAATGAGTTTAAAGAACTGCAGAAAATGTTTTCAAATATCAGTGCGGTAAAACCTGAATGCCAGATGACCTTAACTAGGGGAAAGATAAGATGATAATTCTACTTCACTCTGTTGTTTCCTTCATAAATCCTGTCACGACTTCTCAGTTTCTCGGAGCACTGTTTGCTCGATGCCATTAACAACATATTCAATATTTATGCAATGCACGCCAATAATTAATACTTTCTGTGTATACTTAGCTACACATTTATTTGTAACTAGATTTTATGCTGCCTTTGAATTATAAAATGTGATAACCGTATTATTTTGTACAATATATGCAAACATTATTTTACACATAAACATGCAATATACATGGGAGTAAGCATTATTTCCACCCACTTCTACGCGTTTTATCCTTGAGAAATACTGAATGCTCAGTCGACATATTTGCATCCGTTTGTACAGTGCATCTTCATATGAAGAATTCGTATTCTCTTTGCTGTATCGCTTTTATCACCCTCCACACACACAGTGCGTTTTGTAAAAATTGGAAAAAAAGTGTAATCGAGAAATCTCTGTTAGTAACAGTGAAGTAAAGGTTTGGACGGATGGTCATCGTATACTGCCCCAGCGATAATATGACCATTCATCCCATCTTTGAGTTACTTATCTTCCCCTTGTCTTAAAATTTCAACAAATATTCCACTTTCAAATGAAACGTGTTTGCTTTATATTATATATCATACAGATGCAATCAAAATGAATTAATATTTGGAAATTGTGGGGTGATCGACATCGCTGCACTGCAGTTCGAGAAGGCGTCTTTGACACATCAGTTAGATGGATAAAGTGAATGTCCTCACTGATAAAAAGAATGCATGAACAAAAATTTTCATTCGAGGAACACAAATCAATTAACTTTCGTAAATATTCAGACCCCTTTTCACGTGCATAATTTTGATTTGATATCGAGAATAGAAGTTCAGTTTGGAAGAAATGAATTTCACAACTTAAAAAAAAAAGTTGAGAAAATCAGTCTTTCAAGATCCTGAAAATATACATATTACTTGACAAAATTACTTTTTTTTGTGAATTATCTTCACAGAAAGCAGTAATTTCAGTTCTTATAACAGCGAGTGTTAGAGGAACTGAAAAAAAATCGAAAACGTTTTTCTTCTGTTTATCAGTAATTCGAAATGGAAAATGAAATGGCTTCCACTACAAGTAATCATCACGAAAATTATTGACTTAGTTCACGATTATAATATCTTACTTTTATTTCCGAAAGAAAAGTGATTATTTGTGAAGATATTTTGAAGTTATTTCAAAAATTGAAATTATTCGGGAATCGAAATGATTGAAGCATTGGAAAAATAAAATAGTAAACTGGAAAGAATTTTTAAAAATTTGTTGTGTAAAAGAAGAAAAATAGGCTCTCTTTAAATTTCCAAGAAAAAGAGAAGGAATCGTTATTCTGTTTTCATTGTGTTTTTAGGAGACGAAGTTTCTACGTGTAAACAGTTATTAAAAGTGAGTAATTCCTTCTGACATATTTTCATATTTCTACGAATGAGCAGCCATTTTGAACATTAAATTTACGTGCGTCTAATTAAATGCGACAGATTACAGCTTTAGATTTTTAGTGTCAGAATTACTTATAGAATGGTTTTGTATTCGAGTTATTAGGAAGAGTTATAGTTACATAATAACATTACGTGACATTATTATAGCGCGATCCTGAATGGTATCCTACTTACGTGGGAAGTTTTCTTTTTTTTTAATACATTGTACCAATTAGCTGACGATTTATTATCGCTTAATTGCATGGAATGATGCTATAATAATAATAATAATAATAATAATAATAATAATAATAATAATAATAATAATAATAATAGTGAGTTGCATTTCTAAAGGTCTATCACCTAAAACATTTTACTACTTATCAAAGAAAAAGGCAATGTTTCCAGACTTATTCCAGAAAAACAGTATTATGTCGAAAACAGACATTGCAGTTTCCAGACTTTTCCAGAAAAAGTATTATCATGGCAATGTTACCATTGTCATGATAATACTGTTTTTCTCAGAATGAAATCTTGCTTGTAAGCAGATTTTTCAGCATACGTGATCCAGATGCTGCACTTAAACAAATGCTATAAAGGTATCTCAGGTACTAATAATATTTCTTCGAGCAGCTATTCAAACTGCAGAAATGTCATGCCTTTTGATGCGACAGTAATTCGAATTTGTGAAAAATAAAAATAAATAATAAATCTCTGGTAAATTGAGACGACGTCGAGAAAAAATTTTCTTTTTTCTTTTTTTTTACTCCTTCGCTCTGGTGCCGTCTAGTAAGAAGAAATATCATTCCAATCTTCAGGCGCCACCTGTCAACAATACAGAGCAGTAGAAACATCACAGCGAATGAACCGGTGCAGGCTCCAACTGAATAACTAAGCCAGACAAAACCTACCAATAATCACATTAGCCGCGACTGTGCCTGGTCTGAAGATCGAGGAGCAAATCATCTCACCGATCTGGCGACGACTACTTCAGTACGTTGTGCTGTCGTCTGAAGTGGAGCAGTAATGACACCATCTTTTCATATTAAGACATCTTGCTGTCGCCCATCTTACACCTGCAAACAGAAAAGGAGGGGGAATAAAAAGCATCGGTTTATATATATATATATGCAAATACAAATTAGGAATGCGATACTGAAAAATGTAAAAATTTAAATTCTTTTTTGTAATGTAGCATCTTGCAAAATATCAAAATATCACCACTCAAAATAAATAGTATGATTATAATAAGGGCCTTAGAAAGACCGCAGCGTTATGATTTGTATATCAATAATTTATTAATTGAAATGAAGCTTGTATTTTTAAATACTGAGTCTTTGAAATTCGATGAGGTCAAATAAGACACGACAAAGATGGTAAATATTTTAAAACGATTCTTTCTGAATAACCTAAACAAAGAAATAAGGGAGATCAAAAGGTTTGCTTTGCATTGTTTCTCGACAACAGATTAAATGTCAGCTGAATATTTAATATAATGCATTTAATGGCCTGAAATCACAGAGACAACTTGTCGGAAGAGCTGAGTGCTAAAATGTATACTTTTATAACAAGAATCGATATTTGTTTAATTCAATTCTTCAATGCTATTTAGATTAGGAACTAATCGTATTTAAAACCCATAAACTACAACTAGTTACATTCTTGCCATGATATCACTCATGTGACAACATGGAAGGAGAATTTAAAAGAAAAAAGTCGCACAAAAATAAGTTAATAAAAAGTGCTTCTTTGTATTAAATGCAAAGCTCAAACAACTAATCTAATACAATTATTAAATTTGAAACCAAAATCCAAATATGCAACTTAGAGGATGTAGGCCTTCGAAGTTAGTAAGTTCACTAGCTAAATGCTGAATTCATTTTAATGGACTCACAACAGACAATCACCGGAAGAGATCTAGTGTGGTGATTACTGCACTTGTGGGGAGTTGCTGTGTGTGATAAAAAATGTCTGGATCATTTCTGACCAGTCGCAAGATAATCATTCCATGTATAATTAAAATACTGCACTCTCAAAGAAAACAGCACTACGGAATTCACATTTAAAAGGTCACTCTCATACACTATGTGTGTGTTTTTATATTTTTGAATAAATTTTTTCGCCTTTTTCGATTTTCTTTTAGTATCAGAGGAAAATGTAAACCTTAAAATTGCCCTTTATTGTGTCACGAAAGAAAAATGTCACAGCTTTCGTCATGGGAGAGAGAAAACCAAGTCAGGAGAACAAAATGAATGGTCTAACGCTTCGGTCCGTATTTGTTCAGTGATGCCGCAACACGTCAAATAGATCAGCGAGTAGTGAAATCTGCATTGTGACTCACAATCTATGACGACTGCAGTTCTTTTCTTCGCAGCCATAATGCAACAAATGATGCAGGAAACGTATGCGAAAACATTTGCAGTCGTGCACGAAGATTCGCGATGAGAAGTATAAGCTTTTGTTTACACTACACTACTTCATAAGAACTGCAAACTTTAACTGACTTTATTCATTCATTTTACTACTCAAATATTCGTATTCCCATGGGTTACCTGAGTTATAATAAAAATGTTACACCAAACATACGCTTCCTGAAAATAGTAATATCTAAATGAAAATAACTTTATTGAAATTTACTTACGAGTTTCAAAACAAAATGAGGACTAATAAATTATAAAATAAAAAATAACTGTCAAAAATAAAATTTAATTATAGTTTTAAGTTTAATAAAATATATATAGTTTATATTTTGTATTTGGAACGTTTGATTCCATGACTTGGACCCTCTTTCATGGGAACATCCTATTTTAAGGACTGCCGGCATCTAACAAGGAATCACCGACTCTATGACGAATAAAAAAATAAATAAAATATGTAAGAAAGCGTTGCTACCGCTAAATATAAAAATTAGGCCGCTTTCTTAACAGATATGGGGTTGTTGTAACTTATGTCATAATTAATGGCACAGATGATATGATACATACTCTTTCTATGGCATTTTTTGTTTGAAAACGGGAGGACAGCATCAGCTAAAATAAATTGCTTGATGAATTTACGTAAGAGAATCATCTGAAATTCATTGACGTGAAATGAATTCTCTTCTGTTTGTTTACGACATTAAATAAGCTCTGATTTACTTTGTTCCTCTATGATAAACAAAGCGATAAGCCTTTCTACGGTATTTCTTACACGAAATGCGGTCCAATATTTTGTTCTTAGCAATTCTACACTCCTTCTGTATTTTCGTTTTTGTTTTCTCATTTTACTCACAAAGTCTCGTGTGAAGGTGGAGGACTTCACACAAACAGTGGTGGGGAGTTTTGTAGTGTTACATGAGACACATCTAAAACACCACTTATCCAAATATAACCAGAGAAACTAGTCAGAGATTCAGCTTAAGAAAAAATAAATAAATACATAAGATAATAAAATAACAATAAGGATGTTATAATTTGATCTGTAAGGCAACGTAAATAGAATAATTAATTCGTGACCAAGAAAAACTAACTGAACATTTTCGAAACCGTCAATAACTAGCCCGATTTATTATCTTAGATTTTATGAACGATATTTTGTGAAATTATTATTATTATTATATTAGCAACAACTTAAAATATTATCAAAATTCATGTCGTTGCTTTTCTCCATATATATATTTTTAAATTCAATTCCTTTTTTTATTATTAAAATTATGATTACATATTAACAACAGGTTAATTCTGTTTTTTTTTTTCTAACAATGAAATTCGTACAAATTTTTTCCTTTCTTTTCTTTTTCCCCCCTGTATAATGTACTACTAATAATAATACAACATTTATTCATTTTACAATGAGTTATATATATTTACAATTTTGATTTTTTAGTATATTTAAGCGCTGTAACTACAGCAATTAAATATGATATATGAATTGTGATTTTTCCCCCTTTTCTAATTTTTTTATTTTTTATTGATCTTAGATGAGATGTAATTTCTCAGCTTTCATCCTCGAAGTTTACTTTTTAAGTTTATCTGAAGATGACGTTCGTATTGTAGTTTTAGAAAACCAAGCTCTTGACGGAGTTTGGATGTCTCTTTCATCAAATTGTGTTGGCTGTCAGTTAGAGCATTAATGCTGATTTTAATGTCTTTTACTGTTTGTAATACTTCTATCACTGCTAAATTATTATGTTCGACCAAATCTTCATATTCGCTATATTTTTTGTTATTTCTTCGTTCTGTTTGTCACAGAGTTCTTCCACAAGATCTACTAAGCTGGATTTTATAGTCTCTAGACCGTTTTCTATTAGTATATTTAAAGAGTTGAAATTATGGGACTCACCTGTATTTTTTGTCGGTTCAGTTCAACGTCTGATTTTGTCTCCGGTATAATCGGCTGCGTCGTAGGTAGCTCTGCCTTAGGTGCATTTCTGTGTTCTTCCTGCAGAGTAGACACTTCCATTCCTCGCGTGTTGCATTGGATTTAAGTTACCAGGTTGTTTCTGAAAAGCCGGCACATGTAAAGTGAAAAATCCTACTGCATTTCCTACAGGTTATATGATTTCCTTCGGATGATATTTCCTTCAGGCATTTCATGCACTTCATAACTCACCTTTCTTCGCTTGAGTAACTGTCCTGTGATTGTAAAGATGGCGACGTCCTTTGGTCTTCGCTGGTTGTTGATCACGGCCTCTCTGTTCACGTTCAACACTTCAAAATTTGGTTTCTTTTTAGCCGATTTCGATGAATTTATATCACTGTCTTCGGCGTGACAAGTAGAGTTACTTGGGAACACTTTCAAATTAAAAACAGGAGTGGGAACCACTTTAAAACTATAAAAACGGGAGCAGCGATATCATCGTGCGCCCGTTCGTATGCCTACACAGCGTCCTCTTGTTTAATAATAATAATAAGAAGAAGAATATTTTACATTAAATGTTTTTAATAAAATTATGATTACATATTGTGATTACATATTTAGATTACATATTGTGATTACATTTGATTACACATGATATATACATTACATACCTCATACATTACTTCATACATTTGATGATTACATATGATACATACATTAAGTACATGTTTTTTAGTTCAAACCTTTTTTATTGTTAAAATTATGATTACATATTTACAACCCATGTGATTTACATATGATTATATATTTATACCACATATAGTTCTGCTTTTTTTTTGTAACAATGAAACACAGATTTCCTTTGACTATTACACTTTTTTTATAATCTTTGTCAAGTAGCTTTATTTTATCCTCCTACAAGTTTCGCCAATTTTTCTAATGGCATCCTCAGGGAATACAAACTAGTAAGCGAAAATGAAGGTTACAGACTAGGTTATAACTGTTGGTTCTAATTCATACAAAAAATTGGTATTGTGCGTGACAATGTGCGCACAATATTCCCTGAGGATGCCAACAGAAAAAGATTGGTGAAACATGTAGGAGGATAAAATAAAGCTACTTGACAAAGATTATAAAAAAGTGTAATAGTCTTATGAATAATTGTCAAGAAAACAATTCAACATAATGAACAGATTTCCTTTTTTTTCTGTATATGTATTAATAATAGTTACTTTAGTTGGTTATTTATAGTTGTGGTTGAATAACAATGAGTTATATATATTTACAATTTTTGATTTAATGAATTTAAGCGCTGTAACTACAGCACTTAAGCGCAATATATGAATTTTTTTAAAATCTCCATTGAGATGGAATTTCTCAGTTTGCACCCTCCAAGATTTTTTATTAAGCTTATCTGAGGATAACACTACTTAGCTTATTGGTTTGATCGCTGTGTTGGGAGTAGGTTTGTGTTTGACAGGTCTGATATCCACTACATCCGTAGTTTAAGAAGTTCATTCACCCCCCCCACACACACACATATATACGATAATTTATAATGTCCTCAAAGGTCTCTGAACTAATATATTGTGTTTCATTAAGTTTGTAAGGTGTGTAGGGTGCGTGTTTCTTGTTCACAGTATGTCCTTAGAGCTCTTTTCAGACTATTGTGGTTTGTAAGGTTCCTGTATTGAAAAGGTAATTTATTTAGCATGTTTACAAAAGAAGCTTCGTGTGGCCTTTGCGTAGTGATTATTGTATTAATATGTGATATAATTAGTTGTCTGAGGTCTTGTTATACGGTGTCAAAACACTTATGTCACTATGCAGCTATGTTTTAGCAAAGCTGCATAGTGATATGTGTTTTGATGTCAGTATTTTGTATTATGATATTACGGTGTATATAGAGTAGATATTGTCTCTTTGTTCCCAAAAGATGAGTTTTAACATTTTGTACTGTAACGACATTAATCTATTTAGTTTGCAGGGTGCACAGAACGCATACGTTGCTATTGCGTATCTTCGTATATTTTGAAATAGTGCTTTGTATATTAGTGTTTTTAGGCGTGTGGGAACTATTTCTTTTAACCAGTAGAGTTTGCCAGTTATTTTTCGGAGTTTGTTGTGTAGATGGTTTATGTGGCTATTCCAGTTCATACATCGAAGTAAATTCCAAGGTATCGTATTGTTTCAACCTGAGTGATTATAGTGGTTTTTCTGTTCTGTGTGTATTTTATGAGAGTGAATGTTGGATGATTATATATGTTATCAACTGGTCGAGTCAGGGGATTTCTGAATATAATTATTTTTTTCTTATCTGAGTTTAGGTGTATGTATGGAGTTTTTGGTGAGCCAGTCTATGAGCAGGATTTTGTCATGCTTGTATCAATATGCATAGATATTATAGCTGTATCGTCTGTGCAATGGAAGATATTTCCTTTGAGATGTAGCTGGTTAATATCGTGCATATAAATGTTGAATAGATTTGGGGAAAGAACAGCTCCCCTGTGGCACTCCACAGGTTACTGGTAGCTCTCAAAGGTTTGATGTTTAACTGTGTCAAATGCTTTAGTCAAGTCAATAAGGACTATCATGGCAATTTTGTTTTTATCTATGGCAGTATTAATTACGTCCGTAAAGTCTTCCAAGAAAGGTGTTGTTCCCTTTTTTCTCTGAAAAACGTATTGTGTTTTGGAGATAATGTTATCGTTCTCTGTATATGTTGCGAGTTCCTTAACAGGATCCGCACCATACTTTGATTGATAATTGGTAGTGTTGCTATGGGTCTGTAATTACCGATTAAATTTCTTTTTCCATGTTTGTATATGAGTGCGATTAGGGCAGTCTTTAATATACTTGGAATTTCTCCGGTTTTAAATATTTTATTTATTAATTTAGTAGGATAGGGCCTAGGCTAGTTGCGTGTTGCTTGATATCCTTAGCTCTTATACTATCAATTCCTGGGCCTTTGTTTGTTTTGATTCGATTTGATTCATATTACAGAGAGAAGTTCTGCTTCTTTTATGGTTGGGAACCATGATGTTCGTTTTGATTGTGGTCCAAGTAGGGATCACGTTTTTTGATTGGATTGATATTTCTGTGCAGTTCTTGGATGGAGTCTGTTAAGTATTGGTTAAAGTCATTTGCTAGTTCTAGGATAGATTTTGCGTCTTTCATGAAGCTGTGTTTTATGGCTTCAGACGCGGTGGTATTGGGAGCACAATCTAGCATCTCGTTGATCAAATGCCAGTTTTGTTTCATGTTGTTTTGTGCAGAGGTTAATTTGTCTCTCTAGTAGTTTCTTTTTGCATTTCTTATTTGTGTTGTAAGGCGATTCCTTGTTATCTTATATTCGGTTTTTAAAGCTGCTTATTTGGATATCGCTTTAATTGTTTCCATTGAATATCCTTTCTGGGTATTTCTAGGATTAAGTTTTGCGTTATCAGGATTTTGGCTTGTTTTTGAACGAATTCTGACTTTCTTTGCAGTTTTTTTATATATTTCCTCCAGTGTGAGTTTAATGTTGTTGTATAAGATATCTGTTGAATCTGGTGACGCCATGTGTTCCCAGTCGATTTTTTTTTTCTTATTTCGTGATTGACTAATTCTTCGTCTATTATTGTTTTGTGTTGTTTTTCATATGTGGTGCATTGCATTGATATTGTTTTAATGTGCAGGTTTAGAGCGGTGAAGTACTGATCTGCTACTTTGCATTTTGTGACTGCTGCAATATAGCTATTTGATGCTGCCCGGATGTTTATATGATCTAGGCAGGAAGCAGTGATATTATTTCCGAATATTTCTTCTCTTGTACTGATATTATAGTTGGTATTTGGTTATACATTGATAGCATAACTAGGTATTGTACAGTGTTGTTGTGGTTTTGGTTTGCAATATATATGTTTATGTCGCTGATTATCATTTGGTATTCGGTTGAACATAATTCTTTGCGTTTTCAAGCCAAGGATTATGAGCTCTGTTCAATTGTCAGCACTCGAAATTTAATTTGGATTGTACTTTGCCGATTTCGGTGAATTATATATCACTGTCTTAAGCGTGACAAGTAGAATTACTTTTCGGCACTTTTAAATTAAAAACTAGAGTTAGAACCACTTTAACACTATAAAAACGGAAGCAGCGATATCACTCAAAAAACACAGAATACATTTTGAACCCTCACAATTCGGATGTAAATAACTCTAGGTAGAATGTAAATATTATTTGTTCCGCGTTTTTTTCCTAAGTTTATGAATCAAATAAATTTCGACAGAAAGCAGCAGCACTTTCATAATTTCACATTTAGTCGGTTATTAATATTAAATAAACAAAATAAAATCAACTTCACATTAGTTGTAGGCGACTACAAGTGCTACACTTTATGTGCTCGTTTAAGTTTTTTTTTTGTTTTAAATAAAGAATAACCTATGATACTAGCAAACAGACCACTTGGCGACATCACCTTGAAAATCAACATTTGTAATAATGTTCGAGGAAGGAAACATGTTGGAAATACAAAAGGTGTTTTTCCGTAGTGAATACACGAAAAGTTATCTCCAGTATTCCTTCAACTGAATTTTAGAACAGAAATAAGTAAGAGTCTCAATAAATCACGCTGAAATTATTAAACAAAAATGAAGAACACAAGGTAAAACAAACAACATACAATATACACAGTGTAAGGGAATGACAGTTATCTGGCGCTAAAACATTTTCACAAGCTTCAACCACACAAAGAGGTATTAGCAAAGAGAGAACAATGTCTTGTGTTTCTTCATTTATGGATATCAAGACATCAGATGATACTGTTACGTTTGATGGGACACACACTATGTGTGGTGGTGGTGGATGGTTCCTTTTCCTCTCACCATTCAACTAATACTGGTGTTCCACAAGGTTTTGTCCTCTCACCAACCCTCTTCCTGCTGTATATCAATGACCTACTTCAGCTGACCTCCAGCTCAATACACAGTTTTGCAGACAACAGCACATTGCACTCCTCCCTTCTTTTTGATAAATCTTAATTTACACAACTCACCTCAGCACAGAATATCAACCACCGCTGCCCTCAAATCTGATCTCCAAGCCATCCTCCAATGGGGTTCAGATAACCTAGTCAATTTCGATGCTAATAAATCCTAGTACTGCCTTCTTTCTCATAAAAAAGAACCATTTTCTCCCAGTATTATTTTTGACAACACCTATATTTCCAGACAATTTGAGATTTCTCTTCTTGGAATTACCCTGACATCGAGCCTCTTCTGGCATAAACACATCACAACCATTCCATCCTCAGCTTCTAAAAAACTAGGATTTCTCTTTTAGCACAAGACGTTACTTCACCCATGAACAGTTGTTAAACTTATACAAATCACAAATCCACCTAGCCATTGAATCTGCTCTCATATATTGGGTGGGGCCCCAAAAGTTCCCTCAAAATTCTTGAATCAATACAGAGGAGAGCAACCAGACTTATTAATGACTCATCTCTCTTACCACCTCAATCCCCTGACTTTCACACAGACGACAGGTCTCTGTACTATGTGTATTCTACAATTATTTCTCATGGAAAATAGTCACCTGAAATAGCATCAATAATTCCTCCACTTAGTACTAAGCTCGTTGGAACACGTGCAACCGCTGTTCAACATCCCTTCACAGTGCACCTTGAAACCCACAGAACAAGTTTCTTCTCTCCTCCTCCTTCTTCACTTCTGCAACTGTTGTACTATGGAACAGTCTTCCCCTGTTGTATTCTCCAAGGAATACAATACACAGTCATTCAAATCAAATGTGAACAAGTACCCTTTTTCCCAGCCCACTACCCATACATGCTACTAATGTACTATAGATTGATCAACCAACCTCTCGTGTATGGGCTCAACATTAAAAGGAAAAAAAAACTACACAATATTAATGCAAAAAAAAAAAACGAATGTTAAAAAAACAGTTATCTCTCACGGAATTTATGAAACAATGTTGAGTTATGGTAGAACTGTTTATGCAAACATTCACTTAGCAAATTTGTACAAACTTCGTGTCAACGGTGCTTTGGAGATTCACAACACACCAGACAATAACCGAATGGCAAAATATAAATTCCTTAATGATAACAACCCCTGATGGTAAAACATAAATTCCTGATCGCAAAGAATCTAAGACACTATGTCAATAACGCTACCATCGTATAGCGTGATAAACCTCGACCTTCTGCACAACCAGGTGCAATAATAAGTCGAATGGAGCAGCCGTCAGAGATTATCACATGCACACAGTGCTCAACTTGACATACAAACTAAAACATTGAAACAGTTACAGAACATTAAGCCACGAACTGTGGAAACTGTTTTACCACACTTAGTACTGCAAAAGCTGACATTCGTATCACATGAAACATAGCAACAAACACTAACAACAACAACAACAACAACAAAAAGGTTTTATAATCTTTAATCCCGTTGTCTTCAGAAAAGTTCTCTAGCTTTGAAATATCACCCAAATAACTTTATAAGTATATCACTTTCTTTCCATTTCTATGCATAATTTACGCACGCGCGCAAACACACACATTAAAATTAAAAAAAATCGCATAATACATATACATTATTTACTATTTTATAAATTTTGATGATACTTTGCTTTAACATCATGCAGCTACATGTGTTTATCATGTTGCAACACACTTTCTTTGTCTTCTAGCTGAAACACTAAGAAAATATGAATGGTAGTCTAGGATTAAGTCTCGTAGGGTGAGCAAGTGTTCGTGCGACTTCACGAACACTTGCTCATCCTACGAGACTTCACTTTATATTAATGATTGCATCATCTTACAACAGCGATTTCATGACTCGGTGTCATTGGCAAATGCATGGCATCAGCCAATGATGCAATAGCTCCTGGGAACTTTGTGTATGATTGGCTGATGCTGTATGACGTAATAGGTTGCAATCAGGAGATTGAAATACAGCGTTGCCAAATAATACCTATGTATGCAATGCGGACTGAGTCTCTCCTAAACAAGAGCGAATCGACAGATTTTATTGTCATTTTCGTGTTCAGCACATCGAAATTAATAAAGAATTGCTATTTTAATTTCAGAAGTAATAACGTATTTAACAGTGATGTACGATAACAAAGCATTTGTTATCGTACATCACTGTTTGTACAACACTTGTCCTAATAACGCAAATAATGTTTGCTACATTTGTGGGGCATATGCGAAGTACTGCTGTTTTTTGTGTGAAAGGGACAGACGAGCAAGAACTTTGCACTATGTTCACATAGTGCAAAGAGAGACTGGCTTACGAAGAAATCGCGGAAGGTCTGTGAGAAGAATGTGCAACACCCAGCTCTGGCAGAAACACATAAAATTTTGCTACCGCCCCTACACATCAAACTCGGTGTAGTAAAAAACTTCGTTAAGCCATGGACCGGACTGGATCAGCTTTCAAGTACTGGCTGACAAATTCTCTCAACTGAGCGATGCGAAAATTACAGAGGAAGTTTTTGTGGGGTCCTCAGAGCTCTTCATTGACGAGATTTTCGACAACCTGCTACAATGTGATGAGAAAAAAAGCTTAGGACTCGTTTCTTCTTGTGTCACCTAACTTCCTCGGAAATGTCAGCGCAGAAAACTGCTGGATGGCTTGACTAAGTTTGTGATGTCTCTGTATCACAAACTTGGCTGCAATATGTCCTTAACCCAGTGTTTCTCAACGTGGGGCGTACACCCCACAGGGGGGTGGGGCAATTTGATTATTTTTTTGGGGGGAGGGCAATTTGAAAATGTACATGCACATATTGATATTATACTTTTTCAGAACTTGGCTGACTATTATGCTAGGGGGGAGGGCATCAAAATCTTTGAAACGTTGAGGGCATGATCCAAAAAAGGTTGAGAAACACTGCTTTAATCCTACGGGGGTCGAGATCGAAAAAATTACAGCGTAGGTCACGTGTATCTGAGAGATACATTCATTACTAGTATGTGCTAAAATGTGATAAAACTTAAAAAAAACACTACAAATAAAATACATGATCTTTTATTTATTTTGAGTTACATTCTAGAAATTATTGAATAAAGAAACAAAGAAAAATAACAACTAAACTACTATACTGACATCGGAGTTCGCGGTATCTCTCAGATACAATTTACTATAAAATATCACCTTTCGCTCTCGCATTCGACTCTATCATTCTCACCATCGGACTCGAGTAACAAAATCGCTGAATCTCTTGAACATCTGATGAATTGTCCAATCGATATATTTTGCCAGCCATTTTCAGCGGTAAATAAAAACAACAACAACAACGACTAAACCAATACTATACAGACACCGGAGGCCGCGGTATCTCTCAGATACAATTTACTATGAAATATCACACACCTTTACATAACACGTGTTAAACTAAAACTGACCGCATAAACAGTGTGGATTATCACTCGTATCGTAATATATGCATGCGCAGCTACTCATGACCTCCAAGCTATACACTGGAAATGTGTAAGAATATTTATATTAAACAATTTGTTTGTATTTGTCAGATCAGCCGCGACCTCCACAGGGTTAAAACTAAACTCGCTCCATTCCCACTTGGATTTCTTCCCTGACAACTAACGGCATGGTTAGTGATGAGCACGGAGAATTTTTTTTCACACATTAAGTTTTATCACATTCCCATCAGGAAATTGCAACGATGGAGAAACGATGCCAGGGAAAGTGGTCCACTTCCATATTGGTGGCTACTGGTGGACACTTGGTAGAGATGATCCTGAGCTACAAGCGACAGGCAAAACGACGTCGGACCTAAAAGCGGACGCTTACCGGTATATAAGTACGTATTACTCTATTATATAAGCCAATTTTGCATTTTCATTGTCATATTCTTGTTCAGCACCTCGAAATCTATAAGAAATGAATAAATTAATCTGGGGAGACGTGACTTTTGTAATTTTTTTCCCTCCTGTATGAACTGCACACTGTACAAAGTATGTGAACTGAACCACATGTGAGAAATACAAATAATAAAGAAATACTACTAATAAAAAAAAGCACAGATATTTTAAACATTATATTTACGTTACACATAATGTCTCTGTGATTTTTTATTTATTTTTTTACTTGATCTCGTCTCACTTTGAAAACAATGCTTACTAGCGTACTTTAACATCAACGGCAAAAAAAGAGCATTTACGCTTTATTTTAACGCACGTGCAATCGCGAAGAAAGAAAAGAAAAGAATCCGCATGTGTTTACCATCACAACAGCATTAAGCATGCTGCTTAAGGGCTGCACTTGAATAACCTTTAGCCTTTTGTAAGAGGTGAAGGACAATCCGTTATGGATTGTCAACGTTAATTGCGAGCGATATCTTCAATGCAGAAGTGTGTATTCACAGCATGCGTTTTTGAACTCGTAAATATTCTTAATATGATAGTGTTGTTTCCATACCTTATGCCCTTTTTCATTGCTTGTGATGGACAGCGTGTCAACCCATACCGTGCAAATAGTGCTTTAATAGACAATAGCAAAGATCCCCCTCTCTCTCACACAACATTTGCTGGTGTTCTGTTGATGTACAACGGCTGCGGTGATCTTTCAGCTCGCAGAAGTCACTGCCACACCGTATGTGCTTCTGGCTAGGCATTAAACACAGCATTAAGGTGTGATAAGTCAATGCACTGTATATTGCTTGCTTGCAGCTCCATAGTTAGCTGGGTTGACGATTGTAAAATTATTATAAATTCGCGTTTTTTTAGTTTTTTTTTGAAACATTAAATAATGAATGCGAAGGATTAACGAAATAAATGATTTTTTTCACAAATAAACAATGCGCATTAAATTCATTTGTGGTTATGAATTCCAAAATACTTATTAAAATCAGCATTATTGGGAAATCAGAAATTTCCTAGCTCTCCTTATGCATGTTTACAGGTTATTTATTATGCATTTCATTAATATATAATTAATTTCAAAATCTATACTCTGTTTTGCTCGTGGAATGAGCAAAACACAGCATAGATTTTCCCCTTATTCACATGCTATTTTAATTTAAATCAGAAGTATTCTAAGGTATAATATAATAATAACTAATATAACAGGGATATTATCTAACTGTTATTCTTAATGGAATTCCAGGCTGGAGTGATGAAACTGTAATTATTGATTGAAAACGTCCCGCACGCCGGACTGAGGACAAGCAAAATCTAGATAATTCAGGAATCCTGCGCTAGAGACCAAAAGTGAAACTTTTCTCAACTACTTCAAGTATTCAGTATGAAGGGTGGATCTCACAAGAAATGAAAATTCCCCAAAGACACTCGCTGAGAGTCCGTAGTGAAATTCAAACCTTTTAGTTATTTATTTTCGTTATATCATTCCCAGAGACGAGACTGCAAAATCTATAGTACAACAGATCATTGTGGTTTATGATATGGTTCTTTCGTTCGAGGACGAAAGAAAGAATCCGTCGATACATTTTTTGAACAAGTAGAGGATGACAAGTTCCTTCTGTATGTTTGGAACTGAATAATGAAAGGATTTTAACCAGCGGTTCATCGTAAGTTGTGGAATAGTTCAGTCAGTTCAGCTGGACAACGCCTGTGAAAACACAGGTAGTAGAGAGAGAGAGAAAACGTGATAGCGACCAGGTGTATCTGCAAAAAGGGGGGGGGGGAGGTCACCAGATAGCCCTCTTGAGGAATGCATTTTAGACCACCCCCTCATATGTGGGGAAATTTTTCTAAGATAGAATGGATTTGAGATTTTGCAGTGTAAGGAGTTTTGCTGATGAGAAATGATGTCTTCGGTAGAAAGGACAACTAGATTTTTTTGAGAAAGAGGAGGCTACGGATGTGATGTGCTTATGTCAGCAGAAGCTAGACGTGTAAGTCAGTGTAAGAAGTGGAATCTAATATGGCGTGGAGATGTTTCCATCATCAAAGGTATTATTATCTTAATCCTGCATCCCTCACAAATAATTTTTCATTTTCAATAAACTGCCTTTTGCAATATTTGAGACGTCCACCAGGTAAACAAATTTATAACGTTTAAATTTTTGAAAGTTGTGCAATCGAAACGAGAAAATTGTCCAAGGTTATTTATTTATTCACAGCATATTTGCATACACACACACAGAGTGGAAAAAAAATTACTTTCTTATGTCTCTTACTTTTCTTACTTTCTCTGTGTATTCGAGTCACAGCTATCAGTGGCTTTCTTCTTTCATGCGGCCACAGATCGTGAAATTTGAAATCTAAATAAGTCAGACCTTATCTTTGTAATGCCAAAACACAAAAATCTCACATAACGGAAGCGATCCACTCTGCAGTTCAAAAGTCCCCGCTCTGTTCGATCCTCCAAATAAACAAGTTTGCACAAAAGCATCCAGACGATCTATCTCCAAGTACCTTAAAGAGATCCGTAGTTCACGATGCGCCATTTTTCATGCAAAATTTCATTTTTCATTTTGAAGATCATGCAAACAGTGCATGATCTTCAAAACAGATCATGCACTGTTTTGAATTCAAAATTAACTGGCAAATTGTTCAGACGGCAACAGAAAACTCTGATAGTTTGTGCATTTATTGTTCCACAAAAACATCCAAATGTTCTTCGATGAGAGACTTAAGCCTCTCATCGAAGTGACATTAGAACGTATTGTGCTGTCCATTGCGACATCGTCTCGTTTCTTTTCCGCACGGAAGAAAACCAAATCAACTTGAAAGGGAAACTTATTGAACTGCTTTTAAAAGCCGGTATGTGAATTTCCAGTTAGAAATTGAGCATGATGCAATGCATATACTGCGTATTGGAAACGTGAAGTCGCTCGTAAATGTTTTTCATGTTTGAATTGTAGCGTAGGATTTCCAAATTATCTATTCCACCTTAGCCCACCCACCTTACTAATTGTCGGATTAGCACTTATTACTAAATTTTAGCCACTCGTTGTTCAAAGCAGTCAGATACGTGTTCGGATATTAGCCACGGGTTTCAGTAATCACACATTTATTTAACAATGGCTTGAGTGAAATAATTGGTAGAGGCAGATAATATCATGACAGTGTTATGTTAATTATGCATGTTTTTCAACTAGTTTTTCTATTTTGTCGAAGAAAGCAGCTAATTTCATTCAGATAACACCCTTTTACCTCATCCCAAGTTCTAGGATCGGTTAACTCATCGCCAATAGAAATCTCCTTATAAAGGATATTCGTCATAGAAGGAATTTGAAGGCAGATTGTTTCACCAAAGATTGATTATGCTATGCACGCGATTCATCTATGGACAGAAACACCTGACCTTCAATCATTGACTTCTCCAGGACAGCATATTCCCATTTAGTGAAACTACCCACTCGCTCTGTCGTACTATTTGATACAATCTCTGATCAAATGAAAGCAATTGTCAAAAATATTTTTTTAAAAAAAGAAAATGGTTGTTTTTATATTTTTAGCAATGACGAAATAATAAATATTTGCTTAAACAAACCCAAAAGTTTGTGTACAGTCATCAACATCCTGATGGTGGAAGTCAACCATAGGTGAACACACGGAGCTGTTAACACATAAAATTCCAGCAATTCATATTATTTTACACCATCCACAGGATGATCACTTCAAACGTCTTCAGCTTTTTGAAGCGATGCTTTCGATACTTAGAACGTTTCTAGTTAAGAAGCCAAGTTCTGAAAATTTTATCTTCCGCTCTAATGACATAGAACCAGGATCTGTTTACTGCTTGAACATTCCATAACCAAATAAAGGATGCGAATTCTCTTCTGTTGCAATTTTCATTAATTTCTGTTCTCTATTATACTTTATTTTTATTTGTAAGCCACCGACTGAGGACAAACGGCAGTTGAACTTATGACTGTTAATTTTCAGTTATAATTTCGGAACCGGGCTGTTGTTAGAGAAGAAATTTTGATGCAGCTGTAATCACAGTCTCTATTGCTGGATAGCACTTCATCACATGGCAGATGAAGTGCTATCCTAAATCGCACTCCTTTGGCACTGCAGCTCTACACAGGGAATTTGAAAATATTTCTATGACTTCCTAAGAAAAGAAATTCTTCTTCCGACCATTATTAAAATCTGTATCCCTATTCTCATCTTGGGAGAGCCATCTTAGTTAAGTCGTTATCAACGATCCCTTCCTTGGATAAAAAGGCCTAGTTGAAATCCCACGTAGTATGCGAAAAACTTGTATGAGGGCTTTTCATCTGAAGGTGAATCAGCCAGCCTCATACGGTGAGGGAAGAATTTTGGTGTAAATTGGCAGAGAACACACATAATTTATAGACACAATGTACTCGCCTCACAGCTTCAGTTTCTTCTTCCGAATCACAAAAACAAAGCTAGTTGTGGAGATGTCAACTCATTCTCTAGGTAGTAGTTGATTTCAGCACTCAGTTAAACACAACCTCATTACTGTCTCCAGTAATCAACCTCTGATTACTGGAGACGTGAAGTGGCTATTGCTGTGATTCATTCTAAAGTTCAGTGTCCGATTTCTGTGAATCCGTCCTCCTCCCCCTTCTCTTCACACATCAGTGCGGGTGATGTGCAACACACCGTAATTAATTAACTACGGAGCAAGAACCCTGTCCATGAGCGGGTATAGCACAGTGTTTCCCAACATTTTTTGGATCATTCCCCACCCCAACGCCTCAAAGATTTTGATACCCCACCTCAACGCTGATAGTTGATAGTTTAGTATATCAGTGATGAGGTGACGAATGCAACATATTTTCTAATTGTCCCCCAAAATATTCAAACTTCCCCTGTGGTGCGTACGCCCCACGTTAAGAAACACTAGTATAGCAGAAATCCAGCCACAAGAATGCGCAGGACCAAACTCGTTGGTAACGCGTTAAGGAGTTTCACAGATAAATGACGATTAATCGTGCAGGTACTTAATCAGCCCGATAGTGCCTGGAGGGAATACGAGTACGCAGGGGGCGCACGTCGAGTCTAAACTGGAGCCTCGGCACTCCCGGTGTGGGGGTCATGCCCAGTCTTTCAACCCCTTACGATTTCCTGTTCTGTGGGGTTTTGACATCGCCCACATTAAATGTACCAAAACTTTACTAAATAACCTTTCATGGGCGGGAACCAGAAAAAAAAGCACCACAGTAATTGAGAGGAATATTGCAGTTAAAAATTCTCACAAAAATAAAAATGCCATCAAAAATATGAAAAAAAAACATAGAAAAGATTGGAAAAGCAACAAAAATACACCCTAAAGAATAACAGAATCCCATGCAAAAACACTTCATCTATATTCACTTCCCTAGCACCTCATTAGCGACACACGATCATTTGGATATATACGAACCTGATCTGTTACCTTACTGAGCTTCAACTAGCATCTTTTACAACAGTTCACTTTAACTCTCCCTCATCCTACTCATTCGACAAACCATTCAGTACTCTGACATCCCACGCCACAAGATCATCTACAACAGGCGCCTTAAACATTCCTCTTCATACTATCCTTCAATGGGGCAAAGACAACCTTGTCATGATCAATGCCATCAAAACTCAGTCTTGTTTTCTCTCGCAAAAGAGATCTCAGCTCACCTGCCCTTACCCCCAGTAACACAAATCACCAGACGAGATCGCATCTCTCTACTTGGACTAACCTTTACCTCCATTCTCTTCTGGTATATAACACATCACGATAAAAGAAAAGAAAAACAAAACAGGAAACTTCTATCTCAGTCCTTATCTGTACCCCATACGCTACCGATGTGCTTTCAAGTCTCTTGACCTCTCGTATATGAAATTAGTATAAAAAATAAATAATATTATATATATATATATATATATATATATATATTCCGAATGAATTTCAGAGGCAATAAACTTCGAAACTTGTGCATTTGTCACATCTAACATTCCATGTTAGACTCGACAGTACTGACCACAACCTTGTCCAGTTTCCTTTTCTATAGATCGACATTCTTTCAATTAATTGGGGCCTCGTGTACAACGGTGTAACTGGATGACCGCCATGAGTTCGACGTCTCTTGTCAAGACTCTTATTTTGTCCACACTCTTCCTCTTGTGCATCCGTGAGCTTCTACCACAAAGCTCAAATGCCATGCATAGTTTTGCTGATGACAGCGCGCCATTCCTCTTCTTCATTTAAGAAACTTGTACTTCGGAAATGATTCAAGCTTTAATATCTTCTATATCCAATGTTGCTAACATCGATCTCCTCGCCGTTCTCAAGCATTCCTCATATTTTCTCTCCTACAAGATTTTTTACTTTTCACGTCATTAGGGACATCCAAAACAATGTTCTTTCACTTTACCTTTTTCATCCTGATACATTTCTCTCGTTTATTCATGTGTTCTGATTTTTACCTCATACCTCTCGCTTATTTTCTTCTTCTAGCTCTACCAGTTGCCTGACATTTCTGCAATCATTCAATCTCACATTTTTCCCACTGAAGCACTCTCAAAAAGAAAACCCTTACTAAATATTCGCTCAGCACTCTCGCTTCTCTTAAACAAGTCTTTCAACGCGACGAACACATCTCGCACATGGTGCATTGAAGAAAATCTTACAAATTGAACTCACCAAACAAGTACATCTTAGCAGCCATTCTTCTACTATGCGTTGGTGCCAAACGAATAATATCTTTTTTAATACTAATATAAAAAATTTTCTTATATCTAAATAACTAAATCATCAAACACTCATATAAAACAAAAAAAAAATAATTTAATATCATTAATTAAAATCTGCAAAATTTGAAAAAAAAAAAAAACTTGACTTTCGCCCACGTTCTAAACACGTGTCCATCGTAATTAACTGCACTTGAAATTCTTGTTTCATTCCATTATTTCATTAAGTCATTATATCAAACAAGAAAGCATTTCACTGTAAATTCACAAAGTTCTAACTCAGCTTAAACGTCTAAGGTCTCACATCCTCTTCTGTGATTTAATTGTGAAATGACTGGAAAAAAAAGAAAGAAAAGAAAAAAGAGCTGATGTCTTCTTGTTCGTTGTGACAATTTTTTTTTAGTTTCTGATGGTTGTTTTATGAAAAATATAAACAATTCTACAACGATAGCTTTACTTCGCTGTTGGAACCTGGGGGAGATTTCAATGAACGAATTAATTCATTAATTCATAAGTGACTTTTAAAACGGGTCTAGCTCAGGAAAGTGACGCTTTTTTGAATTTTGTGCTCATTTTCTTCTAATGCTGTATTACTTTTTTTTTTCAACATTCAGTAAATGCTGCTTTTCAAAGATTAAAAAAAAATACAGAAAACGACCGAGTTTGCAGCAGAAAAGTGAGCAGTCTACACAGCACCAAAGGAAGTAACATCTTCCCTTTACTGATTTTTATTTATTTATGTATTATTATTTATTATTATTATTTTGAGCTTGCTTGTTCACCTAATTAACACTTGTGTTTCGCGCATCGCTGAAAGTAATCCTTAAAAAAGGCAAAAAACAAAAAATAGTTGCGTGCTTCTGCAATTTTTGTTTGATTGACACGACGATCTTCATACATCAGCATGTAATCGACAAGATATTAGTACGTTATTTGTGGGGGGGGGGGAATAAAAAAAAAGAGAAGGGGGAAAAAGGTGAACCAGTATAATAATAATTTCTTGTTGAGTGTTATACGAGTAAGGGCGACAAAATATGCGTTAGGAGAAAGTTTGTGCTTCAGATATTTTAAATGAAAAGGATAATCTTTATTCGTTTAGTTTGTTATGATTTTTTCGAATAGAATTCTTAGTAGTTGCGTGAATTGCATGTCGAAATTTTCTGTTCACTAAAAAAATTAAATCAAATATTAAAATTAAAAAAAAAAGTCTGCGTAAGCAAAGTTTACTGCAAACTGAAAATAAGCATTAAAACTTTGCACACCTTTCACTGTGGTTCGCGTAATATTTAAGCTGAAATGCATTTCGGTTTCTTAGGGAAATTTTCGAAAATCTTAACGTAAATAAAACTTTTCTCAGCTCATAAAAACTACACCCACTCCACAGAAACAGACTTGCATACGCGCCTCTGGGCGGAAGGGGAGGGGAGGGGGGCTCTAGCACAGGGAACACTCGTTTGTTTTGTAATATTAAAACTACTGCACTACTGCAGTACTTTTAATATTATGATATTTTTAATATTAATAATAATAATAAAATTAAAAAAAAACATTAAGAAGACTCCAACAAAGTTTTATTGTCACCTAAAAGTATGTTTTCAGAATAACTAGAGCAGACCTTTCAGAGTACAATGTTTATACACACGCGCACAATCTTAGCAAAATAAGAGGTTCATAAATTTTAGGTGCGAATTTTAAAATCTAATAAACGCGATTTGAGAAAGTCGGAACATCGAAAAGAAAGTCACCCGCACTTGCATGAATCGTGAGTCGTGACCTTCTGAGGCCTCTGTTTAGCGAAACTAGCCGATGAACTGCTGAAAATGTGATTCTGGGGAAAGTTTTCCTATGGTAACCTTGACTTGTTCTCATGGAATAGTTGCTATGCGAAAGGTGCACGCATGCGTCCTTGCGAAAATAGCTTTTCACTACAGTCCGATGCAATAGGACGGAACTGCAGAGTCGACGACTTTCACTTGCACCGGCGTACACCACCGCAACCACGTGTCTAAGACGTGGCGGCATAGGAGGTGCAGAGGGCAATAGTATGGCCAGACCTGTCATTAGCTGAACGTTGACCCGCTCTGCCCGACCCTGGCTCCGCTTTGCCTATAATTCTGTTTACTCCATCGCTGTCGTCGTCCTTCTTGTGTGTGTGTGTGTGTGTGTGTGTGTGTGCGTGCGCGCGCACGCACACACACACACACACACACACACGTAGACCCAGGAGTGGCAAGTTTGGAGAAACAGGCTCCTTGATGGAGATCTAAATCATTGCATTCCTTCGCACACTACCGTTACGGAAGTGATTAGAGACAGTGCTGCCTCTCCTTTATGACGGGTAGCCAAGAACTTTCTCCCAGCTATTTCCTACCCCATGGGGAAGGTCCTTTAAACCAGTAATTTTTGAAAGCGAATAGCTCAGTCAGAGCTGTAAATTACTTCACTCCTGTACATTCAATGTATATTATGTATATTGATAGTGGATTGCATTTATAAAATATATGTTTCTATGTCCAGCTTTCTGCTGCACCAACGATAAACAGAGAGATGAAAAGTTGATTTTACGATTAATTTTTTGAAGGCCTTGGACAACGATCTTCAAAGGTTTACAGAACAGTTTCAAAGCTGTTCTGTAAACCTTTAATATGCAAGTAGTGTGCATTAACTTGTGTATCCGGGAAAACAGTGCATTCCAAGCAGAGATAATTAGTTTTACATAAGTTCGATAAAAAAAAAGGAAACAAGAGTAGCGAATGAAAATTAAGAGAAAAAAATACATTCATTACAAACTTCCTGAGGACCTAAATAAACATCGAATATAATCCTCATTGGGCGCTTGATTCTTGTACACATTATTGACAGGAATCCCAGTCAGCCAGCAACGGACCCATTTGAATCTTCTGCTTCTTCTTCTCCTCCTCCTCAAAGAATAAGCATTTGCCTGTTCCGGCTTCACTGGTGTTTCCATCTTGTAGTTGATCTTCCTCTCTCTCTCTCTCTCTCTCTCTCTCTCTCTCTCTCTCTCTCTCTCTCTCTCTCTCTCTCTCTCTCTCCTTCCCTTTGGTCTATATCTATCCACCTCTTTTGGTAGCCGATATCTTTCCATCCTAGATAGATGTTCTTTCCATTTCTCTCTATATCCCCTTGATCTTTTATTTATAATTATATCATAATATCTAGTTCTTTTCTGATGTCTTCATTTCTTATATGGTCCAGTTTTGTGCATCCTTGAATTGTTCTTAAAAATCTTATCTCTGAGCTTGAATTTTACTTTCATCTTTCTTTTAAACAGTCCATATTTCTGAACCATGTAGTAGTGACCATTACTTTATAAAATTTTAGTTGAGTTTCTCGTCTTTTTTTTAATATTTTTTTTATTCAGTCCTTTTAATTATTCCACAGATTTTCTGAAATTTCTTTATTTTTTCATCTATATCTTTATCTTTTAGATATGTCATAAATAATTAAATTCTCTCATCTCTTCTATTATTTTTTTTTTCTATAACGAACCTCCGTAGTTCGGTCGGTACAGACAAAGCCCTTTGGTCGGAAAGACCTGATTTCGATTCCCTGTCATGATGTGAGTAACTTTATCTGGTCTCTTTCGACTAAAGGTGAGTTAGCCGGTCTCATACGAAAGTAGACGGCTTTTCGCCCGGAGAATCTGGTTTTTCGTCCCTCAGAACAGGCAAACCGACCCGTTAACACAAACGGATCTACAGTCATAAATTATATACTTACTCCCTCATTAATAGGTCTCAACCGAAACCTTTCCCTCACAGTCCTAAGGAACGGTGAAGGAAAGGGGAGAACCCCACATAAATAAATAAATTTTCTATAACTATATTTGATCTTACATTGGAGATAAGCTACATCCCTGTCCGAAGTCCTGATTTTAATCTCTTCTGTTACCTTATTACCCTGTAACACAGACTGAAATTATATTTTTGTACATTTATATAAACTTTGCATAGCTTGTACCAAATGTAATGGATATCCTTGTTTTCTCATTATATTCCCTCGTTTTTCTCTGTGTATTTTATCAAAAACTTTCTCGTAATTTATGAAGGCCATATGAGTTTCTAAATTATATTCTCATCTTTTTTCAATAATTTGTTTCAACACATAACTATTGTCTATACATGATCTTCCGTATCTGAAACCATTTTGTTCTTCTGAGAGTAGATTGTTTGCAATATTTCTAAGTCTTTATTCAAGATTTTACTGTAAATTTTGTAATCTGTATTTAATAAACTTATTCCTCTGTAATTTTCACCACCATCCGTGTTCTTTCTTAAATATAGATATAACCTTAGCTTTCAACCAATCTGACGGAACCTCGCATTTCCTCCAACAGTCTTTTATAAATTTTAAGAATCTGTGATATAAATTATCTCCACCATATTTCCAAAGCCATTTAATTCATGCCATCTAATCTAGTTGATTTTCTATTTTTAATACCTTTTTTGCTGCTTTTAGTTCTTCCAATTGTATTGATTCTATATCAATACAGATTTCTTCATTATTATTTTCAGTTATTAAATTTAAGTCATTCCATGAATTCTTATAATGTTCTATCAATTGTTTCTTTAGTATTATGTTGATTTGTGCTGTACCTCTTTCTTCGTTGTTTAATCTCCTTAATATTTTGTAGTCTATGTCTTGTCTTCATGCATTCCGTCTTCTATTTTATTAATAAACCTGTTCCAAGAATCTTGGTGAGCTTTCTGTACAGTAGCTTTAGCTATATTTCTTTGCTTTTTTGCTTTTTTTTTGTGTATATTTCTTCCGTTTCCATTGTATGTTTTTGAAGGAATGAATTGTATGCCATTTGTTTTTCTTTTGTTGCATTTTCTATATCTCTGTTCCAGATTTTTAATGTTTTTTCTTTTTAATATTTTCTTTTTCTTTCCAAGTACTTCAGAGGCTGCTTTATAAATTAATTCAAGTTTTCCATTATTTTTCTGTATCTTCAGTGATTTGGGCTTCTTTTAGGTAATCTATTAATCGTGATTGATATAGCATTCTAATGCTATCTTATTGTAATAAATATACTTTGTATACTTGTTTTATTTGTTGCTTTTTCTTATTTACTTATTTTCTCCATTTGGTAGTATTTATATTTTAGAGACTACGAAATAATGATTTGAAAAAAATTCACTTCCTCTGTAAGCATGTACATGTCTCACACGTGAACCTAGTTTCCGATTAGTAGTTTCAAGTTTTTGATTAGCTAGTTTCTGATACAATCAATTATAGATCTGTTCTGCCATTCCAAGTATATTCAAATTCTATTTGAATTTATCAGCACCAATTCTTATTTTTCCGGAAGACTGAAAAAGCAGCCTTCATTTGGGTAAGAAATTAATACTTAATATTTGAGTTAATCGCTTCTAGCCGTTTCGCATGCTTGCGACCTAAAATTAATTTTTTTTTAAACATTTTATTACTTCTCAGATAAATTACATACATTATATGAAGACAATTATGCATAACAAATACTTTCTCGTACATAAAGTTTTTTTAAATAATAATAACAGCAATAACTGTTTACAACATATATTATTATATTATTCATAATGATGATTATTACAGATGTTTCTTTGCAATTTTACACTCTATATATACAATATCAATGGATACAATCTCTATGTTGGATACTTTTGTTATAGTTATTACGTACAATACATACATTTGATTACATATGATACATTACTTACATTTGTTTACATATGATACTTACATTACATACATGTGTTTACATATAATACACATTACATACTTTGGTTTACATGTGATACATCTTAGATTAGAACTAATTTCTCTGCTTTCATCCTCCAAACTTATATGTAAGCTTATCTGAGGATGACACCAGTTGGTTATTATTTATTGTTTTTTTTTTTTTTTTTTGGCTGTGTTGGTAAGCTACAAAATCTATGATTGAGAAATTCGCGCGCGCGCACGCACGCACGCACCCCCCCCCCACACACACATAATAACTTGTAATGTATTGATATAATTAGTAGTCTGAGGGCTTGTTATACGGTATGTATTTCTGACTGTCCTGTAGTTGGCATCGAAATAAGGTTTTAGCAAAGCTGCATAGTGACATAAATGTTTTGCTGTCAGTATTTTGTGTTCTGACATTGCAGTGTATATAAAGTCGTTATTTTCTCTTTGTTCCCAAAAGATCAGGTTTATCATTTTGTACTGTAGCGACATTAATCTATTTAACTTGTAGGGTGCACAGAAAGCATACGTTGTTATAGCGTATCTTAGCATATTTTGGTATAGTGCTTTATATATTAGTGTTTTTAGGCGTGTGGTAACTGTGGCTTTCAACCTGTAGCGTTTTCCAGTTATTGTTCGGAGTTTGTTGTGTAGATGGTTTATGTGGCTATTCCAGTTCATATCTGCATCGAAGTAAATTCCAAGGTATAGTATTGTTTCAACCTGTGTGATTGTAGTGGTTTTGCTGTTCTGTGTGTTTTTTATGTTGGAAAGTGGATGTTGGGTGGTTATATATTTGTTATCAACTGGTCGAGTCAGTGGATTTCTGAATATCATTAATTTTGTCTTTTCTGAGTTTAGGTGTACGGAGTTTTTCGTGAGCCAGTCTATGATCAGATTTATGTCATGTTGCATATTTGTTTGGGCCATGCTTGTGTTATTATGGATGGATGTTATTGCTGTATCGTCTGCGTATTGAAATATCTTACCTTTGAGTGGTAACTGATTAATATCGTGAGTGTAAATGTTGAATAGAGTTGTGGAGAGTACAGCTCCCTGTTGTACTCCACAGGTTACTGGTAGCTCTCTGCTTCGGTTTGATCCCATACGTGTGATATGCTTTCTATTTTGAAGATAGTTTGTAAACCACTTGTGAAGAGGCCCGTCTATTCCAACATGCCTTAGCTTTTCTAACAAGGTTTGATGTGTAAGTGTATCGAATGCTTTAGTTAGATCTATATAGACTATCATGGCAATTTTGTTTTTGTCTAAGGCGGTATTAATTACGTCTGTAAAGTCTTCCAAGAGAGAGATGTTGTTCCCTTATTTTTCTGAAAACCATATTGTGTTTTGGGGATAATATGAAAGATCTCAGTATGCTGTGAGTTTCTTCAGTATGATCCGCTCCATAATTTGATTGATAATTGGTAATGTTGCTATGGGTCTGTAATTGCTGATTAAATTTCTTTTTCCATGTTTGTATATGGGTATGATTATGGCAGTCTTTAGCACACTTGGTATCTGTCCTGTTTTGAATATTTTATTTATTAATTTTAGTAGAATAGGACTTACTAGTTGCATGTTTCTTTATATCTTTAGGTCTTATGCCATCAATTCATGGGCCTTTGTTTGGTTTGATTTGATGTATTGCAAAGAGAAGTTCTGCTTCTTTTATGGTTGGGAATCATAATGTCTGTTTTGATTGTGGTCCAAGTGGAGAGTCTCGTTTTTTGATTGGGAGAATATTTCTGTGCAACAACAACAACAACAACAACAACAACAACAATAGTGATATCCATTCTGAATCTTGTCAGGTATTTTTTTTATTTATTTTTTATGTTTTGCACAAGAGGATTTTAAAAAAAGTGAAAGACGAAACCGTAAGTCCTAGTTGGGGAATTATCAACTGCTCTGCATGTTTACATTAAGTACGATGCATTTAATCTTTCCATGAGATGGAAAGATTAAGTATATCGTACATCGATACTGAGGATGTGCATTATAATTAGATAATGCGGATGCCCAGTTCAAGAAAGTAAACATGGAATTTATTCAAGAAATTTCAAGCTTTCAATAAGAACGAGTCTTAAAACTG
Organism: Typopeltis vanoorti; assembly: GCF_054136105.1. Classification (NCBI taxonomy): domain Eukaryota; kingdom Metazoa; phylum Arthropoda; class Arachnida; order Uropygi; family Thelyphonidae; genus Typopeltis; species Typopeltis vanoorti. The sequence continues at coordinate 6,370,731 of NC_143552.1, read as the reverse complement.
CTTGAATAAAGCAGTTTCAAGCCTTAAGTCTTGTTTTTAGTTTTCATTTGTTCACACACACACACACACACACACACACACACACACACACACACACACACACACACACACACACACACACACACACACACACACACACACACACACACACATAGAGAGAGAGAGAGAGAGAGAGAGAGAGAGAGAGAGAGAGAGAGAGAGCTGTGATATTATTCACTTGCTATCTAAAGGCATTCACAAATATTGCATGGAATTCAAATTCGCAGCGGGATTTGAACCTACAGCCTATTTGCTGGAGATTGGAGTTGTTGTATACTCGGCCAACCAGGCCGTCATTAGCGGTATTATGTATCAGATCGTACCTAATAATTTAAATCTGACATTACATATTACAAAATTAGAATCAACATTTAAAGGTGAAGTCTAATATGGTAATATCTAGTGACAGTTGCTTCTATTACATGTGCACTCTTGTTTTAGTTTCCACTTGGAATCCATATGCTTACGCTGTGTCATATACAGTATATACGTTGGTCAGGTCAGGTCTCTCTCTCTCTCTCTCTCTTTTTTTTTTTTTTTTTTTTTGTAGATGACGCGGTTTTCCAGAATTCTTAAAACCGCGTCATCTACAAAATTTGTAAATGTTTAAGAAATCTCCACAGTTTACTAATTAGAGATAAGTTCATAAGCTGTTACTTCAAAAGAACGATGAACCATATAATATAGTTCAAAGCGAACTGTATTCTGATCCGCACAAAGGAATATAGAGTATGTGTTGTGGAATGGATAACGCATTTCGTCCCTGATCAGCTACAGCACACCAGTCGTTCATTTAGACACGGGATTTTGTAGATAGTTTTTCAAATGTCGGCATCCGTTATGCTAGAGGATGTTACTTTTTTGGCTTCAGCAATTCTGAATGTCATCTGTTACTAAGTTAATGCTTGCTTCCTAACCTTCTTGCATGTTGTGGTCCTTCTTGGATGGTGTGGTTGGGATTTAGCCGCCAATTGTATTTTTATTGGTTTAAATCACACAAAAAATTCATTATTTATATTTATTATATCTAACCACTGTGATGGGGCTGAAATGAATCTTCTTCACTTTGCTCGGTTTTATTATTAAAAAATAAATATGAATAAATACGAACATCAATAACGTAATTTTATATGACCACTGATTCATTGTTCGTTGTTAGAGAATTAAAACAGGATCCTTATTGTATGAGACCATAAACTACAAGGAATGCAGAGAAGAGCTTCTGTCCCAGGATCCAATCCTCACCTTCTTGTGGTGTTGTTGGAATCTCAGTTATGACACAAAAATCTCACTTAAGTATACACCCACATTAATAGCTGATTTTCAGCTGTACAACCAAAAATCGCTTTCTGAGATTGGTTGTTATTTTGTTGTAAGCCAATACTTTAGTTTTGCTTACAACAAAATAACGGTTTCGATCTCTGAATTGAAACCTTTGGAATAACCTGACGCTTCTACTTTGAAGTTCAGCCACTTTCGAAAATACAAGTTATTGTTATCCACATCCACAAGCGAAATTTATTGGAAGGCTGTTTGATCTAAATATATGGATGTATTTCATATACAACTCTATGGAGGCGTAACCACCATATCAGGGAACTCCCATAATTCGGAGAAGTCACTCCCCCCCCCCCCCCAAGATCCGATGTTCTTCAAACAAAAAGTCTCACAATCTAGAAAGCTCAATCGAAAACTTATTTCAGAGATACCCAAAACTCGTAATTGCACCATTATTTCTTTGTAATGCATACTGTGTTTCTTATATTCACTTATTTCACATTATATAACACGCAAAACAGGTGTATGGCTATCGAATAGCAAAGAGATTGAGCGAAAACGATCCAACTCTACTAACGCAATAATGTGCTGTGCAGATAAGTGCGCAAGACGAGACAACGCAATGGAGTGGGTGTGCGAAAACCGGAATTCTCTGGAAACAGCTGAAGGTCTCAAAGGTCAGATTTGAGAGGTTATGGGCTCTCTCTCTCTCTCTCTCTCTCTCTCTTAAAAAAACAGCTTCATCCCTTTGAAGTTTATAACTACAACTTTTTAAACAGAGAATGCAAAGCAGAAACTTTTAAGGTGCAAATTTTACTCACAAAAGGATACTTAAATGTAATTCTGTTCGACAGCCAAGCATAGATATTAAAAAGTGAGCTAATTTCCGAAATAAATTAGTCATTTTTGTTAAGATTATAAATAATAAGGGTTAGTCTTGTTAACTCTTCTTATTCTATATGTTTTGAGTAATGATAAGTGATGAAACCACTTATCATAAAGCATGACATGAGTGGCATTTCCGAGATAGGGAGATGCCAGTGTTTAATTTCATGGACAGAGATTCCAAGTTAAATGCGAATACACATGGAAGTTAACATCCAGCGCATTATTCAACAAAATAAACGGGTGGTAAGGGTGAACCGAAGACAATAGTTACAATGTCATTAAGCTGACATTAATCGGTGCCTGGTATATTATGCAGTAGACCAAAATAATCGGAAGATGACCTTTGTTACCTTCTCTGCAAGAAATCAAGAGAAATATGCTATAGCAAAGTAATGTGACCCTTCTGTCCACTAGAGGATGTCAGGGACTCTCAAAAAATGATAACATCTGACCGTTTCTCGTGTAAGGAGGTTTATCTAGAGGACATCTGCTGTTACTCCATGTGTCACTGATCCTCATATTCATGCAGAGGACATTCTTATTGCTATTTTTTTTTTAACAAAAAGGAGAATTTCTCCATCCGAATCTTAACAGAGATAGCAGGAAAAAAAAAAAAGAAATGCATTTTTTCAACTTTCGTTCGTAGCATTCCCTTTGGAACCGAGTGAAAATCTTTTAATCATCAAAATATTTTGAACTGACATTTTAACATCCGCTTCGCAGAAAAGGACTAAAAATTCAAGTTCTGTCCAATTTATCGAAAGATTTCTCTCAGCAGTTACAAAAAATGGGAATGTTAGGAATCGCAGTTAGGTAGAAAATTGAGTTCTTTCTCTCTCTCTCTCTCTCTCTCTTTATATATAATATTTTTTTTTTTTCTGTAAACCTAGTAACACAGTTTTAAGCAACGACTCAGATTAAGATCCTGATAAAAGAGGTATCCTTTTTATTCAATGAATAAGAAAGATCAAGCATCCTGTGAATATGTCACGAAAGAATAAAAGGTTTGTTACACTTACAAAGAAAAATGATGTTCTGTTTAAAGACAAGTCAATGCCAAAATTCTTATATATATATATATACACACACGCTGTCTACCAATTATTGTCCGGACATCATTACATAAAAACCGATGTACAGATAGTAAGAAGTAGAATTTCATTAGCAGTTGAATACAGGTTCGGCACAAAAGACGAACATCACAACAAACAAGGCCTGGCCTGGTGCAAAGAGCATGTGAACTGGACAATTGACTAGTGGAAAACGGTACTCTGGAGCGATGGCAACGTTCACCTGTTTCTAGTCTAAATGGGAGTGTGTGGGTATGGAGGCAGTCTGGTGAACGCTTGTTACCACAGTGTGTTGTACCCACAGTAAAGTTTGGTGATGGAGGAATAATGGTGTGGGGTGCATTTAGCTGGTTTGGAGTGGAATTACTGGTTGTTGTCCGTGGTTCCATAAGGCAGCTCAGTACCTTGATATTCTGGATAATGAGGTGCTTCCTGCACTATGGAGTTTTTATGGAACGGATGGCAATGCCCATGACACAAAGCTACAGCTGTTATCGAATGGTATGAAGAGATGGGTGTTAAACGACTGCCCTGGCCTGCGCGGAGTCCACTAACAACCATATCGAACACCTACGGGACGAATTGGAGTGGCGATTGAGGTCCAGAGCAGCACGTCCTCGATCCGTCGCTGAATTCAGTGCTGCTTATATATTGTATATATATATATATATATATATATATATATATATATATATATATATATACACAATTAAGAAATAAAATCACAAATAAACGTGTGTGTGTGTGTGTGTGTGTGCGTGCGTGCGCTCCCATCGGATCAAATTTTCCTTTGGTAAAAAAAATATATTCTGATAATTGGATTTTTTCAGAAAAAGCAACAAGAGCGTTTGTTGAATAAAAATATATCTTCCAATTCTCTCTCTCTCTCTCTCTTCGGTGCCTTTGCTTCTGTTGTTTTCATTTTTTAAAACATTTTCATTATCTGTTTCCGGGAGGGATTATGAACATCTACGAAAGATGCATGCGAATCAAACATCTCAACAATCCCTTCTTTTCTATAAGTAGGCAACATTTGTCTTATGATATGCTACCGGTATCCAATAATGATCAATCAAATTCGGCATTAACATGTTCATTGCCAATCACGCGATATCGCGCGATGCGAGTTCTCACCAAACGGCCGATCACGCGTTATCGCGTTGACGTCGCTAACTAAATAAAAATTAAAATTTCGTGGCCACCACACGAAATTCCAATTTTCAGCTTGGCAATGAAAGTGTTAAGATTGCGATATCTTTTCTCTGTCTATACATCAGTGACAAACATAACAACAGCAGAAAAAATCTCTCCCAGATCTGAAAATGGGTTTCAAATCGCAGAAAATGTGTACACTCTCAGACAAAGAAAATGTACCGAAGATCACCGACATAGCAGTTTTGTTCATTCTTCATTCATCACTTAAAAGCCTTTCTAGCACATAACCTTCCAAGCGTCCTTTGGCTTTCGGAACCTTAACTGTTATCAAGATACGGTCTTAGACCTCTATTATATTTTATCTATAATTTTCATTTGTTCTTTTGGCCGGTTTACCTGTTTCGCGGGAATTATGTTTCTGGGTGGGTGGGGGGGTCTCTGCTACGTGCATATGAGAACGGCTAATTAACCTTCATTTTAAAACCTTTTTGAAAAGTTTTTGCGTCCTATACGAGGTTCAAACACAGATTTCTCCAAGCGAGCACTGCGTGGCCTATTCATAATGTTCCTTGTTGCACAGTCCTGGATGAGCAGAAGACAGATCGTTATAGATTCAATTCTTGTCTCCTGCTAGAATAACATTTTCTAGGCATTTCTTCATCCAATTCCCGAGTTAATCGATATTGAGTGCAGACATGCAGAGTTTGCTAATCCGGCAACTCAAAAAAAATTATCGTAAAACACATTGTTTCAGACAAAAATTCGGGCGTTAGTAATCACGTGAGATCACAAGATAATCACTTTTCTGCTTTGATCTCATTTATCTTTAAACTCAGCTATCCGCGATGACTCACCGATTGATGGATCGGTGAGTCATCACCGATCCACCGAATCGGAGAATTGGTGAAGACAAACCGATTTTCAATAAAGGTTAGTTAGTCTAAAAGAATTCTGTCTACTCATTTAGGAGAAAAGAGTCATTAGGGATTTGGATTGGTCGTCTTTTCAACTGATAAAGACATTGTCGATATCTGCTGAGCTAAGAAGGATCTCGACATAAATGAGTACATCAATAACAAAAGGGAAAGAAATGCGGAATTAAGAAGAATACTCACAACCCACAGAAATGTAATGGATCCTACGAATTAATAATAATTTTGAATTTTAGTAAAATGAGAATTGTATCTTAAGTGAGTAAGTAAGTAAGTAAGTAAGTAATTGTAAGTAAGTAAGTGATGACAGATGATGATAAAACATTAATTACGGAATAAAATGTTTAATTTTAAAGCAAGGAAATCTTAAAGGAAGTGACTTACTGCTCTTGTCCAAAGCAAATTTCTCGCAAGGAATCGAACACTAGCGAGGCGTTTAGAACGTATGCAAGAATAACATTTTAAAAGAATGAAATGATGAGGGAAATACGGAACCTTCAATTAGCTCAAAAATAATGAAATCTGATTAGTCAATTTCAAAATCTGGTAAAATAAGTAAGTGAAGTGAGATTGTATCTAGATTGACTGCAGAAGATGGAAACTCAATTCGAACAACTGTCAATAGTTCTGTCATATGCGAATCAGTTTCAAAGCAGAATAATGTATTACCAAAAAAAAAAGCTTAAAATTAATTTCTGACTTCTCATGAACAGAAAAAAATAAAAAGAAATGCAAGTGTCGATAATTAAAGAGTTAATAGAATCGGATCACCGTTTTAGTCTTACTTTGAATGAGTTGATCAGTATAGGAAATAAAAGATATTTCAATATTTGTAATTCATTCAGATGGCGAAACATTTTTAACCTTAGAATTAGTTCGTTTGCCAGAGAAAAATGTTTGTCAACTAATATTCAAAAAATACTGTGGACTCACGAATGCAAAAATGTGGAATAATTAAAAGAAAAAAATTGTGGGTATAACCACAGATGGAGTACAAAGGGCAATGCCGAAATATGGATGTGAAAGCTGAAATGAAAATTTACTCTGCCTTAATCATGTCACTTATTTAGCAGTTATTGACGCATTTTTATAAAAATATAATAAATGATAAATAATAAATATACTTTATACTAATTTTCTTCCGCGCGGTTAGCCTAGTGGCTTTGCGCTTCGCAACCATATGCCTGGGGAAGGAGTGTCCTAGGTTCGATTCTCATCGGAGACGTGAGGAGCTGAAGGATCTTCCTCAGCCATAGCCAAGTTAGCCGGACTTGGACAGCAGGGTTTTCTCCACAGTTTATCCCGGGGTTTTCCTCCCGCAAAGCAAGCAAACCGGCCCCGTGAACACACGCTTCGACAGACATAGGATACCACCGGAAATAATGAGCAACCAACCTATTCCGCGGGATTATTGGTTACGGAAGCTTACGCGGTAAAATGTGCAGACCTGTGCGAAAGTGTAACATACGATGACTAATTTTCACAGCGAAACTGTACAGTCCTGAGAATTTCGGAATTAGAAAAAAATAAAATGTCTCGAATCCAGGAAAAAATAAAAAATAGCTGAGAATCCCAAATTCTAGATGAGGTGCATTCGGCTGACCTACTTGGACGAAATCCTTGTCAACTTACCATCAATATTAAATTTCTGTGGTTCTTCGAAAATTGATGATGTTACTCCAACTGAAAATTTCTACAGTTCTTCAGTTTCTCCAGGAAGATAAAACTCATAAAAGCTTGAATCGGTATCGATCTGGAAATTGCCGATATGATCAGCGCCTTTTCACATCATCTTTTGCACTGTGGTGGGTAGTAAGCACTCTTTAAGTTACTACCCACCACAATGTGGTAGGTAATAACTTAACACCGAAATTCTTTTTTTTTATTTAAATAAAGATGCAGTTTATCACTTTTACTGAAGGAATTTTTAATTCGGATAAATTGAAGTTCTTTGCTTTTTACCTATTATCCCGCAAACCTTTTCATGCGCACACATGGCTGGTAGTGACTCTTTCTGTCTGCAGGGGTGTATTGTGAAATGTTACGTTGTTTTCGTGATGGTGCACAGGTAATATCAGCAAATATGCATCCAGCTGATGTCAGGCACGATCGAGTTAACGCAGCTGAAATTAAGTAGCGACGCGTATTTTCACTGAAACACATTTTACTAAGTCTATAATAGTGCCAGACTGTAGAAAAATAAACCAGAAGCAAAAAATTACAAATCAAAATTATCAATGAAAATTATAAATAAGAATGTGTATATATATATATATATATATATATATATATACACACACAGTGGGCTCCCACCAGTTGCAACATAAAACTGCCAAGTTCAACAGGTTTCCAGGCTTCGGTGATTTCGATTTTTGCTCTCTATTTCTATTTGATAAGCAACAGACGAATAAATATAGATATTATGAAAGAACAAAGTAAATGACATTCGAATAGGCTTGTAATTCCCAATAGGCTAACGTAAATTAGGTTTTAATTTAATCGGTTGTTTTACTGTGATAAAAACCGGACCTACTTGCTTAAAGATGTAGCATCCGGTTTGGTGTAATAGTCAATTACTCATGGGCGAAGCACGTGCAAGTCACGTTCATTTTAAGAGCGTAAAACTGTTGGTAACTGTTAAGCATGCTATAAAGTGAGGCTATTTATTTAAACTTGTTTATCTCTCCAAACCATAAACATATATTAATCTAGAGGAGGCTAAAGGAGCCCAACTCAAGCCTGTAGCAATATATACCACTTCGTAGGGTTTAAATCCGAGTTTTTTCACGTTCTTCATACCCCCCCCCCAGTTTCCCCTCCTATTTTATGTAAATATCTACATTTAAATATTCCACTTCCCAGGCAGTTTTCGGTTTGACTTTAGTGATCGCTAATAAGTAAACACTCTAAAATCTCTCATTCAGATGTTCGTCTCTCACTGATGACTTTTCGAAAACTCATCTTTCTGGATCGAATTAGCCAAATTAGCCAAAAACTTTCACTTTAAAGTCTGTCAAATTTTCTTCGGTGTTCGCCACTGCCATCTGAAAGAAATCGGCATGTCTATAAGGATAGCCGAATAATTTCATCTGCAATAGCACCGTATTCCGTCCTCCTGTATGCAATGAATGACCAGTTTTGGTGCTTACTCATCAGCCAAGGAATTATCGCTGTTCTTCAATTGGAGATGAGTCCATTTGAAGCAGGAATAAAAGATCCAGTAAGATTCTCAATGATCGTGTGCATGCGTACTTTAACCTGATGATGATCAAGCTGTGCAACTTAAGAAATTTTGAGCGCTATGCGATGGTTAGTCTCCATGTGCTGGTGCACAAGAACTGCGATATACTGTAGCCGTAGGATTTACACGAACAACTTTTAGAATGTGCTAACGATGGTCTAAAATTCAGAACATATCCTGTCAATAGTAGTCCTCTGCTGGCGATCGCTTGTTGATGTGAGAAGTCGATCTGTGAAATGAAATGGCAGTGCAATATGAGCATAAAAGACACTCAGTAAATAGCTATCAAAAAAAAAAAAAAGAATGAAAGAAACAGGACAAGATTTGCGATAACACTACCCCTTTCTGTAGTTCGTCTAACAAGCAGTAACACAAGAGTCTCATAAAAACCATCCGAATGAAAAGGCCAGTCTCCAAAGACCTGAATAATACACTAATCATCTTGTCCGAGTATTTAACGCCACTTCCATCAAAATCTGTTGTACCAGGAAAGAAAAATAAAAACAGAAAAAGACTGCCAATTTTTATGGATCAGATATATTTTTGAGAAGGCCACAAAACGCAAAGCTAATACAAATCAAACGCTCAGAAGACTTAAGTCGGTTACTACCCTGAAAACAAAGGAATTCACATCAAAAACAAAAGACAGCAACATATAACCATAATGAACATGGACCATCATACAGACTTAATAACTGTCGATCACTGTTCAAGTAGAGATTTTTTTTCTATTCCATAAACATCAGAACATTTAGAAATATTTAGAATCTGATAATTCAGTTATGAGTACAGTGCAGTTAGGCCTTAGACTAAAGATGGATAAGCCTCCACCATTGCCAATATTATAATGATCTACATGCCAACGTTATAACGTTGGCATGTAGATTATTATAACAACGTTATAATAATTTACAAAATTTAATTATTATAACAACGTTATAATTATAACAACGTTATAACGTTGGCATGTAGATTATTATAATATTGCAATGGTGGAGGCTTATCCATCTTTAGTCTAAGGCCTAACTGCACTGTACTCATAACTGAATTATCAGATTACCATTACTAGTGACCATTGTTCTGCCAGATATTCTTTTTTGGCTTATCTACATTTTCTTGTAATTTGATTTTTAAGATATTTGTATTTGGCCGCATCTTCTTCTTTAACAGCATTTTTATATTTTCTTATTTCATCCATAAGGCCAAGTATTTCATCTGTTATCTAATGTTTTCTTTTTTCTTTTTCTGTATTTTTCAATAATTGATTTGACGCATTTGTTATAGAGTCCTTAATCATATTCCAGTGGTGTTCAATATTACTCTGACTATTTATGTTTTCTGGAATGTTGTGGTCAGGTCAGTTACCTCTTCTTATCTTGTCTTTACTTCTTCAAGGTTCCATCCTATTGGTTTGTCTCTTTTGATTTGTTTCCTATGTTTCGGTTCTGTTTTCATTAAGACAAGGTTATTTTACAGAAATACTACTGATATCGGCACCTGGATAGCTGCTGCAATTTGTATTTGGTTTCTGTATCTTTTTCTTGACCAATATATAATCTATTTGAATCCCCAGGCGCTTTCCAGGTGTGTCTTCTCTTTTTGGAACTTGAAATAATATATTTGCTATAACTAATTGTTTTTGTGTACAAAATTCTATTAATCATTTCATTTCTATCTATTCATTCTATTAATCATTAATCATTTTCATTCGATTAATCTTTCTTCTTTCATTCCTATGTCAAAAAAATCTTCCTGAAACATTATGTCTCTGTCTTTAAGGCTGTTCCAGATTTCTTCTATTTGTTCATAAATTTCTTCTATTTCTTCATCGCTATGTTATAACGTTGGCATGTAGATCATTATAATATTGAGGTTTACTAATTCATTTTGAATACTTATAGCCTAATTATGTCACTGTGGTTGATTATTATAGTAATTAATTTTCCAACTTTTTTTCTGAAGCATTATTGCAACGCCTAACTTTCCCTTCTTTTTGTCCTGAATATATTATTCGAAATTCTCCACTCCAGAAATCACCCTGTCATTCCCATCTCGTCTCCCATATGCCCAGAATATCTGTTTTAAGTCTTTCCATTTCTTTTTTAACATTTTCTATTTTACCTGATTCTAGTAAGGTTCTTGTATTCCATGTTCCAATATTCAGCTTATTTCATTATTTCATTGGCTGTCGACCGGAGAAGCCTGGTTACTTCTCCTGCCGGGCATGACTCCTTCAGTGAAGGCTCCATCGCCGATCTTGACTTCATTTTTAACTTGCTGCTTTTACTTGGGATTATAATGTGGTAGTCTCCCCTTGCCTTCCACATCGCAGTATTGAATGCTACAAGAGGTCAATACTAGTAGCGCTGCTGCCCACTACTAGGAATGTTGGTGGTTAGTTGAAAGAGGGAAACACCCCTAGCCCTCGAATACTCTAACAGCTTCGGGGAGAAATTCCGAAAAATTCCGATAAGTGTTTTTTTTTATTATTATTATTGTTTGTTTGCGAAATGTCGACCCAAATGTAGCTTATGTACTCTAGACATAAGTGTGTACTCAAGACTTAATTTTGCCATCAGGAGTTGGTATGAAACCAAAACGAAAAGGACTCAACAAAATTGCAACTGAAATTATCAATATCAAATTTTATTAAATTCCTTCTATATATATATATATATATATATATATATATATATATATATATATATATATATATATATATATATATATATATATATATATATATATATATATATATATATATATATATGTAATAAAATAACCAAGTTTCTCTCTTTTTTTTCCTGAAAATGGCTCAATTGAAGCAACAAATGGAATGACTCTATAAAATTTTATACGGATTCCAAACACTAAATTGCAATGAAATATTTCAGCCAGAGTTGCAGAACAATTTTTGAACGGACGACCAAACGAATCAAAAACGTATGATCCGAATTTTTCGAAACGCACCCGCAAACGATACTCAAATTTTCGTATCTTCGTATCTGCTCGCTCTCCGTAACCATTTATTTCCTTACCGGATCAGTTTAGTTCATCACGTTCTGGGCTCAAAATCCGTTGTTAAGACAATAACAAGCCTAAACATCCGAGCTCGTGTAGAGAAATCAAATAAATATTTTAATTATTAGCAAATTATAAGTGATTTCTATGCGCAGAGATGAATGGGGGAAAAGAACATTAAATTGACTGTACCCGTTTGCTCAGGCTGTTTACTTAATTTTTAAGGTTGTAACCCATAGTACATTACGAGGTGTACTTATGCTTCGCACTTTGGAGGCGCTCTTCTAGAAAGACAAGCAAAACTTTTTCAAACCACTTAATCTCCTATAGGACGATGGGAATCTGCTACCATCCGAAACCTCTTTTGGCAGACATCTATGCAACGCTCCAGAGTAACCGACACCCTGTTGGTAAATATCTTGAGATGAGATCTGGTATGAATTCTTCTAGAATCTAGAAGAATTCATACAGTGGTGGCGAACCTTTTTATGTGCGCGTGCCAAAAATTTACCGATGGAGTTGCTGACGTGCCGGGCAGTTTTTAATAGGAGAAAAATTAATAGAAAATTAATCTAACTTAATTTATTTATTTATTATTTATAAATTTATAATATATATATATATTTATTTAATTATAATATTTTATAAATTTTATATATACATTTTTATATTTTATTTATAATTTTAAAAAAATATTTACAATTTTATAAAAAAAATTCTTTTATTTATAATATTTATTTATATATAAATTTATAACATTATTCAGTGTAAAATTGATTTTTGTATTATTAAATTGATTTTAATGATGTTGGTTTAAAAAAAAAACCGGTAGTGAGAAAAATATTTATGCGTTGTAACTCACCATAGAAGTCAGCTGAGCAGGAGAAGAAGCAGAAGGGTGTCAACTTGTTGGCGAAATATAATTTACCCTAGCTTATAACTCGCGCCTCTGATTTTACTTTAAGAAAAAAAAAAGACATTAAAAATTATTTAAATTAAGGGGATATTAAATCCCACATTGTTTTAAAACCGAATAAGAAACTCAAAGATCGGAATCAGAGAGTTTCATGCCGAATATAGTAAACTATAAAAGAAGCCTGTTGTAAATGAAGCCTGTTGGCTCTTCATATTTAAGTATTTAAGTAGACATTAAAAAGTTTTCATAATGCCTCGCGCACGAAAAATGTTTAAATATGTTCACGTCGAGGCGATAGTAACTCGCTCCCTGCGGTTAACAACACTTCCTCCCCAACAGCTATTATATTGCAGATACAAGAAAAACAAGTAGTTTTCTTGTATCCTTGAATAAGGTACAGAGCCTTTTGCAGTCTGTGTAATATAGATTTCTCAAGAAATAGTGTAATTACGGACATCTGGAATAAAAACGGCGCTAACTAATGCATCACATATGCCCTCTCACAGAAACTCTGCTGTATAGACTCAAGCAAAACCATATGTTGCACCGAAACACAGTATCTACCTAAAAATTTCAATTACATGAAATAAGTATTTGTTTTATTGCATTTGAAATTCTCAATTTCATTATGGCAGATCACAAACGCTAACTTGAAATAAAATTCTACCATGAACTGAAACACGTCATATAATGCTTGTGTGAGTTCGCCTGTTTAACTTCAACTCACACGCAAACAAGCATCAATAAAATTCAACCAAGGGTTGAAACTTTGTGTGAGTTGAGCCCGCAGGTAATGAGAAGTTTCGTCGGAACGATAAACGACATCCCGTCGTGAATGTGTTAAAACTAAGAAATATATAGTGAATGTTGTTATGGCAGTTTCAGATATTATGGAATTCGGTTGAAGAGAATTAGCATGTCAACTCAACAATTGTCGGTTGCCTTTGTCTTTGGGTCGCGCAATCTTTTGTTAATACTGCACCAATTACTGTATATGCACGTCTTCATAGCTGCTGTCTCGTGTAAAACAAAATTTAACTTGTATTGTACGCCCAGACATCATAGAGCCGACTTTGGCTTTGTGCCAAGAATAGTCAATTCATGCTGAAGGGGAGAAAGAAATAAAGGATGTGAAACAAATTGGCTACCAACACGCGAAATCATGTAAATTTATACGTAAATTTTCCAACTGTCTATTTTCTAACTTTATACGTAAATTTTTCAACTGTCGTACAAGCAAAATAATTGCCACTTTAAAAAAAAAGCTGATTTTCCGACGTATAATACTAAACACTCATCCCACGAAACGCATTGATTACCCTAATATCAGAATGGATTCTTCTTCTTTTGACATGTGCAGAAGTGTTGTCGAAGGGTCTCGCATCTGTGGGCGTACAGTGCGTATTGTAACAATTTTAAAAAAAGGTTGAATAATTTATAAGCGTATAAAAGGATATCACCTCTAAATCTTTGACATGCCAGAAAAATTCTTTCCTCTGGCACGCGTGCCATGGGTTTGCCATCTAGAATCTAGAAAATTAATTGTATGGGGAGAATGAAAAAGAAAAAAGAAGATGGAGAAATGTGTAGGTTTTTTTTAAAAAATAATTATAGACATAGAACTAAAGCATACTGCAAGATGTAGCACACGTCTTAATCTGATTTTGATTTTATTTACTAATTTTTAAATTAAAATAGACGGAGGCAGTATACTTAAACTGAACTTTAATAGCATTTTATGCGAAAAAAACTGCGTCTGTTTCTGAGTGTGTTGTGTGTGTGATTATTTGGAATTACAAAAACATTGTATTATGTCTTTTAATTATTACGTTATTGGGGACATATCTGTTTTCAGGGATGAAAAACCCGAAGTCTACCACCTCATTATGGAATGGTTGCACTCACCCACAGATGAAAATACCTTTATAAAATTTCTTCACTTCCTAGATGTGATTCGAATCCATTGGTAATTTGTGTGATTCACTGTGAGGTTTTGGTTTGTGAAATGAAATTCATTGCAACAACTATAATCATATAAGGAGTATTTTTTGTTGTTATTATTTATTTGTTTCCTTTAATTCTTCTTCTTCTTGTAATGGTATTTTTCTCCTTAAAATTAATAAAATTAAAGGGGAAAAAACATCTCCTATTACTGATTCAATGTTTACCGTTACCATAAGATGGTCATACTGGCATTTCACATTTCAGCTCTACAAGAAAATCAACTTTAAAATGTCGTTTGCCTCCGTGATCTTTCCTACCCAAAACGCCTTTTTCCCTAACTTCAGCCTCTTACTGTACGTACACAGATTTCCTAATAATTTCTACCTTGGTAGAAATCAGTTTAAGCTTCGAAACAGGCTATGTGAGCGGGTGTTAATATATTTTTCCTGCTTTATAACAATATAATGAACCACCGAATAAATAACCAGGTGTTGTTTACCTGCCCTCAAGCAGTTTTGTTAAAAAGATCCTTGTTAATATGACCACATCCGTTTCCGGTATCCTCATCGCGTCTCTTGCACTTTAATGTCGTTATCTGCTTATTAGATGACTTTCATACTCTGGCCACAGCAATAGTCAGAGGTCGGGAACCTTCGCCGGGTAAAGAACCAAAACAACAACAACATAAAAAGCGTAAATAAACAAATTGTGCGAGAGACATCATATGAAACTCAATTCACACGACAGCGGATCGAGCGTAGCGAAACTCTGCATTCATTCCACCTTTTACGTAATGCTTCTAATTTTACTTTTCTTTGCAGTTTGGCAATTTTAATCTGGAAAACACGTAAACATTGCTTAAAATAAAAAAAAAAAGATTTATTTTTATTTATCTCATATGCACTATTTGAGAGCAAATGTTTGATTTTTTTTTCTGGTTTTACTTTACTTAAAAAATGTAAGCCCTGTTTTAGCGATCACGCTAAAACACTTTGGTTTCCGATTCCTATTCATAGCATTACGATTTCATGTGTACATTACAAAGATTTACTTCTGTCGGAGACAGTGATGGTTGACAATACGGACCGAGTCGAACGCCTGGAAACGTTAAAAGCGATGGATGGAACTGATTTATAAGTTTCTTTTGCGCATCAATCACGTCAGAAAGTCCTATTTTGGGAACGAGGCAGGCTCAAATGTATATTGCTGTCGTTGATTTGTCTTCGAGTTTCCAAGCTAGTGAAGATAACTGTTAGTGGCTTTTCCATTATTTCAAGACGAAAGCGAGGTCATCATTAGGAAAATTTTGAAGACAGACCTGTGCCTAAAACGTGCTTTATCCACCATTTTAGGCACAGTTTGGATACGAGTTAAAAACTTCACTTAGGCATACTAGACGTCTAGCAGAATACAATTTTGTAAGGTTAATTCTAGAACTCAAGTGAGACAACAGTTATAAGGATGGAAAAGATACCATCGCGACCAGGTTGATATCTCTCTGGAAAAGGAGCGTGGAATGTGTTGCCTTCGACACAGCAATGGGTTTGGCCAGATTATTGTTAACTGCTGAGATTAATCACAAACCGGTGCAGTCAATTTTACTTTGCGTCATGTGTGGGAGGTGGAAGAATGTGTGGTCAAAGGATTTGACAAAAGGTCTTTTCAAGAACACAATAAAAAAGGACCGAAAATTGTTAGGATAGGAGGAGGGCTCTTTTTTATCGCTTCCGGTATCAGATTTGAAAACAGTATTTACGGTGTTTACGAGATTTTGTATAAATAGTGAAGTTGTTTTCTAACCAGTCTTAACATGCTGAATTTTAGCTCAACTGCCTTGGCACACACGTCGCAGGAGTATAAATGATAAAAAAACTTCATAAATGAGCAGAATCAATTATGAAGTTCTTTATTCCGGTGACATTTATTTATCTAATTCAAATAGAACAAGCGTTTGAATCGGAAGAAAGGAAAGATTAATCAAGCCCCCCCTCCCAAAAAAATAATAAATAAAATAAATTAAATTACAGATATTACTATCATTAGATATATTATAATACCACGAATATGCGACTCTGTGGGGGGGGGCGGTGAGAAAGGAGTTCGATAGTAGAGGAAGGTAGCAACAAGCTGTAAGCTTAATACTCACTGAAATTATCTCCAGGGAAACTAATATCTGCAGAAATCTGATATCTGATATCTACATAATTAGCAGTATGACCCAGGGAATTATGACCCAGATCATTCCCCAAAGATGGGAAGTGTCTTTTTGCGGATGTAATTTGGTTCAGTGGATATTAAGTTACTTAAGCCAGAAGAAAGTATTTCACCTCTTTTCTAGCTTTATTGTACGACTGGAAAAGCGAAGTCAGTGAGAGTTATGAAAATTCAAATCACAGAAAATGACGTCACTGATTTGGTAGTTTCGCTACGCTAAAAGCACTTCAGGAAAAGAAATCTGAGATTGTTTCGCAGAGTTTGGAAAGTAGTAAGGACTGATCATTTTGAGACATAAATTATCAAAAGATGAGAGGGACAAACAATGATTTTCGTCAAGCATGGCCATCAGACTGTATGAATGCACAGATATCGCGTTTCTTTTGAAGGAATCGTAAACCACTCAGAGCTACTCAATGAAAGCGCATTTTTATGACGATATCAAAACTGAAAGGGTTCTTTTTTTCCAGAAGATTTTGTTGTTGCTACTTCGGTTACTTTTCTACGAGATTTGTTTTCTCTTTGCAGATCATGTCTGTAGACTATTTATTGCAAAACTCTTGCAATAAAGAGTAATAATAAATCTATATATCTAAAATAATATCTAAATAATAAATCTATTATTTGGATAGATTTATTATGTAGGAGGAAGATGATAATCAAAGCACCTTTAATGTGTAATGTATATATGAACATTTAACAACAGAATAAAAAGGAAATGCTAGCAGTGTGTAAAAACATTTGCTTAATGTATAAGATAATTTTCAAGACAATGATAATATATATATATATATATATATATATATTAAAGATATGTATATTAAAGATACCAAGCAATTTTATAAGCTAGGTTTTAATCCTTTTTCCAAAGTAAGTAAACAGACAAGTATGTCAAGTTTGCGCCTGCACGTAGTGCAAGACTGAGGCAACTTCTGCAAGTAGTGCTACGCCAAGGCAACTCTTACAAGTAGTGCCATACTGAGGCAACTCGTGGTAAAGGTGGAATAAGCTCTAATCACTTTCATTAGTATTTTCCCTTAATGCAAAGCACATCCCCTTGCGGAGATGTATGATGCTATGCATTAAAGGCAGGGCCACTACCCAGACCGGTTTCAACCTTTATTGAGGTCTCATCAGTGGGAGCCAGACCTAAAAATGCTGAGGTTGAAATCATGCAGAGCCTTTAATGCAGAGCATCATACATCTCTGCAAGGGGATGTGCTTTGCATCAGGAGAAAAATACTAAGGAAAGTGATCGGATCTTACTCCACCTTTACCACGAGTTGCCTCAGTATGGCACTACTTGTAAGAGTTGCCTCGGTGTGGCGCTACTTATAAGAGTTGCCTCAATCTTGCACTACGTGCAGGCGCAAACTTGACATATTATATTTGTCTGTTTGCTTACTTGGGAAAAAGGATTAAAACCAAGTTTATACATATAAAATAGCTTGGTATCTTTAATATACTATATATCCAAGGTAAAAAAACTTTCTATATATATATATATATTATATTATATTATATTTTGCCCTTATTCCCGTGAAAGACTCCCCTAATTATTTCCTGGCATCGCGTGATTCATAAAATTAAATAAGTACACTAATGCTTGATAAAGAGGACACTTTTCGATGCTTAAACATTGCATCACATTCGCGTAAATAGTCCGATGTGCGGTCACAAATATATACGCCTTTGAGCCCTTTGAACAGACGTACAGATGGCGCAGCGGGTCAAATTCTTAGCCTTCCAATGGTTTGAAACCTCCCAGAAGGAGAGGCAGGATGAGCGCTGAGACAAGAGCACCTGTGTAGCTGTGTTTGGTTATTGTGTCTGACGCTTGCATGCAGTATAGTCTGCAGGAGAGAAGTGTTTTTCCATTTGTTCGATTGATAAACAAAGCTACTTGTTTTTCTTGCTTGTGCAGTATAGGATCCGTTGAGATGTGAAAGTTTTTATCGATATAGAGATATTTTTATTCTAGTCTTAGGAAACAACAAACGTAATAAAAATTTATCTATTCCTGAATAAAAATGAATACTTCTGTGTATTAAAAGAAGTTGTTGATCTAGAATAAAATACAGGGTGCCCACAAATGTTTACCCTGCTTATAATATAACTCTTCAGTGAATATTTGAAATGGAACACAAAGTTAGACTTCAATGCATAATATACAGAAAATAAAAATCAGTGAACAACTTCAACATATGCACCGCCGGTATCACGTCTAGGGATGTAATGTCCGTGACCTCGGGGGCCATGGTATTGGACCATCTCTGCCAATCCAGCGATATTCCAGAATTCTCGATTAAGACGATTGCGAGCATCACGAGACCAATGAAAGGGGGGCGCTCCGTCCTGTTGAAAGATAACATTTGGTTGCATCTCCTGTATCTGGAGAATGGTATAATTATTGAGCATGTCTAAGTACACATTTCCGTTAATTTCTTTATTCAAGAAAGAATAAAGGGCCAATCACTCGATCATGCATTAGTCCACACCATACATTGAGTTTTGGACTAGCTCGAATGTCTTCTCTTGTGACATGTGGGTTTTCAGATCCCCAGATCCTTACATTGTGTCTGTAGACTACTCCACTCGTGAAATGTTGCCTCATCAGAGAAACAAACACGCTGCAAAAAATCATTATCCTCATCGATGCAGTTCAAAATGAGGTTAGCAAATTCTTCACGCCTTGGACGATCATCTGGCTTTATCTCCTGGACAATTTTGACTTTGTACGCAAACAATTTCAAACGTTTGCGTACCACAAAGTGGTACGCAAACGTTTGAAAACGTTGCCACTGTAACTGGAGATTTGGTTTCTGCTAGACACAGAACACATTGGGCTTATTCCTGTACAGAAGCCATTTTTAAAGAAAATCAGCAGCAGCGCTCCTGGTGGCAAAAGCAGTTTTTGCCACCAGGAGTTTACCTGCAACAAAATTTGTTGCAAGTTTACCTGCAACAAAATTTACTAAGTTAGTTTCATTGTTAAAATATTATAGCCAGTTGAAATCAGGGTAAACATTTGTGGACACCCTCTTACTAGTATATGTGAAATATCTATTATTGATAAGACAAAAGAGCCGCTAACAATAAAATAAATAAATAACGCATGTAGGATTCGAAGATGTGGATAATTCCGATAATGATCGGATATTATGCATTCTATTATTGCGTAAAACGTATACTAGGTGTCTCAGTAAACAAAGTAAAATCCTTAGAAAACGAAACGAAATACACATAACATGCACAACAAATTTTACGAGATGATTTGCTGCTCCAACAAACGACATGTATTCCTGCCACGCCTAAATGAATCACCTAATCAACATTATTAGTTCGTTGGATTAGCTTCTCCATATAGTGGCTGTTTATTATTGGTTACTAATTTATACTCTGCAAACAAATCTCTTTCATCCTTCCCATAAGATTTTTTTTTTAATTATGCCATCATAAATTCACTTATTCTTGTTTAGACTTTATAGGATCACATGCCATTCGCTCTACCCAGCAACTTACGGGACGCACATATCACAAATGTTCATTATTAATAATTCGTTTGCCATTAATGAAGGTTTTTCTAATCACACGTATTCTCTCCTTTACATTTCCCATTCTCCCATGGCTTATTAATGTTGGTTCAGCTTAGAGAAATTCAATTATACTAACCAAACATAGCATTCTCCTTCATGATTGTTTTCTAATATATTTAAAAACAAACAGATTGTTCTCCCACTCTCCGCAGATTTGGTTACAATTAATTGATAAATTAAAGTATTCAAAGTTATCCTATAATTAGTTGCATTGGACAAATTAGGACGAGCTCTGATGCGCTGTGCACACACACACACACACACACACACACACACACACACACACACACACACACACACACACACACACACACATATATACTTATTTATTTATTCCACAGACGAGGGTATAAGAACCTTTTTTTAATTATTTATCTTTAAATATGATATGAAATTCCTTTTTAGATTTGAAAGTATGAGAGAAGCAAAGTCAAGTCCATAAAAAATACACACAGGGAATGCCAGAAAGGGTACGCACGCACACACGCACACACACATATGGTTCTTTGCTTACCATCTTTTTTGAACGAAAGTTTTCTTTTTAATTTATTTTTTTTAATGTAAGCACAGAATCATTACTAGACGTTTATGAAGCTATTTGAATGTCAAAAAAAATAATGATTTTTTTTGATTAAATAATGATTTATAATTTGTACTTTCCACACGTTCCCCCAAACCACCTTCTTCAGTCCCATTTATTTAATGATAATCTCCCTTCACAAAAGGTTGTAAGCCTACTGTACATTAGTAGAATGGGAGAGATAACGGTAAAATAATTTAGAAACCCTGCTCAAGGAATGAAATATGGAGTTTTTTCAAGTTCAAGCCTCTAGTAAGCAAGGATCTCACACTGGGAGACGCAAATTATCTGACCTAAAGGCTTTCATAAGCATCCAATTTCCAAATTCGTGTGTATTCAGCAATTTTCGACTTCTTACAGATCATAGAATTCTGAATTGACTGTATTTAGTTGAGTTTTCCAGAAATTTTGAAAAAATGGCAAAATATTTTTAGTATTTGTATTTCGTATGAATACGTATTTGCGTGTGAATGGAAAGAAACACGCTATACGTGGCATAGGCATAGAATGTTCGTACCCTCGAAATTTGTAATTGGTTCAATGTCAATTGTATCATCATATATTGTTGTTACGTAGCATCATTCCAGAAGCTATCAATAACACCTACAGTTCACATGTTTGGTTAGATATAGTTTTCAGTTGTATCGTCAATGTTAATGTTCTACACTTTCATTTCATTTCATTAGTTCGTTTTTTCGAAGATCCTCGTAGACGTAACATTCACCAGCAATTTAGCAAGTCGAATTGTCTCTTCTATTAGATTACATACTTTTAACCACCTAGTGCCATATGTACTTTCATCATGAAGGGCTCCAGCGGACCTAAATCCCTTGGATTTTTATCAGTAAGAGTAGATTGAAGGAAGTGGTGCACCAGGCCACAGTGGAAACATGACATTAATTCATCTGTTGCATTTGGATTCTTCAATTCTTGTGAACACTTAATGCAAGCTGCATTGTTTCTTGAATTCCCATTGTACCAAGCACGTGTAGGTATATATATTTTTTTTTAAATTCAAATCATAATATAGTAGCTTGATATCAATTCAATACTGGATGCTTTTTCATATTTTCCCACTCAAAACAGGACTGCGTGTTGTAAATTTACAGATCTTTCCTCGGCATAACTAGATAGACAAGCTTAAAGAATGGTTTAAATCGAAAGAGAGCAAACAGCAATACGTATTTTCAAATATATTATATGAAATTATTAATATTTGAATGAAAGGAAGCGAAGTCACACATTCTTATGAAGAAGTATTGTTGGTTTAATTTTAGCGTGTTATCGTGGTTGTTTTTCCCGGATCAATTGAAGCTGAGCTGAGGCGGTGGGATGAGTACTTCTGATAGAGTGACAACGTACGTAACCTACCGATTATAAATTTCTCTACATAAAAGGCAATGTCGTTCTGCGGACTTTTCTTTTTCTGTTAGGATAGTGGCTGCTTCTGTAAGCGCACTGTGAAAGAGCTTCGTTGAAGTTTAGTTCAAAAGACATCTTCATCATCAGATTTCTGATTTGGGCCCTCAAAGTGGATACAGAGCATTCCATGATATTACTACAGGATTAAGTTGGCAGCATTGCTGAATTTCTAAAAATAATTTCATCTAAATTATGAGCATTGTCAGAATTCAAATATTATCATATCTTATCGGTCTAGTTCGAACTATCAATTCGCTCACATCTTGGTCCTCCTCTGAGTCTTTTCACTATTATCCTCGCATTAATACCTATTTTGTTAACCATCCTCCTCCTCATTCTCTTCCATTCTGGTTATGTGACCACACCACCGTTAGTTTTGCAAACACATTGTTGAGTATTAACGATGCCAAGTTTCTGTCCAATATTTTCATTTTTAATAAAATTCTTCAACCGATAGCATTTATTCACTCCCCGAATTGTCTTAAAAATTCTCATATCTGTTAGTTTTTACATCCGTAATTTTTACGTTAGATAGGAACTCGGGTGGAGATCATGTAACGTTGTATTGTATTGTACTTGGACCGATTTTTGAATCACAATTTCTTCAAGGACGCATTTTGGCTGGATTTGGTGCAAACTTGCTGGAACAAATGAGAATCGAAGTGTGATCAAAATCTTTCTAGGTTGTATTCTCTCTCTCTCTCTCTCTAAGATAATAACGGCATCAACCTGCTATGCCCCATCGAAGTAGCTCGCTACTGATTTGCAAATTCAACGTTGAGTCATCCATGAAAACATTTGCTTTCCTCAAAAAACAAAAACATTTGCCAGTTTATTGCTTTTCTTGTAGCTTTGAAATGAATCTTTATTTTATATATTATATCTTAACTATATTACTTTTGAATTTGTAATATTCTGACATAAAGTGCTTCTCCATTCAGCAACGCATAAATCGGTATAAATTTTAAGACAAAGCTTTCAACAAAACTGATGAATAAGTGGAATGATAGTTAGCTGATATTTCTCGTAACTACGGGGTACAACCAATGTGTCACCATAACCTTATAATGAGCGTTGTTTAAAAAAATGCTTCTGTAATTCGGGTGTTCACGGGATGCAATTTAAGGAATTTTTACGCGATTCCGTACCAGGTACGGTTGCTTCAGGATGTCGAGAGTATTGGACCTTCCAACTTCCGGTGATATCATCACGTTTACTCATTCAGCAGAAAAGGGAAATAACTATTTTGGAATCGCAGTCATGTATACCTCAAGGGATGGTGATGTCATTCGAACCTCTACCGCTTACCCGAAGAATGCAGTGTTTACTTCATATTAAGGTTTTCTTTTTTTTTTTTTTTTTTTTTTAACTTTCTTAGAAGGCCAATGACGAATGACGTACTTACGATAACGTTAATATCCGGAATAGAGAAAACACGTGGGCGATGGAGCTGACCTAGTGCCGACCGTACACGACCTTGCTGTAATTAGCCAAATTACATTTTGAAGAAAGAGCCCGAAAAAGATTTCAGGTATGAATGCTACTCATTACTTAGTACGTAGGGATAGAAACTTCAGATTTCTTAAGCAAGCACGATAAATGATACTTGCACGAAGAAGTTCGCGTTTGCTGAACACATAGCATAGTGTTTTGTTCCATCTTTGCCGCGAGAACAGCTGAACAATTCATATGCTTTTGCAGATCTCTTAATCGAGAGTCAAACCAACCTACATCCAAAGAAATCAATTTACGAATGTATGATTGCAGTAAAGAAAGTAATAACAGTGCTTATATAGTATCTGCGGAAGCCATTGGTGCAAGTATTTAAAAAACACAGAAATAAAATCCATTCTCAGAAATTCTAAGAAATATTGATCGAGATACTCGGTATTGTCACAGAGATATGCCACTTGATTGTTTTCCAGCATAAACCAAGACATTTTAAAGTTTTCTATTGAAGAAGACTTTCGCTGCTGCAGAGTTCTTTTAGGTTATTTTTCTCTCAAATTATATTTTCGCTTAATTGTTTTATCTCCATGAATTTATTCACGTGAATTAGTCCACATGAATTACAAATATTTTCACTCTTCTGAATGAAATATTTTATACATTTTCTGATGTTTTTCTTCGATTTAAATCGATTTTATGCGCATTTATCCTTAGCTAATAAAAAAAATATTTTTTTTTACTTCGGACATTATGAATTTAGACATGCACAGACACGACTAACTCTACGAAAGCCAGTGGGATATGAGTATTTACGTGTCTTCTTTTTTCTGGCAAGTTTGTTTTCTATTTCGCGTCAAAAGCGGCTAACCCATCTTCAGATGAAAAGCTCTTAAAAGGGTTCTTTGCATTCGAGAATATTCGAATCCGTCTTTCTGGCTTCTACGCTGTTTAGTTTATTCCTAAGCTTGTAGGCGAGTGTGTCATATCTCCTTGAAGATGCGTTGTTTCTCATTATTGCACCCACCCCAACAGTTTACAGCATCTTGTGCACCAATTTCTTTATTGTTTTCTCAAAGATAAACACAATGATATTCCATTATTTTTCTGCAATTGAAGTCCGATTATGAGTTTTGCGATGCAATTTGTAACTCATTCTGTAATCGAAAGGTGTTCGATTCGCTTTGCTGGTTCGCCTGTTTGCATGCACAAATCCGATCTGACATGACGGATTTTCCTGAGATTTGATATGTGAAATCATAATTTGTCGATTATTCTTAGTTTTAATTTAAATCAGAATATTTTAATGGATAATTGCTCAAAACGATTAGAAATAAGAGGAAATTATATGTTACAATATGGTATCGAAATTCTGAAATGTTTTTCGTTCAACTGCATTCTGTAATTGCTGAATTAATTAATTAATTAATTAATTCAATATAAGGTCGTCCAGAATGAACTTCACGTGTGATCTTTTCGTATCAGTATCTCGAGGGAAGAGGACAGAAGCCATTAGCGAAGGCAGAAATATTTTCTTTCCTCAATATTATATTTTTCTCATATTTTGGAACATTAATCAGCGTCGTTACATTTAAAATATTGTAATTAAATTGATTAATACGACAATTTTATGCTCATTCAATGCTAAGAGTTAATTAATATAATTTTAATGTGTCTGCTTAGACATGTGTGGAATTTTATTTTCGGAGTGTCCTGATTTTTTTATTATTATTGTTTTTTTTTTTCAACAATTGAGCTCACAACGGAGGTGTTATTTAATCATATGAGGGAACTATGCCAGAAATAAGTCAAATGTAAGAATATCGCTAATCACAAGGTCAGCAAAGTATATAATAAAACTTTATTGCATGCAAAAAAAAAAAAAAGAACTTCAACATATATTGACCCAAACTCGTAAACGCAAATGCCGTCTTAGATGTCAAACAGTAAAAGTAAATAAACAAGTTCCTACCCAAAGTAGTGGAATGGACCTTATAACTCGGCGAATGTCAAACTGCTCGTCTGTTTGGCCGAGTGGAGAGCAGTTCTGCTTTCCGCCCAACAAGTGGAAAGCAGAAACGCTATCCATTTGTCTGACCTTAGTTTCTCTCTCTCTCTCTACTGATGTGCGATAGATGTACAACCTCTCGTAAGTTATTAAGCTATCACACATTAGTACGGTTTCACATAAAAATTTGATTTCCTGTTGTGTTTCGTAAATGAATACTAAGTAAACACCATTCGTGCATGAAGTAAATCACTAAGAATCGCTGTTCTGAGAAAGGATTCTCACTGCGTATCCATGCGGCATACTTTGTGTGTACCTTTTCCTACTTCGCAGTAGTTGTCGAGCTCACAACGCGGTGTGGGCCAGAAATGCGCCTAAAAAAAAAAAAACGAATACAAACAGTCTTATATATCGTTATGAATGTATCATACCGTACAGTCAGAATTCCTGCAGTTTGTTTTTATTCTTTTTAATTTCTCATCTCCTAAATCAGTTTATAACATGCAATAGCAAATTGAGTTTTCTCTTGTACAAGACTTATCAGTATTCGATTTCATATCTTCAATGAAGAAGACAACTTGCAGACGGCGGAACCAAACAAAGTAATAATGACATTATCTCTTGTGCATCAGCTTACTAGAAAAGACACAAAATGGAGGATATTATCGATTCAGCCATATTTTATAGCCAAATATAGAAAGGGACTTCAAAAAAGTTTCTAAAATTTCCCAGAAGTCTCATGCTTGCCCAATAAAAGGTGAATATACGAGCTCTAGACAGTTGTATCTCTTAAGCAGTACAAACCAAGGCAACTTCCAAATGTTATACTTTCAGAAGCTCTCTAGTAATTTTTCGAAACTTTTTAATGTGTCTTTCTATTTTTGGTTATAAATATGAATGGGTTCATAATATGTTATCTGTGCGAAATTGAACCTTTATGCTTTATATTTTATCACCTATGATGTTCACAAAGTAGCGGTTGATAGATGGCGTTGCTAATTCGAAGTGCTGTAACTGCGTATCTACAAATCCGTTTATCTCGAATCCATGTAAGACAAGGACTTACTCTGTTGACAATTACATCCGAGATAAGGAGGCATTTTCTTCTGACCGTGTCGTAATGCTCAGTCGCACCTTATAGTCATTGCATTAGCACTGTTCATCTATAAACCAAGCACTGTCACAACACTATGAAATGATTGACAGAATACCCGGAAATGTAAGAAGAACCAAATGCGACGATTACTCATGATGTAATTTTATGTATAGCAAATCATAAAGAGGCAACATGATATGAATTATAAATATGCGTCACAGCCGTTCGAACTTTTCTGAATATATCAAGGGGCTTCTGTCACTCATTTGGTTCGACGATGTCCATTGGTTGGAAAGAAGTGTTTGAATTTCGTCTGGGAAGCAAAGAGCCTTTATAGGGACATTTCAACTAAAGGTGAGTTAGTTGCTATCATACAGAAGTAGCATTTTCTTCCCGGAAACTGAGGCGTTCATCCTCAAATAGGCAAACTTGCCAGACGAAAACGCATTTTAGCCACATAATTACGCTGAGCCCACAAGCCTTAGTTATTTCAAAACATTAACAGCATTTGTAGCTTTCATATGAAATCATTTCAATAAAGTCAGTTCAATCACATGACACACTAATACAGCCGGGAAGAGGAAGAAACCGAAACGTTTCTGTGCATAACTGATGAGAGAACAGACAGCTTATATCTCATTTCCAAAAATTAAAAAATAAAATAAAATAAAATCATTGTCATGATGGCCTTACTAAGTGCAATATGATAACCTCGCAAGATTCAATAATCTCTTCCTTGTTTTCAGTTCATTTTCTATATAGAAAAAATAATAATAATAAATAAAACAAATGTAAAATTACTGAAATAAATACGAGAAAAGAAACCTTACGAATTTTAATTTTAGAACTGACACGCTTATTACATGTTTTTATCTTGTGCATGAGTGAATGGCTTTGACTATTAATCTTAGATAATATGAAGTAGTAATACGACAGCGACTCGTCAAAAGATTAGCCGAAAGAAAAAAAAATCCGATTCATCCTTGATAATGAAATAGTCGGTGCAATCAAGTTGTTTTTGCTCACCGAAATTGTATTATTAAATGGTATTACAGTTGAATAAAACCAGCAATCAAAAGGGTGAAAAAAAATTTATGGCTCCCCCTATAATAAATTTGTTGTACTATATTTCTGAAGAAATAAAAAATCTTAATGTTACAACAAATTTATTACAGGAAGCAATCAATTATTTTTCACTATTTTGTGATGGCTGGTGTTATTGCACCGACTACTTTATTATCAAGGATGAATGTGGGTTTTTTTTCAGACCAGTCTTATCTCCATTCTAGACAGAAGAGACTGCATCGAAATCACTAGTTCTTCTTTCTTGCTGTTTTCATTCTTTCTTGGCCATTTATAGGATTGCTTAAGAACTACCGTTTGGTGATTAGAATGCTTCTCTTGTAGATACAGTAGTCTTCGCCCATCCACCCACTGAGTTTAATGTAGTGACAGCCTTTTACACCGGTGACTAATGCAACTATTAACACCCAACTGTAGAAGCGGAGTCAATTGCGGATCTCACGAGCAGGTTTCCGGAACGTCTTCTGTTGTGTTCTTTGACCCTAGTGGTTGCGCAAAAGGTCAGTGGGAAAGATTCTAAGATGTTAAAACTTCTTTCCAAGCATTCCTGCTTTTAAGCGTAGGTAGCTGCATCTAATTTGGGATTTCCCACTTTCAATGTAATCGAAATGGCTTCAAATCTCCCAGCAAGATGAATGACTGAAAGGTGGACTCCTCGGCAATGTATTTCAGGCATTTATTTATGCAGAAGTTGAGAACTTAAATCGCAGAACGGTTCGTCCTGCTGCTTATCGCAGAACCGATTTAGCAGTTCATGATCAGACACGAAAAAGCCAAACGTACAGTACGATTTTCTGAAAAAATGAATCCAACGGAGGTCAAATAAACACCGCCAGGTTGTTTGTCGGTAACCAATCTATAGATGAAACATTCTGCATAGTGTGCAGACAAATATAAGCCCTGAAAATCAGATGATGTTTCTCTTAAAATTCGATGTGCAAAAGGCATTTCAGTCTTTGTGAAATGTATTGAGAAATGTCACTAATTTATGGACTTTGTCCTTTTTTCGAATTTTTATCTCTTATAATTACTTTCATAAAAACACTGCACTAGACTGTAATCAAAAACTCTTTTATAATGTAATTTCCTGGCTCATTATTACATCACAGCTATAAAGCGTTTTCGTGACTGGGTCAAGAACTGCTTTGACAACCTTTGTGCGCATATTTGTGTGTGAGTAATAAGAAATGCCACGCATATCGCCGTCTTATTATCTAGCAGTTTCTTTTCGTTGTTCCCAGCTTTGAGAAAAAAATAAATGTATTACCAGTGAAGAGGTCATTGGACGTATCTCTGACAGACAGGAGAAAAAACACACAAAAAAGACGCGAATCGTAAGCAGCCAAGACAAGATGAACGAACTAGTTGACACATGCCCCTGCACAGACTCCCTCCCGGCTACGCTGATTATTTTATGCGCGTGTTGGGTGCTGCCCGAAAGCTCAGTAACGAGAACTATCTTCGCCAGACTCCTTTCATGTTATTGCGTTCATTACAAGATGGGACACATTTCTCCTCTCTTCCTTGCCCTCCCTTAATTGGACGCAAGCACAATTATGCCTTTAAGGCGCTCAGAAAACTCTGTAGTCAGTAGGCTACCTCAGATGCCTGCTGCTAATCATCACATGCGCTCCACCCTGATGAGAGAGACCGAGTTTATCGGAACGTCGGCCATAATGTTACCTTTTATCCTTACAGGAAACTTCTCGTTTCGTGTTAATAGTTCACGTCTACTTAGACGAATAAGTTTCGCACATCTCTGAAAGGATGTGCTTAGATTCCTCCTTCCTTTTTCGCGAGTTTTGAAATCTGGTGAGTCACGTTAATTCATTAATAGTTGGCCTGCGATGTACCCCTGCAATGATAGGGGAGCAGTGGTGCAGTGCTTGCATTTCATTCGTTTAAAAACTGAAATTCGCAATTACTTGCAATCACACACACACACACACACACACACACACACACACACACACACACACACACACACACACACACACACACTGATATGAAGTCAGTTTTCTTTGTTGTTGAGTTCTGAAGGGACATATTTTAGGAGTATAAGAATGTCAACTGTACAGTGAGCTGTATCCAAAGTTGTACGAGAAAAAAAAAGGTTTGTGCACCTGTGCAGCGCAGATCAACGAAAGAAAACAATTTTTGATATTTTTGTTCCCTCACTTGACATTGGAATCAGATTCAAATAATTTTACTTAAATACTGTAAGCTCGCATTCTTTTCAGTTATGCTTTCGTCTATTTAAGCGAGAGAATGCTTGAAGAAAGGTAATCCGTTCCTTTTGCTGTCTCATAACGTCAAGTGATTGTGGTGAATAGGGAATACGAGAATATATTTGAACTTGTTTCCATGCTCCTCTCCGAACTGTTTCTGAGCTATTCCGAACTTTTTGTTTGGGTGGATAACCGTTGCCATCCTGAATCAGAGTGGGATGAAGAGTTGCCAACAAAATCAATACATTCTGAATATGACCCAAAGATATACGTTTGAAATTGCCCAACTATCAGTGACACAACAACGAGATTGCTGGAGGTCATAGCAGATTCGTCATCAGTTTGAACTCCATATGGTCAGTGCACTTGAATTCAAACTCTGACATGCCTCAGACCATACTGCCATTACCAAATCTCAGCAGTCCTAAATGCGAGCCTTTTACGGGAGTACAAATAGCATTTCCTGTTGCCTGCAAGCGACTTCTAAATAGCTTCCCATATTTTCTTTCTTGCAGTTCGGTTCCCAAGGCGCTTCAGAGATTTTTCACCGAAATATTTGATGATATACTCTGTTACACGAGTTAAGCTTAATATTGGGCCTTCTTCTAGTTCATCTTTTTTTTTTTTTTTTTTTTTTGGCAGAATTATTCTTGTCAGTGCGGATTTTCTTTCCCTATCTCTCTCTCTCTCTGTTATTTCCAGACGAGTGGCATCTTAATCACTCTGCAGACCTCAGTGTAAAAGGCACCTCTTTTTTCACAGAAAGTTCACAGAACATTTCTGGAACTATCTAATATCGTGTACTTCTCCTAAGATGTGTAGACGAACAGAGAACAGATTCCCTATTTGAGGACACTTTTATATCTAATGCCAAAAAAAACCCTTTTTTGTGCTCTCAATAATTCTTTATTTTTCTTGAAATATCCCAAAGATTAGTAGAAAACAATTTGCATTGAAAATTAGAAGTGTTTTAGTACGCAAGCCATTTCATGCAATATGACACATTTAAAACCAACTGCGAAAATATTAATTTGATGCAGAGGTATTGCATCCTGAGTGCAATTCTGCATCCCCTTCACTCAGATCTCCAGTAACTCTACTCCGGATGTGTGTGTGTGTGTGTGTGTGTGTGTGTGTGTGTGTGTGTGTGTGTGTGTGTGTGTGTGTGTGTGTGTGTGTGTGTGTGTGTGTGTGTGTGTGTGTGTGTGTGTGTGTGTGTGTGTGTTAAAAAATATTCTGTTAATGGGCGGAGGTTTAATTCCAATCTTTATTTAGCTTCATAACACGGTTCGTTCGCGAGCAGTTTGGTACAAAGTATGGAACGAAAGCCGGACCCCCCCCCTACCTTGGAATCTACGCATGATTTTTGCTAGCTAACAAGTTCCAGTGTTAGAACAACCATCAATCCTCTAAAATCCTTTGAAACTGCTTCATGTTCTCAAAACGTGAAAATCCACGAAACAAAATTTCCCTAAAATTCACTGCCTTGTTTGGAGTATTTTGGGCATTCAGATCTGTGACTTCAGTAGCGAGAACATTTTCAGAAATCGTTGCTATAATTTATCTAGAAAGTCAGACACAGAGTACTTCACGCTTGGTGATGATTTTTTTTCCCCAGAATATAAATTTGGCGTACGAGATTCCCTTCTGTTTGGGAACCACGTATACCCTAGAAATCCCTACTTTGGAGACGCGCTTCACCTCAGATGAATGAGCTTTTGAATCGATTAAAAGCATCTTTGTAAAATAGAGAAATCATAAAAGTATGACCAGTACCGCCAATTTTCAGTCTAGGTTCATTGGTGATCGTAAAAATTTCCCTTCGTTTGAAAAAACTGAGTTCGAACATAAAAAATAATATTTACCTTTGAATTGTAAATATAATTTCAAAACTTTAATAATAACCAAGTAAACAATTATCTGATTAGTAAAGAAAATTGAAGCAAAAATTAAGATAACGGAGAAGCCCGTTATCAAAAAAAAAAAAAAAAGCTGGTGAAGTTAGTTTTCACTCTGCGCCGGGTATGCGTAATTCAATGCAATTCCATACTGCCATCTCTCCGTGTTCGTTGGAAATTTTTTTATGAATAACCTGACTGTATTCCACGAATGCTAACTTTTTGGCAATTAGATCGTCACATTTCAAGTTTACACATATTTCCGGTTATTGAAGTGTTGGTTCTACTAGAGTATACGTTGAATATGTTGTCAGTGGGATGCGAAAATATTTGCTTATAAAGTATTTCTCTCCATAACACGAGTTTTGTTTTTGAGATAAGAAATCATTTATTGATGATATGAACTACTGAAATAATGCATGAACAATGCAACTTCCTACATGTGCAAAGCATTGCCCATTATTTCTCTCAAAGGATATTCTGGCGTCGTTGACTGTAACTGCTCAACTAATATACTGTTCTAGTAATTAGTCTATTGATGACATACCCGTAGCATTACATAGTGAAAGCCGTTATTTAAGAGACTGAGCTTTATTCCTAAACAGAAATCTCCCGGCCATATCATTCCATAGTGTGCTCACCTTACATACCATTGGGGTACAAGATATTAACTCTTCCTCGCTAATTATAATAATTACCACTTAATCAAAATGCATTAGAAATCTAACCGCGAAAGCCATCTCACGAGTCATTAGGTGACGCATCAGTGTATGCCAAGAACGTAAACTTATGCCTCAAGGATAATGACTCGGGGATAAGTATTAAACCCAAGATAGCTACTTGAAAACCTGTAATTCTAAAAGTAATTGTTGTTGAACAGTGTAGTCAAGGCCTGCTCATTCTCTGAAGTAGCCGTTGCGGTCTCGAACCATATTATGAAATCGAGAAGACAGCGATTAACCGAGAGCGGATGCAGTGAGATATTCACCATCTCTCGTTAATCCAAGGGCGAAAATAAAGTAAAATAATGGGCGAAAAAACATTAGAAAATAATTTACGTTCAAGTCAGGTAACTTTGACTGAACATTTTGAATTTCTACAAAGTGCAAATAAGATATTTTCGATATGATATTTATTTCTGAAAGCTTTACAGAAGAACGCCAACAGCTTTTTTCTTACTTTATATTTTTGACTACATATATATTTATATTTCTTGTTGATAAGAAGAGAGTTATAATGTTAACTCGGTACTTATTTTCTTATATGCACCCCTTTAGGGTACATATAAGGAAATGCTGGAGTATACGATGATGATAGGTTTTCATAATGTTCTCTAAAAAAATTTCACTTTCCATTTCTTAAAAAAAATGACTCAGTCTCTGTTTCCATTTCTCTTGTCGATGTAAAAAAAGTGTGGGGGGGGGAGGGGGGAGTAAAGGAAATTAGCACGTTGATTATGTCCAATATTCACCGAAATATAGATTATTGTACGATAAAGATTTTTTTGCTTCAGTTTTCTGCTCGCCCACTATACTAATATATTATTTCTACTATCGTTTAACTAACCTATTGTGTATTCAATTACGATAAAAGAAAATTCACATAGCATTCATAAGACTAATTCTAGTATAATAGGGTCGATGACCCTATCTCCGTAGTCTCTCTCTCTCTCTCTCTCTCTTTCGACTGTGTTCACCGACAAGGTTGACTGTTTTGTGACTCAATCTAAATTATCAGTAGGGAAAATCTGTTGCCTGTCAGTAAGAACAGCTAACTCGTCTTCGATTGAAAATCCTTTCCTTTCATCTTATGGGATTCGAACGAGGTGTTTCAAGCCTCCTTAGTTCAGTCGGTACAGACGAAGTTCTTTGGTCCGGAAAACCTGGATTCGATTCCCGTCTATGACGTGAGGAACCTTTATCTGATCTCTTTGACTAAATGTGAGTTAACCGGTCTCATACGGAGGGAAAGGTTTCTTCTCCCGGAAACGCGGGTGTTTCGTCCCTCAGAACAGGCAAACTGGTCCCTTGAACAAACACGATCTACATTTAAAAAATACATAATGAGAAGTCCCTCAAGGGACGGGTGAGGAAAATTAGGGGAAACCCCACACGACACCAACAAGGTTTTTCAGACCCAAGGATTATGCAGCGCCATTCTTCTTTAGATGGACACTTTTAAAGGTTCAGTATTTGTAAAGTGATTCTAAGGAAATTCTGTTGTGATTACTGAAGTAATAGAAGAGCACATAAAGTAAACATTTCCTGATATTTCAAAATAAATTTTCCAGCCAACCTAGTGGGTATGTGTGTGTGATACAGTCCACCCACGAAAGGCTGTAAATATATAGCATATTAATATTAGTATACCGCGGGTGGGCTTAAAGCGAGATAATCCAGAAACTCTTCTTCAGAGACCAAATTTGAAACTATTTTCAAGTCACTCTTTTAGGTCTCTGATAAGCAGGGGTGGCTCTCTGACAAACACCATACAATGAAGTTCTTCATGTACTTAGAAAAGTTATCAGTTTATAGTTTTTATGCATGAGGAAATTCTTTTTTTTTAAATAAATAAAAATAATAACGATAATTTAATATATGACGTTCATTAGACATCTCGGCAAAGGAGGCTGGTCAAGCAACAACATGAATACTCATTTAATAAGCCGAAAGGCCATTTTACCGGCGAACATGTTAATAGAAAGGGGGATGGTAAATCCCTTTATGTTTTTATAGCTGGGTACGAAACTCGGATCGAAATCTATCTAGTTTCATGCCGAAAAAACTATCGGAAAGTCCAAGTGTAAATGATCACTTGGGTAGAACAACACCAGGGCAACTCCATGCAAAGGTGGAGCAAGATCCGTCACTAACTTTAATATTCTCTCATAATGTAAAACCCAGCTCCAAAGAGATGTATATATATTGTTTTACATTATGAGAAGAGATCACTACCCAGACCGGTTTCAACCTTTTGTGAGGTCTCATCAGTGAGTAGGTAGACCTGGAATATCAAGGTTTTAAGTGAACACGCACTTACACACCTCTACTATCGAATTGCCGAAGTGGTGTACTCCTATATTTATTGTTAATTACTATTATATTGGTAATTAACAATAAATATAGGAGTACACCACTTCGGCAATTCGATAGTAGAGGTATGTAAGTTCGTGTTCACTTAAAACCTTGATATTCCAGGTCTACCTACTCACTGATGAAACCTCACAAAAAGTTGAAACATGTCTGGGTAGTGACCTCTTCTCATAATGTAAAACAATATATATACATCTCTTTGGAGCTGGGTTTTACATTATGAGAGAATATTAAAGTTAGTGACGGATCTTGCTCCACCTTTGCATGGAGTTGCCCTGGTGTTGTTCTACCCAAGTGATCATTTACACTTGGACTTTCCGATAGTTTTTTCGGCATGAAACTAGATAGATTTCGATCCGAGTTTCGTACCCAGCTATAAAAACATAAAGGGATTTACCATCCCCCTTTCTATTAACATGAATACTCCTTTTTCTACCTCTTACAAATTTGTATTTAATCTCCATTTATGCAAAGACACTGACATTATTATTATTATTATTATTATTATTATTATTATTATTATTATTATTATTATTATTATTATTATTATTATTATTATTATTATTCATCCTCATATAAGCTTAATAAATAAGCTTCGAGGATGAAAGCTGAGAAATATATATAACTCGTTGTTAAATGTATAAATGCTGTAAAAGCTCAATATTATTCAATCGCAGAAACAATAAATTACCAACTACACTAACTATAATTAATACATTATACAAAAAAAAAATCTGTAACAATTTCACTGTTACAAAAAAAAAAAAACTATACCTGTTGTAAATATGTAATTATATGTTTTGTAAATATGTAATCACAATATGTAATCATAATTTTAATAAAAAATAATTGTATTTATAAAAAAATAAAATGTAACCAATGTATGTAACGTACATATCATATGGAATCAAATGTATGTAATGTATGTATCATATGTAATGAAATATATGCAATTTTATGTATCATAGGCAATGAAATGTGTGTATGTATGCAATGTAAGTATCACATGTAACCTAAATATGAAATCATAATTTTAATGAAAAAAAAATGAATGTATTATATGTATGTAATTTATCTGAGAAATAATAAAATGTTAAAAAAATTATGATTAATTTTTTTAACATTTTATTAAAAATGTTAAAAAAATTAATAATAATCTGTAATAATCATATGTGTGTAATTTATCTGAGACATTATCATATTATTATTATTATTATTATTATTATTATTATTATTATTATTATTATTATTATTATTAACCCTATTCAAAAATTCAGTGTACCCTTCATTTTTAATATTAGAATAACACGTGTTGTAATAGATGCAAAAAAAGTATTATTATCAAAAATTTTATTGAAATGCAATGAATCACATATGCAGCACTACATGCTGAATTTTGTAAAAATTACAAGCTGGAATGTCACTAAGGATGATTATTGTAATTGTGTAAATATTCAGAAATGAATACAAATAAATAAATAAATAAAATAAATAATAAAAATTTCAAACATTCCAAATTATTGTTTGTGTGTGTGCGTGTAAATGAATTGCTCATCCAATGGCTGTAGTCAATATCAGACCTATTAAACATCAGCCTACTTCCAGCACAGCAATCGAACCAATAAACAATAACTAACCGGTGTCATCCTCAGATAAGCTTACTAAAAGGTTTTGAGGATGCAAGCTGAGACATTACATCTCAACCGAGATCAGCACACAGTAAAAAAAATCCATTTATTACATTTAAGTGCTGTAGTTACAACGCTTAAATACATTATGGCAAAAATTGTAAATATATATAATTTATTGTTATTGTATAAATACTGTAAAAATGTAAATTTATTCAACCACAACTACAAATGACCAATTTCAGTATCTACTATTAATATATTACGCCAAAAAAAATGAAAATTTGTAAGGATTTCATTGTTAAAAAAACATTATGTTTTGTAAACGCATAATATGTAATCATAACTTTAATCACAGAAAAGTATTCAATTTTTCAATCTAAAAATATTTTTGAGCTCAATAAAAAATTATTATTGTTAAAAAGAAGAAAATACTTTATTTACATAATTGAAACCCAGTCAAAACAAAATATCATACAAGCAGCAATTTGACTGGTGATACAGAGTAATTCAGATTCTACCAAAGAATCTATAAGAATACTCTATCAGGTAGTATCGTAAAATATGGACTGTTCCAAGTAATGCCGCTTTTATGTAGATCGTAAAGAGTCACTTTATTGATATTTAATTCTTGTAAATAGTTGGATAGCTTTTTGAAATTGCACCAAGTGCACCAATAACTATTTTGATGACTTTGGTGTGTTTAAACCAAAGCCGGTCAACTTCAATTACCAGAATTCGATATTCAGTGATTTTGTTTTAAAATTTCTTTGTTGTTGATGTTATTATCACTGGGTACAACGATATCAATAATCCAAACCTGTCGATGTTCGATAATTGTGATGGCAGGTCTATTGTGTTCCAAATGCCAATCAGTTTATATTCTAAACTTGCAAAGAATTTTTGCTCATTTTTTCCTAGTACTGTCTCTATTTTACGCTGCCACCAGTTATCAGAAGTAGTAAAGCCATATTTTTTGCATACATGACAATGAATTATTTTGGGCACTTGATCACGCGGTTATTTATAATCAGTTTGAGCTATCTTGTGCAGGTAGTGATTAGATGTTCCACAGTCTCATCTTTCTGATCGCTTAATCTTCATTTGCTACTATTATTGATGTTCAAAATTTTTGGTTGATTGCATTAGTTTGTAATGCCTGTTCTTGAGCTGCTAGAATAAATCATTCTATTTCTTTTTTAATATATCCAGTATTGTGTAGGCAGACGGATGCACGCACGATGTTATGGCTCCACCCGTTTATGTAGGTTTGAAGTGGTTTTAAATCATGTTTTTAATCCAAAAGGGTTGCTGTTTAATTCCACTAGTCACTCTGAAGACAGGGACATTTAAATCATCAAAATTGGCTAAGTAATATCCAAATTTTGTGTGCTGAAAGTCATAGAGTGAACTACAGTCACCAACCAACAAATATAAAAGGACGTCGCTATTTTAAACGTCGCACAACAGTCGCTAAAGAGAAGAAAGTCCAAAGGTCACTGAGACAGTGAAGTCAAGGAAAATGAGCTGTAACAAGTGCAATAAGCCATTAAGTGACGAAGGGAACGGGTCGCCTTGTTCTGGATATCGCCGAAGACAACACTTCTGATGTTCTGGGATCTCAGAAAGCACGTGGAAAGCAAAAGGAGCCGCAAAACGGACCGAATGGCGCTGTCTACAATGCCATGAGAAAATAAAGAACAAAGAACACACACCAAATAAGAGCAACGATGCACATCAAAGTAAATCCCTTCCTGATTCTAAAATTACACACAACTTAGATTCTTTCAAATGTATGGTTAAAAATTTGCAAAATACACACATGGAACAAATTAACAAACAATTCCAGGAGTACGAAAAGTATATACAATACAATAACATGACAGTTGAAGGAATGTTAGGAACCGTGCGAGAAATAAAGACAAAATTAACGGTAGCGATAGAAACACAAGAAACACTCAAGCGCGAAAATGAAGAATTGCGGAAAGAGATAAACACACACTGAAGTGTCAAATGGAGCACATGCTACAAAAAGAAAGAAAAAAGAACTTCAAATTGAGGGAATAACAAAAAAAAGAGAGAAGATTTAAGCAATATAATGCAACTGATCGGCAGCAAAATTTGCATTCAAGTCGTAACCACAGACATTGTCTTTATTAACCGAGACCCACAAAAAAACAAAGAGAGAGACCACCACCAATCATCGCTCATTTTACCAGCAGAGGTGTGAGAGACTCCATTCTTGCAGCAAGCAAGAAATTAACCCGACAACTTCGATCCTAACTGACAAGAAACTCCCAACAAAAATCCATATAACTGAACACTGGACTCCATACTATAAAAAATTTTATACCGAGCAAGGAAGACAAAAACAGAGAAAAATTACACGTTTCTGTGGACTAAGGATTCGCAGATAATTATAAGAAAGAATGAAAACACTCGCGTTTATATATTTGCAAAAGAAACCGACCTACACAGCCTACCAATATAAAACACTAACTCTTCACATCCTTAAGAACAAGATTAGAAATCACTTAAAAACTCTATAAGGGAGATCTCAAATAAAGGCGAACATATCCAGTCAGACAATATGAACTTCATTGTCTTTGACTCTTTGAAGAAATGGTCATAAAATATTTCCACCAATACCAACTTCACTATCATATACACAAACATAAGAAGTATAAAAAACCACATTGGCTTACATTGATAACACTCCTCAACTACACCATTACAAACATAGATGAGCTAATACTGACCGCGGTTGCAATAAACGACAAAGAAATCAACGCATACAACATTAATAATTACCAAATCTACAACTTATGTAGATCAAACAAAAGAGGAGGTGGTATCGTGGCATTTATCAAAGAAAAAAATACAATGTGACTGAAAAACAAACTTATTTCGAACATGCGGAAACACTAATTTTGAAAATCACAAATAGCCACAAACATAGTATCAAATACACACAATAAACACAATATACAGACCCCCAGATAATAATCCACTCAGCTTTCTTCATGAGTTAGAAGCATGGTTAAACGGCAACCAGCCCCATACAACACATAGGATCATCCAAATAGGAGACATTAATATAAATACTCTTGACCACGCTTCTTCAACTACTAACAGATACCTTGATATGCTAAGTCGGTACAACATAAATTCTAACATTAACTCCCCAACAAGAAAAGAAAAGAAATACTCAAGATTTCAGTAACGCAATCATGCATTGACCATATCAACACTCCCATTCATACATATCCATCATCAGTAATGAACGTCAAAACTGCCGATCACTACTTTGTCTCAACTTCGTTTTATTACGTTACCAATCCTCCCCCCCTCCCACCACCACAGAAGTCGACAAAACTCGATCATATTAAAGAGCATTGTCGATACCCATGTAAAAAATACAGACTAGAATTGCCAATTAAAATAAATGATCCTGTAACATTATTTTAATTGGAAAGTAACGAAGCCTACACAAACTAGGCGACAAACAGACAACAATCCATAGATAAATGGCGACACACTAAAAAGTATTACTGTAAAATAAAATCTATGTAAAAAACTAAAAAAGCCACCCAGTAACACACATTTACAAACTTATACAAAAACACAAGAAATCAACTAACAACAAAAATTCGTAGGGCAAAAAAGACACTGCTCTTCCAAAAATTCATGAATATATCGACAACATAAAGCAAACATGAGCTACACTCAACGAATTAGTAACTCGAAAAAAGAAAACTTCAGCACAAGATTTTATTGTAAAAAGTTTCGGACAGGATACAAACCAACAGTAACTAGCAGACTCATTCAACCATGCCCTCACAAACAATATCACACAACTCAAAAAAGGGAATCTACCAACGATCAACAAAACACTACCGACACAATGTCAACAACAAACTTTTTTTTTCAGCCGTAACAAAACAGGAACTGAAAGAAGCACTCTTACTGCTAAAACCAAAGACCACTCCACGAATAGACAAAACAATACTCACTTACCTTTTAACTCACTTTTAACAAATAAATCCAATACTTTTGAAACTCGTGAATATAAATGTTCGGCACTGGCATTATTCCACAACAACTAAAAACTGCAATAATTACGCCAATTTACAAACATAGTAAAAGAAACTATACTCAGAACTACAGACCAATAGCTACCCTACTAGTCATCTCAAAAATTCTAGAAAAAATAACACACACCAGACTACAGAACTATTTACAGAAGTACTACATCATATCACAAAACCAATACGGCTTTCAGAAAACAAACAGCACCATCACTTTATTAGAAGACATCGCCGACGCAATAAACAAAGCTCTCGATAAAAACAAGTACGCCGTCCTTATACTGCTTAATTTAACCAAAGCATAAAATTTAACCAAAGCATTTTATACCCTTGAACATGACATACTATTCACCAAACTATTCTCAATAGGTATAAGAGGAACACTGCATACATGGTTCATGAACTACCTCTCAAACAGAACACAAGTAACAAAAATAGGTACATGTCACAGTCGGAGTATACAAATAAAACACAGTGTCCCTCAAGGCGCCATATTATCACCCACTCTATTCAACATATACATTAACGATGTTCATAACATGTCCATAAGAAGTCAAATATTTCAGTACACAGATGATACCGCACTACTAGCAATCCACACAGACATCAACACGACTCTCTCCAAAGCACAACAAGATCTAAATGAAATCACAACATACTTCTACCAAAATGTAATTGTAATCAACGGCATCAAAACACATGTTAATAATACACAACCCAAGAATCATGCGCCCCGCACCACTATCGATATATTGTCACACATACCGCTGCATTAACAACAACAACAACAAAAAAAAAAAAAAACAGCCAATATCCCGAAATCAAACCTGTAACACCTGCAAAATACCTTGGTCTCTATATAGACTGCCACCTTAAATGGACAAAATATATAGAATACCTGCATACCAAACTCCGCATCATCGCAGCAAAACTCTTCCAAGTAAAATACATTATTCCATCCAACATACAAAAAACTCCTATATCACGGTATCTGCGAATCCCTACTCAGATACGGTATAACAGTCTTTGCAAACACATCAAACAGCCCCCTAACAAAATTAGAAATATTACATAGGAAAATTGTGTCGATAGTGATTTGGACACCTTACACGCAACAACCAATATCCGACAAGCACATGGCGATACACAGAATCCTGAGCATTATAAATCTGAAACACTACATAACATTAATAAGGAATTACTTCAACATCACCTGTCGAAATAACAGAGACACATGTCGTATGACACGACGTACAACAACTCTCTACATCCCTACACCCTTCAACAACTCATACGGCTCTTTTGTGAGATCACATCAGATACCCACGCTACTCAACAACCTACCAAGAAAGTTAAAACACGTAGATAACTACAGAACATTAAAAAACGAACTCTGGAAAATATACCAACACAGTTAACATACCATTAACACTAATATGCACATCACAAATCACCAGCATCCACTGACTACATCCCATCCATAAACAGTAACAACAACATAAATAATGAAGGCTAATCCCACTCTCTTCATAAAAGCTAACCCAAGCTTCGAATTAGGTGGGATTAATATGCCATTCGTCTACACGATATCCTAATAATCAAAGAGTGCAGATTATGTAACAAAACAGTCAGTAAGGTGTATAACAATAATGAAGGCAGTGATAACATTATTCAGATAAGCTCTACAAAGCTTCCAGGAAGAAGCGCTATCCAAAGAAACAAGAAAATATTATAATCGATTTAATAAAAAATGAATCGTTGTAAATTTAAATGAATCATTGTAAATATGAATGTGAAAAAAGGTGTAAAAAACATTACAAATATCATTATTTATGCAATTTAAATAAGATATTTTCCTAGCATTCTGTACTGAAAAAAAAATTATGTAGATAGATAATTATGTAATCTATCCAGTGTAACTGAACTATAACTGATTGTAAACTATTGCTAAAATCGTTATTTCTACTAATAACACACGAATTGTTGAACTATATGACTTGCGCACTGTACACAGTATGCGATAAATTGGAATCTGAATCGAACCACAAGTGAAAAATTGTAGTATTATCTCTTAAATTGTATTTAATTATATTAAATTGTATGTATTATAAATATGCGTATGATATGTATTATATAAATTGTATGTATAATTAAATTATATGTATAATTCATTTGACAGATAATAAAGTATTATTTGACAGAAAAAAAAGTATTATTATTATTACTAAGACAACAATACCACATTATAAATGTGGTATTGTTGTCTTAATTGTACAGGGTATATGCATGTAATTTGAGAGATAATAAAGGGTGTATTATTATTATTATTATTATTATTATTATTATTATTATTATTATTATTATTATTATTATTATTATTATTATTCAGAAGAGATTATTCAACTAATGAACTAATGAATGCTCAGTTTGCTAAATCTATCAGTCTTGTGTCTGCAACCTTGAGCTCACTGGATAAAGAAACTCAAATGTATCGGGTGAGGAGCTCTATAGATGTTGTACGAACTGAATAACAATTCTGCAATATGGATTGATGTGATTGATATCAGCACGGATGCTAAAAGAGTGTTGAGCTGTAGAAAGTTTTTCCACTTGGTTAAAAATTAAATTAAACTTGCCAAGAAATTATATTCTTGTTTAATCCTTAATCCAAGTGAAGTATATTCACGACTTGGCTACTCGTATATATAGAGGCTGATGACTTCACGTCATTATAACGGATTAACACAAAAATATAATTTCTTGGCAAGTTTAATTTAGTGTACAGCTGAACTGGCTGTTCCTTCGATCAGGCTGTGTAAGACTCAAGTCTCGGAAAAGGGAAGATTCCATTGAAGTGCAAAGCATGTATGATAACCCTATTGCGCAAAAGTGGTACAAAGACTGCCGGTTAGACACGTTAGTCTTTATATTACCCTTGATGGTAAAAAAGACTGATGTGTCTCACCATAGACCTATCAGTATCTCTGGAGTGGTGGGAAAAATCCTGAGTAGATGGTAAGAACTCGCATATAAAAATGACAATCTATTTTTGTATGCGAGTGCAGAGAATCTATACTTTGCAACGACCAGCATCGGTTTACTAAGGGAATGTCATGTTTGAGTAACTTGCTTATATTTTATAATAACGTTACCGCTGAGAGACAAATAGATACATCATGATACTTTCGGACTTTACTAAGGTTTTCGACAGAATGCAACACGAAAGTCTGTATAAATTGGAAAATATGGCACTGAATTATAAAATTTAGCATGAATAAGAGATTGGCCTGACTAACAGATATCAAAAAGTAGTATATGGGAGGGTGAGCCTGCAATATCGGAAGGATCAGTCCTTGGCCCACTGTTATTCGATTTGTACATCAATGACATTGAGAAAAATTTGACAGGCAACATATAGCTATTTGCTAATGATACAAAGACAGGCAAGGTAATCAGAAATGCTGCTGATATGCAGTACTTGCAGAATGATTTGAATAAGCTGGAATTGTGGGCATTGAAAAATTGCTATCAGTTCATTGTTAATAAATGTAAAGTCATGCACTTTGATCACATTAAATATCCAATGCCATATTATATTTGTGGGATTATACTAGAAGAATCTGATCAGGCTAGGGATCTGAGATTTGTAGTGGATAGGAAGTTGAAGTTCGAAGGCCGTATAGCAAAGACTGAAAATACAACTCAGAGGATATTGCAATGCTGAAATTGCAATATCCTCTGAGTTTTATCCTCGAATTTTAACATGTAAAGATAAGTAAGTCGTTTTCTTTCTTACAAGGTCTTGACACAACCTCACTTGAAATTTTGAGCCAGGTATGGTCTCCAGATTATGAGGACAGATTGAAAATTTGACGACTGCAGACACAGCAAACAGAAGAAAGGGGATGATATGATTGAGACATACAAAAGAGTCCTACACGGTACCAGTAAATATCATTTTTAGTTTTATGGAGGACGGGAGGTCACCTATGGGAGTTGAGAATGAATGCAGTCAAGAAGGGGGGGGACAGCTAGATATATCTCACATAGAGGTGGGGCGTGATTGGAGTGAACTACCTTCGGAGGATGTGAGTGCAAGCAGTGAGAATGAATTCAAGAAAGGTTGGTGAGGGT
Source organism: Typopeltis vanoorti (assembly GCF_054136105.1). Classification (NCBI taxonomy): domain Eukaryota; kingdom Metazoa; phylum Arthropoda; class Arachnida; order Uropygi; family Thelyphonidae; genus Typopeltis; species Typopeltis vanoorti. Next base: position 6,325,734 of record NC_143552.1, on the reverse strand, counting down.
GATATTTGGCCTCCCTTGATGAATCCCTAGATATAAAATGTTTTTTTTTTTTTTTTAGTTAGCATGTAAATGTGAGTGCACACACACAGACATACACGCGTATGGGTGCATGGGAAGGGGGTTTGCTGGACAGGGAGTGTTTGTATCATTTTATTGGTACTTGGGAAAACATTTTTTCCCGAATACTTTCCCCGTATATTTTAATCTCACTATAATAGCTGCTGGCCCCTAGGTTTCTCTTGTCGAATGACAGTTTGTTGATCATGTCATGTCTGTAGAAATGCTGGGTGGCTTTTCGTAGTGATTATTATACCTGTATGTTATGTAATTTGTTAACTGTAGTGGTGTTACTGATGTGTTGCTCTGATAATTATGTAGTTTCTTTACTGCTGTATGCGATTTGTTGTTCTGGTTATTCTGTTGGTTGGGCTGAAGTAGTGTTTTAGCATGACTGTGTAGTGGCATAAGTGTTTTACCTTAAATATTTTGTTTCTCATTGCGGCCCGTATGAGTGTGGGCTCTTCTCTTTGCTCCCAGGATATCAGTTTTACAATTTTATATTGCAATGCTTATAATCGGTTCACTTTGTAGTGTGTGAAGAATGCGTATTTGTAATTGCATATCTTAAGGTGTTTTCACATAACGTCTTATAGATTAGTATTTTTTATATGTGGAACCTTAGTGTTTTAATCAGAATTGTTTGTTTGCTATATCCGTAGTTGGTTGTGTAGATAATTTGTATGACTATTCCAACTTAGATAAACATCGAAATGAAGTCCGAGGTATCGTGTTGTTTTTACTTGCATAATAATAACAATAATAATTTTAACACTTTATTATGTTTCAGATAAATTACATAAATTAAATTAAATTTTGCATGTAATGTAAAATTTAAGCAATGATGCTACATTTTATTTCATATTTCATATTGTAAAAGAATACGTTGGAATGTAACTTGAGATGTGGTTCACTGTACATATGGAAATGTTTGTGCTAGAAATATTTGTTTAATTATTGCAGTAATAAAAAAAAAGGAATATATTATTTTCTCCTATTCTTAATCCCGAATAGTTTTTATTTATGTGATGGGATAAATAACAGATTTTTGGAAATACAACCTGTGTCGTATTTTTTAATTACAAGTGGTAATTTAAAACTGATTATGACAAAAAAAAAAAAAAACATGCTGTAAGATGAGTATATCACGATTTTCTAGCGGCCAGTTTGTTGGTTTATTCGTGGGATGGGTGGATATGAAAGCGGTTTCATGAAAATATGAAAGCGGTTTCAATGATAATAATAATTGTCTTCAGTATGAGACCAGCGAATTAACCTTTATGACAATCTTCTCGCTTCCTAAGAGGCGATGGAACTTGGGAGCCCAACCAACGCTTCGTTGCACTATGGAAGTGCCACCGTAATTATTACGAAACAAACAACATACTTTGAATGCTCGAAAATGATAATAATTCAGTCGCTTTCTGTTAGCAATCTGTTTTTTTTTTTTTCAAAAATTGTAAAAGAAAAAAAAATTTTCCTGATTGTGTCTTCAGTGATCTCTACTTTAGCATAACAGAAGAACTGTAATATATCTCAAAAAAAAATGCAGGAAAAGTATAAAAGAAAGTCTCTGATCCCTAAAACTAAATAATCTGATGAATAAATAACCAAACCATGCCGAAGAATAGAAAGTTAAAGATTTATATTCTACGGCTCTTTCTTTCATATCTCTTTCTTAATGACCGCGTATGTCTTTCTATGAAACGCAACTTAACAGGCTTTGCTCAAAAAAATTTCCCCCTCCCCACTGTTTGCTAATCGAAGACAAACATGAAACAATTCCTGAAGTTAAATTGTATGGGGTATATTTTAAACTTGACATAATGCAATTTAGGCGGCGTCTCTAGTTCCGGTTATTTCAACTATTTACAACTCTTTAATTCAGGAATGTCGTTTTTGTCCACACAGTCGTTGAAATTCTTTTAATGCCTTCTTTTTGTTTTTTGTTCGTTTTGTTTTTAGGAAATCGTAACAGCTACACTTTTTGTTCATTGTTTGCAAAACTGTATAATAACTTTGTGTGCCCTCCCGTGGCTTGGCCTATTCATTTTCAATCATTTCTTCAGGCAATTATTAGGAAAGCGTCTGGCTCTTTTGGTGTTCTGGCGCTCGTACATCTGTGTTATTATACTGCATAAATCCTACGTTGATTGATCACTTGTCATATCTGCTGCAAATTACTAACTTATTCTTTTCTGGTCCATCATCTATTTTTATGTACGCACGTTTTTTTTTTTTTTTTTAAATGTATGATGGATATTTCATCTCCACCTTCAAATTCCTTCATTACTTATCTCTTATGTTTTCTGAGCTATTTAGAAATAATAAAATAGCAATCTTGTCTTGAGTGGCAGATTTAATACTGCCCAGTCAGATAACTGAATATTGTAGAGTGAATGCTTATTTTAGATTATGTGAATTAATTGTACTGTATATTGATTGAGTTTATGACATTGTTGCAAATATCAGCATTTGGTAGGCTTTGGCAATTCTTTTAAATCAGTTTGAATCAACGAATTAAAGTGCCATTTATTTCAACTTACGATAAGATGTTGGTAATGATATTTGCATATAATTATAGTTATTGTAATGAGTCATACAGTGCTTCCCAAATTTATGAATGTCAGGGCCCCCTTTCGAAAAATTAAAATATTTCACGGCTCCTTAGAAAAAAAATCGTAATAATAGACATATATTATTATAATATTTATTGTATTTATATTCAATACAAAACATACACAGCGAATATTACAAAACTCAAATGCAATTACATTTTTAGCATCTTACATACACTTTTGACATGGCTCATTATCTCATATTTTTATATAGATAGATATATTGTTATTGTACATTTGCAATACAAGCACAGAAACGTAAAAGGATTATGGATCTAATTGCTACGTTTCGCATTTAAAAGGGAATGATTCCAAGTAACTAGACCCACGATTAGTAATAAAGAAAGAATTAAAAACATAAAAAAAGTTTAATAACAATTTAATCTGATGGATGTGTTTCAATACTGCTACACAAAAAGTCAATATCAAGTGAAATATTTGAAACTACAATTCTTAGATTTCTGCTTTGAAATGAAACTTATATGAATAAGCATATATTTACTAATATTCATTAAGCGCCGAAATACGCAGGAAGCAAAATTGTAAACCCGCACCAATGTGTGATTTTTTTTCCATTAAAAGGTAAAAAATAACAAAAAAGAAATAATAAATAATAAAAATTAAATACGTTTCTTTTAAGATAAAAAAAACTACTTAGTCTTAAAAGATTTTAAATTTGTTTTCATTATTTCACGGCTCCCCTCAACCAAACCTACGGCCCCAAAGAGGCCGGTGCCCACAGTTTGGGAACGCTGCTTTAAGGTGATTGGATTTTCAGATGCGTTTTGAAGAACTAATAGTAAAGGACAAGCAGAAATGCCACCCTTCGCATGACGGATAGAGATGGTATGTCCATAGTGATCAGTTTTCCCCCCCTCAACTGATTGCAAAGACTGAGCTGAAATTTCGCTTGGAATATAAAGATTTATTTTGGCATTTCAAGTAAGCTTTGTAACCTTGCTTTTTAACCGATATACAACAGAGAAAATCGAGATTATTCCATCCGACAGTTTCACGCCTGCATTGCTCGGTTGGTATAGGCAATATCTTTTAGATGGAAAGACCTGTGGTCGGATTCAGTCTAAGACGCAGAGAACCTTCATAAGAGCTCTTCAACTGAATGAGAGCATAGTTTGCCTCCAACAAACCCACAGAGTTTTCATCCAGCAAACTTGCTAGATGCAGGTTTGTTTTTTTATTTCACACAGACAAAGCAGTTTGTTAACATAGATATAATTTGCGTGACTTCCTAGGCATAGCAGACAAGAGAGAAAGAGAGAGAGAGAGAGAGAGAGAGAGAGAGAGAGAGAGACTGTTTGCATTGTCCTTAGAGAGTACAATGTGCTTTGTGTCATATTCAAGCAAAAAAAAAAAAAACATAGTTCAGTAGTCTTTTGTATGGTGTCTAAACATTATAATATCCGTAAATGAATGAATAGAAATAATACTGGTACCACTGAAAAATATGTAATTATTTTTGAAATGAAATTTTATTACGTTAAAACAAATGTAATGGAAATTTATCTGCTAACACACACTTTACTTCTCAATTAGGATTAGTAAATTTCTAAATTACTAATTTCTAATTTTTTTTTATTTCTAATTTGAAGAGAAGATTTGGGGCTTCCGAAAACCTGCTAAGTGCACTGATAATGTGCCAAAGGAACACTTGATGAAAATTTTGCCTTGAATTATTTCCTAGACTGATCACTTCATACATTTCGCAATTTGAATGAAATATTTTGTTAGTAAAATTCTTCTCTGTTTGAGGAGATAAAATCATTTTGGATACACACCGAAATAATAATATTTGCATTCCATGACACTCGCAGATGCTGCTTTATTTTTGCCATTCAATGACTAAGTTAATTGCCTGTTGAACATTTTTTACAATGCGTTTTACTTTTCAGAGATAGTTAAATAACTATAACCAATTTATTTTTGAAAAAGTATCCCCATCTCTTATTATTATTATTATTATTATTATTATTATTATTATTATTATTATTATTATTATTATTATTATTATCATCATCATCATCATCATCATCATCATCCAAATTCAACCCCTACTTGCAAAAATATGTAATAGCAGTTGAAGTCATCCAAGCACGTACCAACAAACAGTAAAATCAACACATGGCATGTGACCAGTATAGAAACATAGCCATGAAACCACCGCCATCTATTATCTTCCTCAGATAAGCTCTGCAAAGCTGCGAGGAAGAAATCAGAAAAGCCTCCCAAAGAAACAGAAGAAACAATTATTATTTTATTATTATTATTATTATTATTATAAATTGTGTATATGTATATAGGCTGTATAAAAAAAAAATATATATATATATATATATATATATATATATAAATTAAACATATTAATATATTATTCACATACATATTATGTATGTATGTATACGTTCATATTTTGTCAAACTTTGAAAAAAAAACACCCTTTAAATTTTAACATGCAATGTTACAGTTTTACTTTGCAATGTTAACTTTAACAAAAGTACACGTAAATTATGGTAGTATTATAATTGTAACTAATAACACAAGAATTATCCTGTTATAGCATTGCACATTATGCAAATTATAATTAGAAATTGCTCTTGAAACACATGAAAAAATGTAACATCATTGCTTAAATTCTACATCATATGTATGCAATTTATCAGAGACAAAAATAAAGTATTATTATTATAAAAAAAATCAATCCTCATAATCAAAGACAGCAGATTATGTAACAAAACAGTCAGTAAGGTGTATAACAATAATGAAGATACTGTTATTAAAAAAATGTGCATATGTAAATAGGCTGTATAATAATAAACTATGATATTGATATTGAAAAAAATTATATACATTTATATTTAAAAAAATCTCTGTACTCTACGTTTTTTCTACTGAACAGAAAATGTAATAGTATACTTTATTGTATATATGTAAATACTCTGTATGATGATAAATAAAATGTTATTATTATTTAAAAAATCATCATCATCATCATCATCATTATTATTATTATTATTATTATCATCATCATCATCAGTTAACACACTTTGAACAGATAAATCCAATACTTCTGAGACTCGTGAACTTCTGAGATTCGACACTGGTATTATTCTAAACAAATAAACAGTACGATAATTACGCCAATTTATAAGCATGGCAAAAGAAAAAAATACATAGAACTACAGACCAATAGCTACCAGTCATCTCCAAAATTCTTGAAAAAATAACACGCAAAACCAATGAGGCTATCAGAAAACAAAAATCATGATAACCTTAGTAGAAAATACTGTCGACACCATAAACATAGCTCTCGATAAAAGCAAGTTCGATTCGGCTTTTGATATACTTCAAAGTGACGTACTGTTGAAGAAATTACATTCAGTTAGAATAAAAGGAACACTGCATGCCAGGTTCAGAAACTATCTCTCAAACAGAACACAAGTAACAAAAATAGGCATACATTACAGCCAGGCTATGCAGATAAAACATGAAGTCCCACAAGGCACTATATTATCACTTGCCCTGTTCAACATATACATTAACTACGTTCACAACTTGGACACCCGAAGTAAAATATGTCAATATGCAGACTAGCAGTCCACAAAGACATCAACAGCACTCTTTGCAAAGCATGACAAAACTCAAATGAAATCACAACATACTTCTACCAAAACTCAATTGTAATCAACGACACCAAAACGCAGATATTAATTATACATAATCCGAGAATCATGCGCACCTCACCACCATTGCTACACTGTTACGCATACCACTGCATTAACAACAAATATAGCTACCAATGTCCTGAAATCACACCCGTAACATATGCAAAATACTTTGGCCTTTACATCAATTGCCACTACAAATGGACAAAACATATAAAATACTTACATACGGTATAACAGTCTATGCAAGTACATCAAACAGCCTTCTAGCGAAAATAAAAACATTACATCGGAAAATAATTTCAAACGTGATTTGGTGATGCACAAAATCCTGAGCATAAAAAATCTACACTATTTAATGATACTAAGAAATTACTTCAACAACACTTATCGTAACAACAGAGACACGTATCGCATAACACGACCCACCACAACTCTTAACACCCTAAGATCCTTCAACAACTCATACAGTTGGGCAGTGAGATTACATCTCATACCCATGCTACTCAACAACCTACCACAAAATTTAAAACACACAGACAATTACATAACGTTAAAACACGAAGTAAAACACCTGTTTTTCACTTCACAAACCACCAGCATCCAATGTAACGCCTGCTTTTCACACATAAAAATACCAAACCTAAATAATTTATGCTAATCCCATTCTCTTCATAAAAGCTAACCCTAGCTTCGAAGTTGATGCGATTAGCATGGCTGGCTTAATCAAATAATCCTCATTAGTCAATCACTACAATTAACTCTAAAGTCACAATACCTTAACCGTATTGTCACAATACCTTAACCGATAATAATAGGGACCATAATTATTAATATTGTTTACCTATCTCCCTTAATGTAAAACAACATACATCTCCTAGAGGATGAGTTTTACATTAGGGCAAATACTAATATAGCGATCGTAGCTTAATCCACCTTTACAACGAGTTGCCCGGTATTGTACCACCCAGGTACGCTTACAGCTCGCGCTTAGACTCGCCGAAATTTTATAGCTTGCTATATTCTGCATGAAACTCTTTGATTTCTATCTTAGAGTTTTCTTATTCGGCTTTGAAATAATGTGGGATTAAATATTTCCTTAATTTAAATAATTTTAACATCGCTGAAGTGAAGCCTTTTGGCTCTTTATTTCATTAATTATATATATATCAACTACAATTATATCAATTCAATCACCTACTTTGTGTAACTGTGAAGTATATTTGCAAACGATTACTGTGATCGTTATAATTCTGTTATATGAATTCCACATTATGCGATTATAAAGATATTAAGAGCGAAAAGTGCAACGTAAGAAATTATAACACTGTTGCCTAAATATTATAAAATATAAGTCATTCTCTGAAATGTAATGAAAAGTGAATGCAAAGAGATGTACCAAATTGTACACTTGATTAGTACAGAATTGTAATGTTGTAAAATTGCAAATTTCATTCTTCATTGTTGCTGTCGATCTTTTTTTTATTTTAATTATTATTGTGAAAAGTGAAATGAATGCATATTGCATTAACTATTGCATGCTAATAAAAAAGTAATTGTTAATGTTAATTGTGAATAAAATGAATTGTAAAGTTAACATGTAAATGACAATATAAAAAATAGCAATTTATTTTAATGTAAAACTGTAACGGTAAATTATTTTCCTTCGAATTACTATTAATTTTAACATTAATTATAATATTGCATTGTCCTAATATAATAATTTTCATAACATGTAACAAAATGTACCCTACACTCGTAATTTCTTTGAAAGATAATCAACCGTGTTAAAATCGTTGCTGTCGAATTTTTTTATCTTAATTTATTATTGTTAAAAGTGAAATGAATGCGTTTAAAATTATGTATTTCATATTAACAAAAAAGTAATTGTTAATGTGAATTGGGAATAAAAAAATAAATAAATTGTAAAATTAAAATGTAAATGACAAAACGCAGAAATAGCTACTTAGCTGTTTTAATGTTATTATTGTTTAAAATATTATTATTATTATTATATAACATTCTGTACTAAACCGAAAATACATGTGAATAGTCCAAGCTGTATGATAATGATAACACTTTGTCAAATAAAAAAAGGAAACATATATATATATATATATATATATATAATAAAATTTAAAATGCAGCATGCAATCATATCAACTACCTTTCGTAACAGTGAAGTATAAAGTATATTTGCAAACAATTACTGTGATCGTTATTATTCTGTTACATGAATTCCGCATTATGCAATTATAAAGATATTAAGAGTGAAAAGTGTAACCTAAGAATTATAGCACTTTGCCTAAATATTATAAAATATACACCAATCTCTGAGAGGTAATTAAAGTAAAGTGATACAAAATTATTATACCGAATAGTACACAGGGTTAGTACAGAATCGTAAAGTTGTAAAATTGCAAAATTTCATTGGTTCATTGCTGCTGTCGATTTTTTTTTATTTTAATTCATTATTGTGAAAATTGAAATGAATGCATTTAAAATTATGCATTGCATGTTAACAAAAAAAGTAATTGTTAATGTGAATTGAGAATAAAAAAATTGTAATTACTAATGTGAATTGAGAATAAAAAATTGTAATTACTAATGTGAATTGAGAATAAAAAAATAAATAAATTGTAAAATTAAAATGTAAATGACAAAATGCGGAAATAGCTGCTTAACTGTTTTAACGTGAAACTGTAACTGTAAATTGCTTTCGTTAGGATTACTATTAATTTTAACATTAATTATAGAATTACGTTCACCTAATCATAATAATTTTAATAATATGCAACAATGACACACTCGTGTCATTTCTTTGAAAGATAATAAGATGTGTGTGTTTTAAAAATATATCATTATTATTATTAAAAGAGACCTCCAGGGAGTCAGAGACTCATCGAGGAAGGCCACATATTACACTACACGCACCAGCTATCATACTTATTCTTGAATTCATTCACACTGCTTGCACACCCAACATAAGGCTGTGGTTAAATATCAGATATAGTTTTTTTCTCAAAAACCTGTAGTCACTTCTTAATCTATAATTTGCCTTGAAACTCTCTAAATGAAATGTTGGTCCAATTTTTTACACCATTAATGTATTTCATGTCTGGAATAAGTCTCTCAAGGGTCTGTCTGCATGCAGAGCCGTTACGTGGTTACATGGGACAATGCAACTAAGCTGGATGAATTACTTCCTTCGAATCGTTTTATTATCTCTCGGGCTAGTAAAGGAATCGACTCTTCGCCTCGATTCTGAATTCGTGATGCGATCAGTGTATAGTGTTTTAGGAGAAGTATATACACAGAAGTATATGCTTAGATTCAGTTAAATTTAAACTTTTTTAAATCTTCCTCTTTAAATAAGTGAAAATTTCACTTTCATAGAAGAAAATTGAAATTACAAGTGTATCAATAACACAGAATCTCTTTGTAATTGTAATTTAATTTTTTTTGTCTACCTATTGTATTTTCGTAAGGCATCACTGTAGCAATACACACAATAGACTACACTGATATTTACATTTTGTCTGGCCGAAATTACGAAATCATGTCTGTTCACCGTGTTTTTCACTCATCACTCTGTTTGAAGAATGAAAAGTCCTTCCCTTAGTACTGTAGTATTAAGGGAAGGAAAAACTTCACTCACCTTTAGCTGGAAAGACGAAATGTCGTTACATACTGACGGTGCTGTGGAAGTGGCTCTGGCGTAAAAAACTTTTTTGACTAGTCCGCAGAGCATTGAAAACACGTGATATGGCAATGGTGCAACGAATCATGCAACATGCTTTTTCAATCTGATGAATATGGTAAATGTTCGGAGGATCTACTTTCCTATTATGCCAGAGTTTCTCATCCCAGTTGTAAAGTGGTGCAAAGTGCAGGTGGTGATGGAATGAGGGGCCTCCTAGTGCTGTCTTAACTTACCACACAGCTTATTATATTAAAAGTGGCAGGCTTATAGAATAGACTCAAGTCTCTGCAATCAGCAAGCCATGTTGTAGGTGTCATTACGAAATGAGTTGATGAAAATTGTGTTAAAGAATTTGACTGGTCTGCACTCAAAACAGTACAGGGGCTGGTGGTCATGTTGAAAGAACGGTTTAAAATGCTCATAGTATCAGTTTCGTTATTAAAACATTCACTTTTAAAGCCCTTAAACTCATGATTGAAGTATTGTTGTAGTATTAGTAGTATTATTGAATATAATATATCTATTTTATTCACTATATCTTTATGCTATATTGAATATATCTTTTTTTTTATTTATAAAATGCGATAAAAAAGTAAGATGAAGTCTTCTAGTTCCTAACGGGAACGCCTCCCTACGGTATGCGATGATTTCTAGGGGGAGGGGGGGTGCATATTGCAGAATTCAAATTCAGCAGTTTTAGAAAGAAACGAGAATACATTTTCGTGTAAAAACTTCAAATGTGTTATTATACATTTACATTCTCTGACAATATAACACTTTTTAGTAACGACTTATATCTGAAAAGTTTATATTTAGCTTTCTGCTATAAAAATGTGTATATTCGTAGGTAGGCTTCGTCTCAAATCTGTTTCTTTACACTTAATCAGGACTGAGGATGTGAAATTTATGAAATATTCTATAGGGCGCAAAGTTTAAAAGTTTGGGAACGTTTCTTCTACTTAAACACTGTCGATTTGTTCAAAACTAAGATGGGACCCTCATCGCTCACTGTCTTCATATGATGAACTGGACTTCTGAAATAACAGAAGAGCTTTTAGGTTTTGGCGCTCCAAATATGGAGCGGCAAAACCTTCATTCGGTTTGAAATATATCTTTGGAAACTTAAGGTACAAATTCAGTGGATCATAATATATTTCGACGTAGAAATTAGAATAAAACGAAAGAAAATAAAATTTTAGTCGATTAAGGTAACCTTCGTTTAATAGCAAAATGTTCCTTTCCGATGGTGTCCATCATCTGTGTTTAGCATCTTAGTGTGATGATGTTGCTGCGAGAGTGTCCAAAACCCTCAAACACTGCCATGTGATACTAATTATAGCGCTTCATAGAGCATTTTAAAAGAATTGATCATTAATCATGAACACTGAGAACTATGAAATCAAAATGATCCTTCTATTTTAACATAATTTAGTCTCTTCTTTCTTCTTTTAAAAGAAGAAAAAAGAGAAGCTAAATCTAGAAATAATTATGCACAGAAATTCCACCATCAGAGAATTGAGATACACGGACTTTTATTCTTCCATGACGCGACCTGGAAATCCATTGCTTCTCTGTTCCGAAGAGACTGGCCACAGCATCTCTTGGTAAGCCAGTTCAGAAAGTTCGAATCCTTTCCAAAAGTATTTTTGTGGGGTATTCGGACCGTGAATACCCCATCGACGATATTGAATGGAGTCTGGAAAATTAGCAGACCTCACCGCACATGTGTCCCTAGAAAACTATAAAATTGGTCAGCGGCTTAGTTGCCTTATCGCGAAAATGACTCCCTATCCGGTCGCTGCGAAGAGTAGCAAAGTGTTTTTCATTCTCGTCTTTACTGAGACAAGGATTCGTTTTGCCTTATATTCGGAAACCACTTATATTGCTGTGCAGTACATTTACTGCGACAACTATGTACACGTTATTCGAAACAATGAACTGCGTGTGTTATTGATGTCACGTGTTACTTCTTTCAAAAAAAAAAAAAATTTTTTAAGCGCTTTCTAGATATTTATGCTTTCGATTTGCCAGCACAGATTTACTCTGATGATGCGGACACATCAAAAATAAATACTGCATAAAAAAAAAGCCACTGAAACACTAAGAGTTTTGTTTTAACGAGTAAATGAATTCAAAGACAATTAATAGCATTCCTGTAAACATTTACTTGCCAAAAGCGTACATCGAATCTTAACAGCGTATACTTGTAAGTGAAAAAATTAAAAAGTACAGAGAAGTGAATATTTAAAAAACTTTTTCCTGGCTTTCCAGTTTAAAATACCAAATTACCGTCATCATTGGAAACGGCACTTGTCGTAATCACCGATTTTGGGTTAGGCATTGATTCCTGTTTAAGTGTCGTTTATCGGAGATGTTCAAATTAGCAGAAGAGGGCACTTTCTGTCTCACTGTTACGTTCCCAACTATTTAAAAAATAATCGCAAAATTCACGACATACACTTTCTGTCTTACTGTTTCTTTTTGTCTCACTGTTACGTTCCCAACTATTTAAAAAATAATCGCAAAATTCACGACATACACTTTGAGATTCCATTTCCAGATTTAGACAATTCGATCTCCCACTCTTCATTCCAATATTATGAAACGGTTTAGGCTATCATAGTTGTGTGTTGCTTTTTTTTTTTTTTTGCTGCATTGTATCATGTTTTTCCCATGCAGTGCATTGAAAAACATATGAAGCATTTCATTAGCAGCTATAAATGATTTTTTAAGCTTGTTATTAAGATTTTAGCTTATTGATATTCACATACATATCTTTCAACGGTAAGTTAATAAGCTAAAATATTAGGGAACCTCCATAGATTAGGCAGAAGAGTAGCATTTGTCCTTTATTTACAAAGACTTGGGATGTGTCCTTTCTAGTATTTTCTCTCTGTCGTCTCTTGGATTGGGGTTTGCCAGCTACAAAAGACTATGAACCCACCTTCTGGCAGACCAAACTCACATACACAAACTGACAGATATCTGAGTGTGCATAAATTGAAAGCAACTGAACGTTGAGTCTGATACGGTAACACTGAGAATGGGAATTGCATAAATTATGACATTAAATAAAATATAAAATCCTCATTAAATGGTGCCTTTGAAAATTCCAATGCATACAGATATTTTCATTTATTTTCGAATCTTGACGCTAAAGAAAAATTTTGTTTTTTTTCCCCATTTCTTTCTTGAAAGAAATAGAAAAAGAGATTCACTTTTGTCCTCACTTGTCTAGTTGTCGTTGATGTTTCAGAATTATACTCAGCGGATAAAGGTCACGAAGCTAATTTATTTGTCTGTCAATTATTTTGCTTTCAGCCGGTTTCTCCATGTCTATCTCTCTATATATTAATGTGTGTGTGTGTGTGTGTGTGTGTGTGTGTGTGTGTGTGTGTGTGTGTGTGTGTGTGTGTGTGTGTGTGTGTGTGTGTGTGTGTGTGTGTGTGTGTGTGTGTGAGAGAGAGAGAGAGAGAGAGAGAGAGAGAGAGAGAGAGAGAGAGAGAAGGACTTCACTTCCTGATCACAGCACCTCTTTGACAAGTCGGATTTAGCGCTGAAACGCGTGTTGGACTGCTGGACATCAACTGTTCGCTACGAAAACGAAACTACGTTTCCCTTTCTAATCATCGTCTTTAGTTATGCCGAACTGATTTCTTTAAATTGTATTTAGTCCCAACAATATCTATGCAGATATCGTAGGAATTGTAAATGTAAATGCCATTTAAAATGATCTTAGGTATCAACTTAGATATCTGAAGAATGAGGATCGGCAAGAAATTTGGAACTTTGTCAAAACACATTCGCTGGTCTCTCATCCCTCCCCTACTGTTTCCTACATAGCTACTGTTTTCATCAGAGAACCATGCTGAAAAGACGGCTACTGGAAAATTTAACTGAACTGAAAATAGGTAGCATCGATGATATACGAAACATCAAAGAAAAGTTGCATCAACATACGTGCGGCCAAATGCCACGCCGATATCATTAGTGGAAAAAGAAATTCAGGAAAAGGAACATTGAATAGCCAATGTTGCACACTAAACAAGAAGATGAACTTTTTATGAATTTGAAGCAGAGTTCAAGTGAAGTGATACGGACAATGGACAATGAAACTCTTTGTAATTATGGAACTTTTGAAGGTACAGTAGTGAAGAATTGGAAGAATTCTTTGAATCGGTAAGAAACAGCTGACATAAATGAGCGGAAATAAATAAATAGTGGTTTTTGTTGGAAACATAATGAAAGAAGTAATAAACAAATTTCAGATTCAAGAATAGTTTCGAAGAAACAGATTTAAAAAGAACAAACTTAAAAATAATTATAAAAGCAGTTGGATTTCATTACAACATAAGCTACATAGCTATATATATATATATATATATATATATATATATATATATATATATATATATATATATATATATATATATATATATATATATATATATATATATATATATATATATATATATATATATATATATATATATATATATATATATATATATATATATTACACTTATTACTATATATAGTATTACTTACTGTAATAGCAAAGCTGTATTTTTCTCTCAGAGTCATTTATACCAGAGCCTCAGTAACCTAATAACCTCGAGCCTCAGAGCCAAATATCCTGAGATATACAATATTTTCCGATCGAGATTATCATTAAATATTTGGATGAGTCGTTCTAAGATAATTTCAAAAAAATTTTATGCCAAATTTGCTTTCGAATTCTACCAAGAGGGAATTTGAAATCCACTCGCTGGGATGCTTCGACACCAAACAGCACGCGTTTCCAATTTCAAAGACTAGTTCTAAATTATTGACATACATAATAATAATAATAATTGCTGTTATTATCAGAATAATAGTAAAAAATTTACATTATTCAAAAAATGTGTAACGTTAACTTAATTCTAGGTGCTGATTAAATTCAAAATCTAATGAATAATTAGATTTTGAATTTAATCCAAAATCTAATTATTATGATATTCATTAGATCTGGAATTCATTAAATTATGCCTAGTTCGGAAGGAAACTGTTGGTAGGAAACCAGCAATGAAATTTTGCTTTCTGTACACATCAGGGAATTGATAATAATGATGAGTATGGTGTCCGGAATTGTATGCGATACGCAAAATATTCAGAGAAAATTCCCTAAACACTCAACATTTTGGAACACCGGACAGTCGGCCTGAAACCTCGATATTGTACCAATTATAAAGCGGTACTCTCATCCCAAAATACCCTCATCTCAGGTAATTGATATCTTCTTCGATGAGAGTGTTTTGGGGTGAACCCAGTAGCTGATCTCTTCTGCGCATTGCTAACACGTAATGGGAAAAGATCTACTCCTCATTCGCTTTGCTAGCAACCTTGTACTGCGCAGCCCGAAGTTTATGGGCGAAGCTCGCGAAAAGAGCGACCATTGTCACCTCGATACTCATGACCGTGGGCGGGGCCATCTCCTCGCTATTCTGGTAAGCGTCCAGACGTACTTAATGCAAACATGGCGAGAACAATGCTTGTATTCTTACAACGCTACCTCTAAAAACATAATGGTTACGTGCAATATAAGTAAAGCTTGAAAAGTTCGAAATAGAAATCGAATGGACTGCTAATAGTCACTGGAATTTAGATACTAGCAGTTTTCCGATCATTATTATTATTATTAGAGCAAAATTTCGGTTAACCGTTTAACCATATTGATGCTGAGACAAGCGTCAATATGGCGAAATTGCGAAATGAGCACGAGCCTTTTCGCTTTCATGCGATTCATAGATGAAGGACAAGCAATAAAAGTTCGTGAAATATTAATGATCTGAAAGAAATTTAAATAAATTCCATGCAATAACTTATCGAAATGTAGACGTACATAAAAGAAATTAAATAAAATAAGTTATTTTAAAATTGATTTGACCGAAAGTGAGTCAAAGCTAGGGTGAAAAGATGAAGGATTGAAGAGGATGACACATCAGATAAAAAACTGTAAGGTAGGCCAATAAGTGAACCGAATACTAAATATAGTATTTGGTCCACTGAATACTATGTTTAGTATTCAGTGGACCGAAGAATGGGATTCCATCATTCCATAGATGCTCTGTGAAGTGAAGAGTTGGAATATCATTGATTCAAATAACTGTTCACCGCTATTTGCGGGAAATTTCCAAGCCTTTCTATCATGGAAAGAAATGATGGGAAACCACCAGTGTCCAACGTCGTTTTCAGTAGTAAGTTCATCATTCTGGGAATTCAAAACAATAGAACACGGTATGTGGAGTAAAAAATGTGCTACAACATTTTAAGATCAAGTACTCGAACCTGCTCAACAAAACATTTAAGGAACGTTACATTCTTCAGTATGTTCTCGTTAAAATAGTGTTAAATCATTGCGTTATGGACAAGTGTCACTGAGTGGAAAACTAATTTCAGTAGTTCATACCGTGTCTTAAGTCATCATGCAGTTATTATATTCTCTTTATACTGCAGTTCATTCACTTCTTGTTATTACTTATCGTCCAGCACCTTTAAGGAAGCGGATCATTTAGGATCCAACACAATAATGCTCGTTTTTGCATCTTTATGCAAAAAACGAGCATTATTGTGGCTTGCAAGACACCTTGAAGATAAAGAAGTTCCAGACCCGTTATGGGTCGGGTTCGAAATTTGCACAAACCACACGTGCACGCGTTTTCCTCCTGATTTAATATGAGACGGAATTATTTCCTGAGACCAACGCCACGGAATGATGCACCATCTCGAGTCGAGTTTGGGAAACGTGTGAATGATGCAACGTCCCTGTTTACTTAATTCAATGCACCACCACCCTTGAAACTGGGAGTTTTCTTGATGCACGGTCACTCTGTAGCTTTCAGGAGGGGCAGTTGTCGTAATGTCAAAGCTGATAAGTGCTGTGCGATGTTTTAGTTAACGGTAATTTTTTGGAAATTGTGTGGACCTTGGGTTTTTTGTAGTCAGGCGTCATAATTGGATTCCTAAGATGAGAAGCCTGTAAGATACGAAATCAATATTGCGATTTATTTCTATTTCTTCTATCTGAAAAGTTCTGTTTAGACAACGCATCACTTCATAACTTATTTCAATACCTGAAATTCATGTTGTTTAAGAGGAGCAAAGTTTTATGAAGGTGGCAGCACCTCTCTCGTTTAGGAACAAATTTTTAATTATACGCCTACAATTTAAGCTGAGAAACTATTTTATCTGTTTTTATGACGCATTAAACAGGCAAACTTATTAAGAATTCACGTAAGCTCCAACGTAGTAATAATCATGTCAATAGGTCCTTCGCGCTAATCTGAAATCACTAAAATCTCCGCCTACCCCGTCTCGCTTTTTTCTGACTGATTCCAGAAAACTTTTTTTTTTTTTCGAAACACCTTAGTCGATACCGTAATGGGAAAATGAGATTTTGCATGAAATATGATTCTAAATATTCACCCCCCCCCCTTTCTTATGCGTACGCTTATCTGTGAGAAAATTAAAGACTGCAATTGTTAGTTTTTTTTATACGGAAGAAAGAGACACTGGGAAGAGATGGGGGGGGGGATAAAGTTGTAATTTGCGAACAGCAGAGAGAGAGAGAGGTATTCGCACGATGCACTTTCACTAAAGTGTTGCAGGATGTCGACCTTCCGTAATCGAGATAGCGTTCAATTGAAAAGTGCGTGTTCAGGATATCCACACCAGAGATAAGACGATTGAAAGACTTCTGTTTCACAAATTATTAAAATTTCCTTCGAGGTTTCTTAATCGTGTCATCTAGCTCACGAGAAGGAATGCGACAGGACAAATCAACATCAAAAGCGTTTTCGTATTCAGACGGTACTGCTATAATGAGGAAGGTCGTTGCTGAGAACCTGTTAACGGGGTGTTTAGCTGTGAGAACTGAGTCGAATTTATTCTGAGCGTCCTTTTTATCGGCCTAAACCCTTGCCCTTTCATTCATCACGACGTGTGACATCCTGTAATCTCCGCCTACCCCTCATCCATTACCCGAAAGTGTAAAAATAACAAGCACTTCTTGCCAAGTGTGTAATGCGGTAGCTCGAAGTTGAAATAAAATTACCGTGAAGGAGATACGGAAACAAGGATATCATCTGCGAGGACGTTTCTCTGATTTCATGTTGCCCTGCAACTTTTTTTAAGTATGACTTTAACTTCAGAATAATAACTGGATTTTTTAAGGAAAGCTCTGAGTAGATTCTGAGAATCTCATTATCAATCCAATTGACGTTTTCAAAATGCATAAAACTTCTTCAAGTGAGAAGTTATTTCGCTTCTCTGCAGCTTAGTAGTTGAGAACTTGCAAAGAGTTCAAAAGAGGATCGTTGGTATAAAAGCATACAGAACTAAACGGATTACGTTAATATGCTTTTTAGACACAGAGAAATGCACAAATTTTAAAAACCATATCTCTTGGAAATGAAGAAATCTTTGTTGTCATTAAGTATACCACCGAAAATCGCATCACTAAAATTCAAATTTTGTAATTCATTTGGTTATACGCATGCCAGTAAAATATTTCCTGTAGCGTCAATTACGAGTTACGTAGTATAAGGTTCCATAATCATGATTAACGTTTACCCATTGCAATATCTGGATAGCAAAATGCTCAGATTTTAAAGAGATGTCCTGCTAGCTCAATAACGCAACTTTTTTTTTATTACAAATCGGTCAGTGGACTGTAAAAACCACCATCACAAAGAAATGTAAAAAAAAAAATTCACAAATACACCCCTCGGAAGAAAAATAATGTTAATGAAAGAGTAAACTGTTCTACACTCCATCGTTCTCAGTCCCGAGCAAATAAAACAACTGGCCTTTTGGGAAAACGTGTAGGATGTATGACGTTCATTTTAGATAATGAAAGGGATGGAAGTTAGTACGTTGGATGTCCGCTAGAAACTGCACAGATCCACACGATGGAGCTGTGAATTTTGAATCCAATGGTACCCAAAAATGTAATACCATTTCGAAGCAAGCAAAGAGCTAGGAGAAATGTGAACTCGAAATATTAACCACGTAACACTACAAACAACTGTGTGTGAAGAAAACAAACTTCTCTCCAAATTATTGTCTTTTATTTCCGGTTTTACAATTCGAATATGTTGAATGATTAAATCATGTCCATTCAAAGTTAGAAGGAAGCCATCAGAGAATGCATGTGGTTGGAGAGCAAATTTCACGGTTAACCAGCCAGTTCTGCTCCCAGTTACTATCATTTTTGTTTAATCATTTACACAGGCTCAAAATATAGTATAACCGAGTGAGAAAACTTACGTCGGCTAGTTGCTGGTGTTTTACAGAAACATATAAAACATATCTTCTTATTACCAAATAAATAATGATGAGTAATGTTGACCAAACTTTTGTGATCAAACGATTACATTTTCTAGTACGACGTCTCTGAAGCTTATAACCACACATGAATTTTACATCATACTTCGAAACTGTGTGTGTGTCATGAAATCATACTCTCAACTGCCACGCCAGTCCAGAAAAACATACATTTAGTTACGAAGTTTGCGTATTTCATCAACGAAGTGCTTTCACGATATATCATTTTATAATACGGCGTAAATTTAATCAACATTTTGCAACGCGACACATGTGCAGAACCAACATTCACAACACGCTCGTTGAAACAACATACTGCGACTGCTAGAATTATTCAAAAGAGAAGTCGAGCCGTTAGTTGTCTTTAAGTAAACCCGTTTCTTCTGTTGTGTCCAACAAAACTTCCATAACACTCGCCTTGTAATTTGTTCACCCCATAAACAGACATTGAGTGTTTCTCGAAACTATTTCTGAAAATGTTACAACAGCGAAATGAACACTTTCTTCGTTAATGGAATGCATTCACCCCGACCATAATATGTTTAAAAAAATTCCTCGATATATGATGATGAGTTTTAATTGTAGTTGCAACTCATCGTAATATTGAACATCGAAGGGGGTATTGCTATGGAAAGCAGAAGAAAGTCAAAGAGCATGGATGGCCATATTTTCTTTTTTAAGATTTTTCTTAAATTTACATACCAGAAAAATTTATTACCTTTGCATGGTTCGTAAATGACAACAAAGAATACGAAAAAGAAGAAGAAAAAAAAAAGGTGCGAGATTACTTTCACTGGACATGATTATTTAATATCTTCAGAAATGATTTTATGGCATTTGTCAGTTACAGCCTTTCACAGGACGTGTCACTCGACTACTGACTGACTTCGTAGTGTAGCGGATTATAGTTCTATTAAGAGCTGACCGTAGACATAATCTGCTGAGATGAAAAAAAGTTTGCAGTGGTATCAGTTAATTTTGTTCAAAGTATCACTGATATTTTTTACTTGATGAAGTCGAAAGGATATTTGGTGAGAGGGATGTTAAATATACAAATTTATGAAAAACGGATTTATGAGAAAAAAATCACACCAAACAAAGTATTTCTTCCTCTCTTAAAAAGTTTATTTAACACTTGTTTTGAAGGACATTCACCCTGTTACCTCCTTAGTATTATTTATCTCTAATATAATCATTATTTCTCTAAGAGAAGAAACGGATTCTTCAGTTGTATTTCTGTGTTTTAATGACTTCTTAAGATATCTCTCGCGATATCTTATTGTCATGGTTGTTAACAGTTTGGTTGTTATTTCTGTTACGTTAGTAGAGGGTAGTTGTCAGGTGGCTTCCATGCAATTTAATCTGTTATGATAGATGTCGAATGTTTCTCTCTCTCTCTCACCAAATCAATTATTTAATCGCAAAAATGAAATTAAACACGTCGTTAAAATAAAACTTTTGCATCTTAAGTAAAAGAAGACATACGTGTATACAATTTTAATTCTTGCATCGTCTGAATTAATTTTTTATTTAAATATATTTCGTTGTAGTTGTGCAATTTATCTTTAAAGTGGTAATAAATTAATAAACTGCAAATTCATGCTAATTTCAAAACTGGTTCCTGAGTGACAAAATATAATTTCTTAGTAAAAAACAAACATGCGAAATGCCTATTAAATCACATTAAAATATATCTTTAAAAGATAAAATATCTCTTGGAATTAGGACCTCAGAAAGTAACACTGTAGAAAGTATTTTGTCTTCTTCTCCAGTCACTTTCCAGCTCAACATTTAAATTGCCTTTAACAAAAAAAAAAAAAAGAAAGAAAGAAAGAAAAATAAAATAAAATAAAAAGAATTTCTTAAACTTCCTGGCGTACAAGATGATTGGATTCAATCGTAGCTCTTTCGAAATGAAAAACGTAGTCACTACCGCTCACTCAGGAGCTCCAAAGGTATTGCAGACTAAGAAATTGCGGAGGGTTCCCCACTTGAAATAATGTCGGGAAGAATAATTGTGTGTGAAAGATAAGATTTTTTGCATAAAAATCTTCAAAACTGTTATTTATCTAATTTTTTTTAGCAATTGTATTATTTCATCCTTTTTAAATCTTCCAGTGATAAAATCAATTTGGAAGTCGATTAAATGTAAATCGCTCTTCACTTGATTATCTATTTAGCCGAATGGATAACACCGATCCTATCTCTCTCTGTCTCTTTCTCTCCTCTCCAGAACCAACTGGTGGTGAGTTCGTGAGCAATGAATGCCGAATCATTCGTTGCTTAGTATGAATCCTCACATCACTCTCATTATTGGAGAGATGAAAAAGCTCCATATGCTGATCACCAGAGCAGGATTTCCTAATCATCTAACCTTTAACCAACTGACGGTGCGATGTAGGTTTAAAACCTATCTTGGGCAGGATTTGCATAAATAAAAATACCGTGCACAACTGCAGTCATTCTGCATCCATTCTCCCCCTTTAATGGGTATCGAGATGAATCTGTAATACTTTTTATTCCTTTCCAAGCTTCAGTGAGTGTTCTCTCTCTCTCTCTCTCTCTCTCTCTCTTTCACAGGAGACTATACAACCTTCGCGTTAGATGTGGTATCACCATTGAAGATTTTTAAAATCACTTTCTCTCATTCCATGCATTAATGTTTGAGAACAGTCTTAAATCGAATCGAGCCTCGATGCACACTGAAGTGAGCTGAACGGAAGGCTCCAAACAAGTAGCGAGTTGGTGAGTGTTGTCAGTGGCGATCGCACTATGCTACTGACTGCTAACTCAAGCTTCAGGGGCATTTATTCTAGAAACGCCAATTATCCTGCTGCTTTCTTCCTTTATGTTGGTGCTTTTCCACTCCAAATAGAAGCAGGGAAATTATCCTGATCCCTGATTATCGTTTTCCTTGTTTTCGCAGAAAGAACGATTTTAATATTTTGTCCACGAGTGAAGGGCATCCGCTGGAATTGCCCTTCAGTCACATGAGGAAATGTACATGCCACTCGACATCCCCGTCATTTCGAGGAATAATTTCCTGGATACGTAAGGTTTCGTAACAGTTTCTAATGGCATAATTCTATTTAAAATTCTTCCTCTTCTTTCTTCTTCCTAACATGGATTTTTGGTCATGTGACCTGTTCCGGTGTCAAGCTATCTCTTTCTTGGTCTTTTGATTCTTCTTTTCCCACTTATTTTGTATCTGTATCATATTTTCGGTAGTCTGCTGTTGTCCATTCAATTTAAATGTTCTATCCATTATTGTTTTTAGTGTCTAATGTTGTAATTAATTGGTTTTATATTCGAGGATTATAACATTTCTTCATTTGTTTTACGTTCCCACTTGGTGTATCCAACTGTTTTTCTGAGAAATTTTATTTCTGCTGTTTGAATTCGTTTTTCATATTTCCTTTTTTGTTTCACTTCCGTATGGTAAAGTTGGTTTTGACAAGATATTTCTAGTGTGTTTTTGTACTATGGATGGCTTAAATATATTATTTATTATGCCATTTACTTTGTCAAAGTTTTAAATTTTTAGTGTCTATGTCTTTTTTTTCTTAGTATGATACATCACATTCCAAGAATCCGAAAGTATTTATTTGTTCTAATATTTTATTATTTATCACTATCTTACTTCTTATTGGGTTTTCTCCTTAGAATGCCATTATTTTTGTTTTTCCTTTAGATATTGTCGTATCATATTGTTTTGAGATATCATTTAACGATTTTAATGATTTTTGTAAATCATCTACTGATGTAGGTAATACTATACGATTATAGACAAATGGTAATGTATCTATCTTCATTTGTGGGGTTATTTTCATACCAAATGGGTTATACTGTTTCCAGATTGTTATAATTATATATATATATATATATATATATATATATATATATATATATATATTATATTGAAAAGCAGAGGTGAGGTGAGAGGGTACATCCTCGTTGTACTCCTCTTGATATATCTTTCCATTCTGAAATGTGTTCTAATTTAACTGCTATTTTATTTCCTGTATATATATTTCTTGAATGGATTGTAAAAGTTGGTTTGGTATGTTTAAATCGGTTAATATTTTAAACAATCTTTGTTTACTAATTTTGTTAAAGGCTTTTTCATAATCAATAAAGGCCACGTGTGTTTCGTTTGGAAATTCTGTTCTCTTTTCTATTAATAATTTTAGAGTAAAATTGGATCAGTGCAGGATCGGCCTTTCTGAAAACCGTTTTGTTCTTCTACAGTTTGACCTCTACAATACTGTTTCACTTCTATTTTAATATTTCTGCATATATTATATATCCTGTATTTAGCAGACTATTGCTAAATACAGGATATAAAATATAGTTATATATAATTGCAATAACTATAGTCCCTATAGTTATTGCAATCGTCTTAATTTCCTTTTTATAGAGTGGGATAAGCTGTGTTTCTTTTCAAGAGTTAGGAGGTTTTCCAGCATCCAAACCATACTAAAAATTTCAGAAGTCTTATTAATTTTTTCCTCTGCATTTTTGTATAGTTCTATATTTATATTGTCTTCTCTTGGTTTTTTCCTATTTTTCATCTTCTTTATTGTATTTTTTTGTTCTAACATTGTGATATTTTCTGTTAGTTCATTCTTTATTTTATAAAATTTTATTTCATTGTTCTCATCTGTACAGAGATTTTGGAAATAAGTCACCTATTTTTTCTAAATCTATTGTTTTATTTTTATCTTTTCTTTTATTTCTTCGTTCATGCATTTATTACTTTATAGGTTTTGGGTTGTGGCTTAAATATATCCTTTTCTACTTCTGTTACAAAATTGTTCCGTGTCACTCTATGTTTCTCCTTACTTCTCGATTTGCAATTGCGCTGTTTCTTTTATGCTATTTCTGCTTCTATTGTTTTGGAATTTAGCCATTTCTGGTAACAGCCCTTTTTTGTTTTTATAATATTTTCTATTTCTTGGTACCAGTGTTTTTTCCTAATACATTTGCGCTTTATTACTAAGCTTTTTGTTGCTGCTTTTGTGAGAATTTCTTTCATATTTTCCTATTCTTCTTTTATGTCACTTGATCCATGTGTCGTTTCTGTTAATAAGTTTTTGTTTTTATTTAAGATTCTAGCCATTTCATTATTATTATTATTATTATTATTATTATTATTATTATTATTATTATTATTATTATTATTATTATTATTATTATTATTATTATTATTATTATTATCTGGCAAACTCTACAGATTAAAAGACTAGTTCCCACACGCCTAAAAACACTAATATACAAAGCACTATGCCAAAATATACTAAGATACGCTATAACAACGTATGCTTTCTGTGCACCCTACAAACTAAATAGATTAATGTCATTACAGTACAAACTGCAATGTCAGAACACAAAATACTGACAGCAAAACATTTATGTCACTATGCAGCTTTGTTAAAACATTATTTCGATGCCAACTACAGGACAGTCAGAAATACACACCATATAACAAGACCTCAGACAACTAATTATATTACATATAAATACAATAATCACTTCGGAAAGGTCACACGAAACTTCTACATCCCACACATGATAAACAAATTACCTTTTGAATATAGAAACCTTACAAACTACAGTAGCCTGAAAAGAGCTCTAAGGACATACTATGAACAAGAAACACGCACCCAAAATACCATACAAACAAACTTAATGAAACACAATATATTCGTTCAAGCTTCCAGTTCAGCGACGCATCAATACATTCCGAGTTATTGTGTGTGCGTGTGTGTGTGTGTGCGTGCGTGCGTGCGTGCGTGCGTGCGTGCGTGCGTGCGTGTGTGCGTGTGTGTGTGTGTGTGTGTGTGCGTGCGTGCGTGCGTGTGTGCGTGCGTCCGCGCGCGCAAATTTATCAATAAACGGCTGCAGAGGAAATCAAGCCTATTAAACATAGATTTGATTTCATAGCTTCCCAACACAGCAAACAAACCAATAAAAAATAACTGGTGTCATTCTCAGATACGCTCACAAATAAGCTTCGAGGATGAAAGCTGAGAAATAACATCTCATCCAACATAAAAAATAAAAATAAAATAAAAAAAATAAATAAAATTAAAAAATATATATATTACATATAATCAAATGTATGTAATGTTATATCATATGTAATCAAAAGTATGTAATATATGTATCATATGTTATAAATTATCATAATTATTATTGCGAAAAAAAATTATTATTATTATTTATCAGAATACATGTATATATCATATGTAAACAAATGTATGTAATGTTGTATCATTACGTACATTTGTAATGTATGTAATGATATTTATTAATAAATTATTAATAATAATTTATTAATATGTAAAAATTATTATTATTAATTTTAAAAAAAATATTATTATTAAGATACACCTTCAGGGAGTTAAGGACTCATCCAAGAAGGCCGCATACTACACGCACAAGCTATCATACTTATTCTTGAATTTATTCACACTTCTTGCACTCGCAACATTTAATGGCAATCGATTCCAATCACGCACCACCCTATGAGAGAAAAATCTAGCACTCACCCCCTTCTTAGCGGCATTCATTATCAGCTTGCAAGGAAGCCCTCTCGTCCTTTCCCCACCCTCCATATTTGAAAAATTCAATCAATTGAAATACTGTATGACCCTTTCAGAAGTTTGGAAATCACAATTATATCACCTCTTTCTCCTGTTTGCCAGTTTTGCAGTCTACAAATTCTCAATCTGTCTTCATAATCAGTATTCCACAATCCTGACATTATTTTAACACTCTCTACAATATATCAGAATCACAATGGAAACTAGCAGATCAGGCCTGTGCACAATAGTCCAAGTAAGGTCTTATTAAGACCTTGTAAAGAGGCAAAATGGCATCCTTATCTTTACATGTCAAAGTTCGTTTCAGCATTGCAATTACCTTTTGAGTTGTATTTGCAGTCTTTGCCACATGCCCCTGAACTTCAACTTCCTATCTACTAACACTCCAAGATTCGCAGCGTCATCACTTTTTTCCTAGAATAATCCCACTATAACACCACATTGGATATCTAATCAAGCCGAAGTGCGTTACATTTACTGACAACGAACTAACATCCATTTTCCCATGCACACAATTCCAGCATATTCAAATCATTCTTCAAGTACATCATATATACAGCAATCCTGATTACCCTGCCTATCTTTCCATCATCAGCAAGTAGCTCTTTGTCGCTTATCAAATCCTTCCTTGTGTACTGTTATTCATATTACTTGTGCACCAAAAGTAACATGAATAATAGTTACTGTGGTAAGCCACTTGTTACCTGCATACTCCCATTCCCTGTATACCATTTTTTGATATCAGTCAGTCAGTCAGCTGTCCTCTTATCCATGCTAATATTCCATAACCAAAAGCCATATTTTCCAATTTATGCAACAGTCTACCATTCTGTCAAAAGCCTTATCAATATCCAAAAGTATCATGGTGGTGTATCCATTCCCCTTGTCTAGTTCAATAGTAATATTGTTATAGAATGTGAGCAAGCAACTTTGCTAAAACATGACCTTCCCTTAGTAAACCCATGTTGCTCACTGCAAAGGAGAGATTCACTGTCAACCCATTTCTGAATGCGAACCCTAAGCAATTTTTCCAAAATCTTTACGATCACTCCTGAGATACTAACCGGTCCATAGTTGGATAGACCGGTCTTTCCACAACCCTTGTGCAATGGAATTACCATACATTCCTTCCATTCCAGCGGAATCTTGCATATTCTCTAAGCCTCATATTAAACAGCCTAGTCAAAGGAATAGCCAAATGACCTGAACACTCTTTAGCATAGGTGCTGATATCCCATCATACCCTTGATTAATTCTTGTTCAGTTGGTGCAACAGCTGTAATACCTCGTCCTTATACACTTCATAGGGTTTCTTCATCCTATGAAGAGGTAGCAGTGAACTCAATGTCGCACACACTAGAGTGATAGCTTTTAATAAAATGGGCATTCATTAACTGAACTACCTCTTCTGCATCTGTAACCCTCACACCATCTGCATTTAGAAGAGTTATTCTTTCATATTCATTCTTTCTTTTACTTGCAGCATATCGACAGAATTCTTGTGGATTGTCTTTAGCACGTAGAGTCAGTTTCATTTCATAATCAGACCTTGCTTTCCGTACAACAGTTGTGACTATTCTAGCCTGCAGCTTATAACGTTCATAACGGACGTCATCCTTATGCACATGGTATTCCTTCCACATCGCCTTTTATTACGAATCTCTTGTTTAATAAGATTACACATCCATTTGACTCCTACTCTATTTATTCTTCGAACTCTCTGGAGACATTCTGATATTGCATCATTCAAGTGGTGTTTAAATGCTTCCCATTCACTCTCGACATTCTTTCTATCCAGCAACAGATCCCATTCCACTGAACTGAGTATTCTCCTCAACTGGTCATGATTTCCTGTTTTGCAGTTCAGCATGTAACCTTTTCTGAATGGAACATTCATAAACTTAGTTGCTTCCCAAGTGAGTACCTCATTATCACTGTCATCAAACGGATGCAGAATAGTTACATCTTTAACAGAAACGCCCTCTGACACAATAATCAAATCTCGAAAGTAGGTTTAAGGATTATTTAATCACTATCCAACTGGCACTAATATACTATAGCTATGCAATCGTTTGTGAGTGAAATTCGTATAAAAAAATGATAAAGGTCTAGATATTTCACCGTTTTGTTCTATATAAATCTTCGGCGAATTATTTTTCGAAATTTTATCTGCTTTTAAAAATAGCTTTTAAAAAAGACCAAAACTATGAAAATAGACAGAAGAATAGAAAACTTCAGCTGCATTCTGAATGGAAATGCTGTAGAACAAGTAAAATATTTTAGCTATTTAGGCACTGTTTTAGTGAAGATAGCAGGTTAAGTCTGGAAAGAGATTACAGATTAAGCAAAGCTGGAATGGTGGGTAGTGAGCTCTTATTCCATATAAATTTATAAATCTATATGGAAAAAGAGAGAAATCAGTCAAAACACCAAAATAGCAGTATAGAAGACAATGTTAAAATCAGTTTTAAGTTATGCATCTGTGAACTGAGTTAGAAATAAAGAACTTGAGCAAAGACTAGAGACCTAAGATATGATAGTTCTGAGAAAAACTAGGGGAGTGAACCGATGGCATCAATAGCAGAAGCATATTAATAATGAATACATTAGAAAGGAACTTAACATTGTTAATATTCAAGAATGTGTGAACAGAGTTAATCTAAGGTGATATGCAATTTAAATAGATTGGTAAAGAAAGGTTAGCAAATCATGTACTTGATGCCGAGATGGCAAGGAAAAGACTCAGAGGAAGATCAAGGTATAGATGGACTGATTCGGTCAGAAGTGCCTTAAAAGCATGCGATGTTGGATATAATAATATTGGAGTGCTTGCAAATAATAGATTGATTCGAAAGAAACTGTTGATAGGAGATTAATAATAATGTAAACTTAATCATGGAGTGCTGTCATAGTAAACTGAACAACTCTTAAAAGTGTTCCAGTTATTAATGTTCAGGTGTTCAGATCAAAAAAATTGATGATGAAAAATAACCAGAGCTCTTTATCTCGGACAAACCCTTCGATAGATATTTTCTTACATCAGGTTTTATTTTGAACATCATGTACACTCTGTAGGGAATTAAACTTCCATTCGTATTAGATATTAATAATTCACATGGATCGTAGAGTAATTTATTTATTTATTTATTTTTTACGTTGGTCCCATATACGAGAGACTGATTGTTCAGATTTCGGTATTAGTACAGTGGATGAGCAGAGAGTAGAGAAAGAAGGCATTTGTTCAAGACTGTTTTGAAGACTCGTGTATTGTGCACCTTGAGGACCTAGATAACAGGAGACATTGTTCTGCAAGGTAGCAGAAGGTGGAATAGAGGAGCGATCGAAATTTGTTCTGCGAGCTACGAGTTAAAATATGAAAGGGCGTTGGGTGTGGCTGCTGCACTCGTTTCAACGTATTTAGTAGCGAGTGGAGAAATTACTGATTCTGGTTCCACGCACGCTCTTATAGAAGATCCGTGCACCGGAAACCAAACTCCTGTATGAATGTGGATGGAGTGAATTGATAAGAGTTGACTCATTTTTCAAGCTTAATGCTTTCTTCTGTTTGGAGTCCAGGGTATTTAGGAAGTTGTGGACACCATCTCAAACGTGAGAAAAGTATTGAACCTCAGCGTGTATTTGTGATTTCTATACGCTAAAATTAGAGAAAAGTAATTAATAAATATAAAGGAAGTGATGCAAAACAATGTATCAAAAATACGTAAATCAATAAAAAAAAATTTCTCAACAAGTATGAGCTAAATAAAATATATAATGCAATACGCCAATTGAAAGATTAAAACAAAGTAGACGGACTTACACTAAACGAATGAATAAATAAATAAATGCCGGTCTGATTTATCGAGTGATTAACGTATCCGCTCTTTGAATATTAGAAATCTGTAATGCGCATGCAATTTGTAAATGGCGCCCAAAAACAGACCGAAATGTTCTAAAAGTAAGACTGAACATTTAAAAAAAAACAGAACCCAAGCAACCATCTTATAAAATGCTTTTATGAAACTTCACGGCAATTAGTCTTATATATACATCTCATCTCGACACTTTCCAAATGGGGAAGTGGAGTTCATTTTCAGAAGATTGCGTCTTAGCAGTGGAGTACATTTCGTCAATAGAACGTGTATAGAGTATAATAGAGTGAACATATTGTAAAATGACGCAATAGAGGCAATACAATAAATGCATACGAGGCTATCGTTACCAACTGAAAGTATGAGTACAGGATTATAAAGAATATCTAAGAATAACTCTTCAAATAAATAATTCCACTACTTCTTCACCTTTTCTGCTTTTCCCAAAGTACTTTTGATGTATACTATTTGTTTTTTGAAAATGGGTGTATGAGATTCAGTTTTGAATCCCACACGCAGTTACGGGGGGGGGGGGGTATGGCTTTAGTTGCTTCTGCCATCATTCCAGCTCTGGATGGTAGCTGACTCTCATCGACATCACGACCTTCTTTATTGAAAACGTGCGTATCATTTTTGGGTCTCCAGAGCAAGGGCTCTGGTTTTTTTTCCTCTCCCACTGCTTATATATAATGCGAATTACATCCTTCAAGGACATGCAAAATATCCTCATTCGAAGAAACAGCTGAAAAACAATCTCTCATGCCAGTTGCTGGATAGTATACTAAGAGTAACGAATCAGAGGAGCTTCCCGACAAGCTGTTGAATTAATCCTGATGCTACTTACTCTGCCAGATAATGCTTGGAGGGATTCAACGTATGATATCATACAACGTATGATATGTCAGTGCGTGACTTCGACAAGTGTCGAGGTCACCCACTGACAGAAGACTGGGGTTTCCCTCTGTGAGGGTGCCATCATACTTACTTGCGAGCCCTTTACCTCCCCCCCCCATGCATGACCCTACTTTTCATTTAACTGTTTTTCTTCACTACAATGAAAGACAACATAATGAAATAAGTTTTTAGGCCGATCACAAAATCCCCACTAAAAATTATTTCATAAAGTGATAAAATACAATAAAAATCCAGGCAAAAAAACCTCAGAAAGCTGCAAATAAGTTAAAAGTAATGCTTACAACCCCTTCTTCCCGCAATAAATCAATCAAGACATGCAGAACAGTACAAGTTTCGTTTTATACTGAACTTGTAACGACCGACATGTAAATCACTAGGACGTGACAAAGAACAAGTTGCAGACGAAGGAAATCATTTACTGGCACACTTAAGAACACTTTCTGAACCAAAATGTGCTTGTTCTTTCTCATTCTACCCGTTTTCAGCTTTTATAGTTGTTTCGTCTTCTGAATATACTGTAGAAGGCAACTCTCCTGTCGTTTGAAGGTCGTTGCCTTCTCTTCGGACATTCACTTGATCATCTACTCGTTGATTCGTCGATGAAAAATTTTCCCAAAATTGTCAACATATTCCCACTTTCATCATAAAGTGGCAGTTTTTCAAAATGGAAGCCCCCCCCTCCCAGAAAAGCGAAGATTCCATGGAGAGCGAAGCGAAAAATCGGAAAAGATCTATTAATATTATACAACAAACATAATTTATTCTTTAACGCTTAAGTCATCCCTTCCTCTTCCTTACATAAAGATAT
Organism: Typopeltis vanoorti; assembly: GCF_054136105.1. Lineage (NCBI taxonomy): Eukaryota > Metazoa > Arthropoda > Arachnida > Uropygi > Thelyphonidae > Typopeltis > Typopeltis vanoorti. The sequence goes on along the minus strand of NC_143552.1, from coordinate 6,294,113 downwards.
TTAGTGCAACTGTGCTAATAATCTTAATGATTTGAGAAATGGATGCACTGCCTTGGGGGTGGGGAGTGTGCTGATAGAGTATCGTTTATCACAAACGGAACTCCTCTCTGGAATTCCGTTTACTTCCCTACCTCCGAAGATTGCAGACCATCGTTTCCTCCAACAGGAACGTTGTTCATGAAGTTTCTGCGTTGAATTTTAAAACTGCAAAATGAAGCATTCAACACTAATGACGTGCAGTTCGACATCGAGGTGACCTCTACGCTCACTGTAAACAATATGAGGTATGTTGAAACCTCCTGCAAGTGACACGCAAGATCGTGAAGAAATAATTACTGTTGCCGTAAGAAACAATATTAATCATTGAGGGGATGAGTAGCAAAGGTAGAAGGTGTGTTTAGGGTTTGGAGGACTTTTTCCGCTGACGTCTTGCTGTAAATAAATTTGTCTGTGTATTTGAAAAATTAAAAAAAATAAAAATAAGGAAGCACTGTTTTCTCACGGAAGGAGGGGGGTGCGGTAGGGAACGAATAAAATACATACGCGTGACCAGAACCAAGGTCAGTCATGTTCCTGCTACGTCTCTTGCTCATTTACATTCCCATTACAGCATGAAGTAATTAAAACAAAGAGAGGTAACTGAAAACAATGGGAAATGGTGAATATGGATGCCTCACAGATGGGAAGAAGACGACGAATTTGAAACGAAAGGAAAATAACAAACAAAAACAATAATTTGTTTGCTTTGAAGACGTCTAATTTTCAAATAGCAAAAAACATCAGAAATAAACACGCAGAAGGACTTTCAAGGACACAAATAACTGGACATGGCTTGGGGGGAAAGAAAAAAGAAGAAAAGAAAAGCAAAACAAAAACCCGGTGATTTCACATGTCGAATGCTAAACAAATTACCCAAGCTACAAATACTTGACTATTCCTAAGCAAGCAGACAGCATTTTTCTAAGGTAAAAAAAAAAAAAAAAAAACTTTGAGAAGTTTATTTCTTGCCACATACTTCCTTAGTAAGGCTAAAAATATTTTTCACGACGTTTTGGTAGTCAAAATCCAAACACCTTCGACAGGAAGGAATGCAAAAACAGAAATGTATTAATTAAATAAGCATAAAACTAGAGAGCCAACTCACAAAGTAAAAGCATAACAGATATCGAGCAGCAATTTTTCAGAAGAATTCGTTAAAAACTGAGATATCTAACTCGTGCGATGTGCTACATTTCGAATATTATGAGTTGTGCTGTTATGCGAAAGACAGACCGTTTATTTAGGATGAAAGTGTGACGAAAAGCACATTTTAAAAAAAATTGAAAAAAATTGCAATATTTATATAAAAAAATTCTTTTTTTATATAAATACTTCAACCACATATTACAAATACGCTTGAGTTAGAAAAAATATCAATAGAAATGACCATTTAAGAATAACAAATAATCTTGAGGATTTAAAATTCTATCACCGCCAGATCAATACGTGATTGTGTTTTTCGGAAGCCAATGTTCTTCACAAAGTTTATCTTCTATACATGATTTAAGTTTTGACGTTAATATTCGTGCGTATAACTTATAACCAGTATTTAGTAGACTCAGTTGTGTACTCAGGATTTAATCTTGGGGGGGGGGAGCCGAGTTGAACGGATAAAAATATATTACCTCAATCCGCCCGAGCACTACTTCGTTCGCCTTGTGTTCACATCGGCCATGATAGAGCATTCCCACCTTATGTGACCGTTTGAGATTGAGTGAAGGTAATTAGTAATCTGTAATATCCATATATAAAATCTGATTTACTTAGGCATGATTTTATTCAAAAATAAACATTATTTTCCAGGCAGTCTTTGCGTAACAAAGAAGAGTAACAAATTAAAGTTAATGGTGTTTATGCATATGCTAACAAATATCGGAGAATGCTTCTGCTTTGTTTACAGCTATTTGTGTTATGAATTCCATTGTCCTTTCGCTATAGTTTCGATTTCGCTACAAAGTGATTCGTGAAGGTGCTTTTTCAGTGGGACGATTCTGACATTGAGGAATCCATTATATTAAGCTTATACTCCTACGATTGTGACTCATAAGATAAATGTATCCTAGAAATTTCAATACACACACACACACACACACACACACGCACACATTCTCTCTTATATATTGTCACTGAAAGCAACCGTAATCAAGCGTTAAGTAGAAAGTGCATCAGAGCAAGAAATTCTACGTGAGCGGATGGCAAGAATTAACCGTCACGCAAGTGATTTTTTAAAAGGCTCATTCATTATTCTTAAAACGAAAACAGGCATCATTTACTCATTTAAATGGATCCTCATTTGTAAAATGATTTATCATTACAAAAAAAAAAAAAAACGTTCAAAGACAATGAGAATAAGAATTGAACTCGCATAAAGAAAATCGTCGTTTTTGTGAGTAACGATATTTTTAAACCATGAGATGTCCAGGAGGAGCATTTAACTAATGATATGAACAGCTGCGAATAATGTGCTCAAATGAGTGCAAATAATTCTGCCGACTGTGATTGAATATTCAGAGCTGTTGTGTCCCGAAGAATGATATACTGTGAAAATACGTATTGTGAAACCCCAGTATATACTCTTGTTGTGACATGTTTGATGTACTTTTATATATTGCGTGACTGCATAATATTTATATATTGTATACCCACTTAATTTAATTAATTAAAAGCTATTGTAATGGAATCCTGGGAAACGTATTTTTTACAGTCCATCATCCCAACTGTAAAGCAGTATTGTTGAAGTGGAACGATGCGCAGTTGTTTTTCTTGGAGTCGATTTGGCAGGGTTTTATCCTTGGGAAAGAAGAACGTTGGAAGAACTTGCTGTCTGCATCGCTCCACATGTTCCAGGCTTCTTTGAGTACCTATTACTAAAGGTTGACTTTCTGTAGTCAAAATACATAAATAATAAGACCATCTTCCTTGGTGACTTCAATGTCCAAAAACTAAATTGGATTCCCTTTTCAACTTCCATTGATCAAGTAAGCAGGTATGCCATGGTAATTAGCTATTAGCAAAGACCCAACACAAAGCTCATCTTCCTACCAGAATAACAAACGACCATAACCATCTTGCCAACACCTTTGTTTCACAAATTTCCCTTCTAAATACACCGCGGAAGTAATTTCTCCTATGATTAACTCAGACAATTAATCTAAGTTTCCTTCATTTTAGAACAACCTTGTAATACTAGAGGGCACAAGACTAAGAATGGAAAATGAACTCCACGTCCCCATTTGGAAGGTGTCGAGATGAGATGAGATGTAAATGTAAGACTAATTGCCGTGAAGTTTCGTAAAAACATTTTATAAGATGGTTGTTTGCGTTCTGTCTTCTTTTAAAATGTTCAGTTTTACTTTTAGAACATTTCGATCTGGTTTTGGACGCCATTTACAAATTGTATGTGCATTACAGATTTCTAATATTCAAAGAGCGGATACGTTAATCACTCCACAAATCAGATCGGTATTTATTTATTTATTCATTCGTTTAGTGTAAGTCCGTCTACTTTGTTTTAATCTTTCAATTGGCGTATTGCATTATCTATTTTATTTAGCTCATACTTGTTGAGATTTTTTTTATTGATTTATGTATTTTTGATACATTGTTTTGCATCACTTCCTTTATATTTATTAATTACTTTACTCTAATTTTAGCGTATAGAAATCACAAATACACGCTGCCGTTCAATACTTTTCTCACGTTTGAGATGGTGTCCACAACTTCCTAAATACCCTGGACTCCAAACAGAAGAAAGCATTAAGCTTGAAAAATGAGTCAACTCTTATCAATTCACTCCATCCACATTCATACAGGAGTTTGGTTTCCGCTGCACGGATCATCTATAAGAGCGTGCGTGGAACCAGAATCAGTAATTTCTCCACTCGCTACTAAATACGTTGAAACGAGTGCAGCAGCCACACCCAACGCCTTTTCATATTTTAACTCGTAGCTCGCAGAACAAATTTCAATCGCTCCTCTATTCCACCTTCTGCTACCTTGCAGAACACTGTCTCCTGTTATCTCGATTCTCAAGGTGCACAATACACGAGACTTCAAAACAGTCTTGAACAAATGCCTTCTTTCTCTACTCTCTGCTTATCCACTGTACTAATACTGAAATCTGAACAATCAGCCTCTCGTATATGGGACCAACGTAAAAAATAAAAAATAAATAAATAAATTATCGACGATCCATGTGAATTATTAATATCTAATACTAATGGAAGTTTAATGCCCTACAGAGTGTACATGATGTTCAGAATAAAAACTGATATAAGAAAATATCTATTGAAAGGTTTGTCCGAGATAAAGAGCTCTGGTTATTTTTTCATCATCAATTTCCTGATCGAACACCTGAACATTAATAACCTGAACTATTATAGATTTTGGAATGTTTGGAATTTCGGTGGGTCCTCCTCTGTCAGGTACATCACGTGGGGTATGTTTGGTTCGGTTAAAGCCTTGTGGGTTAATTTTAGAGATAAGAATCGTGATGTTATGTGTTTGGAAATTTCTGGGGAACATATGTCTCTGTGATATCAGATGGTGTTTTGGTTTGGCTATGGAATTGTGGGCGATGTTTTTGAGATAAGATATCCTGGAATTTTCCCAGGGTGACACACATGATGACGTCATTGTCGTCATGTTTTGTGTTCGGTTGTCTATAGATGGGTGTACTAATTTTCCAATACATTTTCGTGTATTTCTTTCCTGTTAAAGGGTGGGAATTCTTAAAGTAGAGTAGAGTCGTGATGGCGGGCGTGTTTTGGATTTTCTGCGAATAATGTGCTCAAATGAGTGCAAATAATTCTGCCGACTGTGATTGAATATTCAGAGCTGTTGTGTCCCGAAGAATGATATACTGTGAAAATACGTATTGTGAAACCCCAGTATATACTCTTGTTGTGACATGTTTGATGTACTTTTATATATTGCGTGACTGCATAATATTTATATATTGTATACCCACTTAATTTAATTAATTAAAAGCTATTGTAATGGAATCCTGGGAAACGTATTTTTTACAGTCCATCATCCCAACTGTAAAGCAGTATTGTTGAAGTGGAACGATGCGCAGTTGTTTTTCTTGGAGTCGATTTGGCAGGGTTTTATCCTTGGGAAAGAAGAACGTTGGAAGAACTTGCTGTCTGCATCGCTCCACATGTTCCAGGCTTCTTTGAGTACCTATTACTAAAGGTTGACTTTCTGTAGTCAAAATACATAAATAATAAGACCATCTTCCTTGGTGACTTCAATGTCCAAAAACTAAATTGGATTCCCTTTTCAACTTCCATTGATCAAGTAAGCAGGTATGCCATGGTAATTAGCTATTAGCAAAGACCCAACACAAAGCTCATCTTCCTACCAGAATAACAAACGACCATAACCATCTTGCCAACACCTTTGTTTCACAAATTTCCCTTCTAAATACACCGCGGAAGTAATTTCTCCTATGATTAACTCAGACAATTAATCTAAGTTTCCTTCATTTTAGAACAACCTTGTAATACTAGAGGGCACAAGACTAAGAATGGAAAATGAACTCCACGTCCCCATTTGGAAGGTGTCGAGATGAGATGAGATGTAAATGTAAGACTAATTGCCGTGAAGTTTCGTAAAAACATTTTATAAGATGGTTGTTTGCGTTCTGTCTTCTTTTAAAATGTTCAGTTTTACTTTTAGAACATTTCGATCTGGTTTTGGACGCCATTTACAAATTGTATGTGCATTACAGATTTCTAATATTCAAAGAGCGGATACGTTAATCACTCCACAAATCAGATCGGTATTTATTTATTTATTCATTCGTTTAGTGTAAGTCCGTCTACTTTGTTTTAATCTTTCAATTGGCGTATTGCATTATCTATTTTATTTAGCTCATACTTGTTGAGATTTTTTTTATTGATTTATGTATTTTTGATACATTGTTTTGCATCACTTCCTTTATATTTATTAATTACTTTACTCTAATTTTAGCGTATAGAAATCACAAATACACGCTGCCGTTCAATACTTTTCTCACGTTTGAGATGGTGTCCACAACTTCCTAAATACCCTGGACTCCAAACAGAAGAAAGCATTAAGCTTGAAAAATGAGTCAACTCTTATCAATTCACTCCATCCACATTCATACAGGAGTTTGGTTTCCGCTGCACGGATCATCTATAAGAGCGTGCGTGGAACCAGAATCAGTAATTTCTCCACTCGCTACTAAATACGTTGAAACGAGTGCAGCAGCCACACCCAACGCCTTTTCATATTTTAACTCGTAGCTCGCAGAACAAATTTCAATCGCTCCTCTATTCCACCTTCTGCTACCTTGCAGAACACTGTCTCCTGTTATCTCGATTCTCAAGGTGCACAATACACGAGACTTCAAAACAGTCTTGAACAAATGCCTTCTTTCTCTACTCTCTGCTTATCCACTGTACTAATACTGAAATCTGAACAATCAGCCTCTCGTATATGGGACCAACGTAAAAAATAAAAAATAAATAAATAAATTATCGACGATCCATGTGAATTATTAATATCTAATACTAATGGAAGTTTAATGCCCTACAGAGTGTACATGATGTTCAGAATAAAAACTGATATAAGAAAATATCTATTGAAAGGTTTGTCCGAGATAAAGAGCTCTGGTTATTTTTTCATCATCAATTTCCTGATCGAACACCTGAACATTAATAACCTGAACTATTATAGATTTTGGAATGTTTGGAATTTCGGTGGGTCCTCCTCTGTCAGGTACATCACGTGGGGTATGTTTGGTTCGGTTAAAGCCTTGTGGGTTAATTTTAGAGATAAGAATCGTGATGTTATGTGTTTGGAAATTTCTGGGGAACATATGTCTCTGTGATATCAGATGGTGTTTTGGTTTGGCTATGGAATTGTGGGCGATGTTTTTGAGATAAGATATCCTGGAATTTTCCCAGGGTGACACACATGATGACGTCATTGTCGTCATGTTTTGTGTTCGGTTGTCTATAGATGGGTGTACTAATTTTCCAATACATTTTCGTGTATTTCTTTCCTGTTAAAGGGTGGGAATTCTTAAAGTAGAGTAGAGTCGTGATGGCGGGCGTGTTTTGGATTTTCTGCATAATTTAATTATATGCTAATATCACTCAAACATACAGTTTTTTTTTTCTTCTAAAGATGGCTGTACTAAATTTCCAATACATTTTGGGGTATTTCTTTCCTGTTAAAGGGTCGGAATTCTTAGAGTAAATCGTGATTGCGGCAGCGTTTCGAGCTTTTTTGAATAATTTAATTATATACTGGTGTCCCTCGAACACACTTTTTTTCCATAGCTCATCCCTATTTTCTTCTATATTCATATTCTAATTCTAATTCATCCGAATATTTTGATTTGTCTAAAATTAAGAGATCTAAAAGTTCAATAAATAAACAAATCGTGTGTGAATTCACGGTGATTTCAAAAGTGATCTTACTTAAACATACATAAAATACTTACTTAAATATACATAAGATGAGTCTTTGGACTCCTTGGAGGTGTCAAGAATAATAATGATAATAATAATAATAATAATAACACATCAACAACACTGTTTGTTCTTTTAAATTTACATATTTATTTCACAGATATTATTTACAATTCAATATGCAGAAAAAGGAATTTACAGATATCACCAATGCATAAAAAAAAACTATTCAGTATTAGAATTTGCTTACCAAAACATACGAGCAGTGATTATTGAAATTACAATTATCAATTGTTAGGTTTAAGTTAAAAAAAATTAACTTATATTTCTTTCCTGAATGGGAACATCTTGGTACTATCTAGGTTTTCTGAATATTCCAAATTCTTGATTTGTAACGTATATTCACAGCATAGAACACAAACACAAGTCTGAAAATCCAGTTGACTTTTTCATTATAGGTTACTGGGTCTAACATATATTCACAGCATAAAAATACACAAAACATAGGAGTTGAAAGATATTTCTGTAAATAACCCAGAAAACCTAGTTGACTACTTAATTTAGATTACTATCCGATTGGTTCTCTGTTTATTTCCTTCTCACAGTTGCTCATGTTATATTTTCCTAAGCTTGGTGGGAAAGTCTATGTGCTTTTTTGTTTAGGGTAAGTGTTATATTCTGTTTTGAATTCCGAGTGCTATTAGAATTCTGACAAGTGAAATTATTATTTTTTTTGTTCAAATTGAATGGTTATTTTCTGTATTTTACTTTTTAAAATTCGGTTTAACTACAAATCTTAACAGAAGAACTGAGCAAAATTAATGAATAAATAAAATGGATGTGAATTTATTTGCCAAAAATAAAAAATAAAAAACGTGTTTTTTTATTTTTTTCCTCCAAAAGTTATCAGTTGGAGGTGACATCACTAAAAGATGTCTACAAATGATGAGCTCGCTCATCTCTACTAGCCTGAGCAGACATCTTCTGGAGGAAAGGGGGAGAAGAGGGGAGTGAGGGGGAGTATTATTTCAGGGAAGACCTCTGTCACCCTCTTGACTACCCTTTCACTTCCACCACCTAATGCTATTTTTTTCCTCCAAAGTTATCAGTATCAGTTGGAGGTGACATCACTAAAAGATATCTGCAAAAGATCAGCTCGCTTATCTCCACTAGGCTGAGCAGACATCTTCTGGAGGAGAGGGGGTTATGGGGTTAGGGGGTGGGGTGGGGGAGAATTGTAGGGAAGACCTCTGTCACCCTCTTGATGACCTTTTCACTTCCACCACCTAATGCTATTTTTTATTCCTATCCCAACAATTTCGAATATATGAGTGAGAGAAATAGTCACATAGTCTAACATCAGAAACACTTTTTGAGGATAAAATTCTTAACATAAGAAGGACAAATAATATAGAATACCCTTCGAGCCACAGAGATAAGATTTGCCCTATGATGTCTCAAAGTAAGATAATCTCACATCAACATCTTATCCAACAGCATGTAGAAACATATCTGTGAATTATCTGTGTGAAAGTTTCATTCTGGAAGGAACAGTCAGGGTTAAGGGTCAGGTAAACAGTACTATATGAAAAAACAAACGAGTCAAGTGTCTTTGCAGTTACGGCAGTTCGTTCATCCCGTGCAGCTCTCATATTGTGTTGTGGTGATTGGTATCCAGGAAAGTAAAGTAAAATAATGGGTGAACCACAAAAGTCATTGAAATTTTCTTTCTTCAGGAAAATAGCACGAGACAAAACTCTTCACATAGCTCTAAAAGGATGGAAACCGATTATTATTTTAGAAGACACGTACATTGTGATATATTTATCCAGGATCACTTGGGAAAAGCTATGCAGGTTATGTTTGGTATCCTCAGCTACTTGCAAAGAAGAGTTGACTATGAAATGGACCTTGGTGAGTGTTATATTCTGAAATGCCAACATTGGGAACTAATACTTGATGATACAGGAGCTGATGGAAGTAAAGTTTTTTTCCATTAGTTGTGAAGAAGCTGAGAGATTTTCACCAAAAATGTATGACATTGATAATCATTTACTATTTTTGGAAACTGAATTACCATCTATATCATGGGGAAAATTATCGCTAATCATTTAAATTCATGAATGGTAAAATTAGACTTTCAAGATTTTATCAAATTCGATAAAGATTCTTTATTTTGGGACATTTAAGAACATCTTATGAAAACTGTTTGTGTATATTTTCTGACAAAAGAATACACAGAATGTTTGGGAAGGCATGGTGGCATTTCCAGACTGATACAATATCAAATGTATAGAAGTGTGGTTACCATGGTATCTCATTTAAAAACTCTTTTGCATGACCTGCTATTTTGATGTAATGTAACCAAGAAACTGTGAGTAACAAAAATTTTATTCATTGAACTCTTTGGAAAATGTTCAGAGTCTAAACTAAATATTGTGAAATATTTTTAGGTAATTACATGTTTCGAATTTTTCTCAGTGAATATTCTTGTAAATAGTAATTCAGCAAAATAAAATATGCATTTGTAAACTTAAATGAACAAAGATGTGTGCTTTTGTTGTTGTGTTTTTCCACAGCGAATTTTTTACTCAGTTATTCTGATTAGAACTTGATAATTAAATCCACAACTTTATACCTTAATGCAATTCTGTTTAATTATTTTTTTAAAAAATCGCTACTGTGAAATTAATGCCAGGAATGGGAAAGAAAAAAGTCTTGAAAACTGATATCTATTGATTATTTTAGAAATTGTCTAATGCTACCTATTGACATTGTTTGAGTTATCTGAAAACAATTCGTTCACATAATCGAAAAAATACGAACTGAACTGTTAGAATTTGGTTGTTTTACAGAGATATAGCATATAATTAACCCAAAAACGTGACTTAAACTCTTCAAGTTTGGTATAGAAAACATGTTTGTACTCTCCAGATAACACATATACAAATTTTACCTTTCTCCTCACAAAGTAAGATAAAAACACACCAATAGTATATCCAACAGTATGCAAAAACATGTCGTTGAGTCATCTGCACAAAAGGTTCATTTTTGAAGGAACGGTCAGGGTAAGTGTAAACAGTACTATAAGAAAATACCATAGAGCCGAGTGACTTTGGACTTAAGGTAATCGTTCATCGACTGCAGCTGCTGTTTTTTGTTTGGTAATGTAAAAATAAAGGGTGAGCCACAAAATTCTTTGAAAGTTTCTTTGTGAAAAGTTCTAATTGTTTAGAATTTTGTAACAGAAAGTTAACATAAAATATAATATCAGAGCTAATAATCAGTGAAATAATAATAATATTATTATTATTATTTCACTTCATATGGCACCACAAATAAATAACTATTTATTTGTGGTGCCATATGAAGTAACCTAAGAAGAAGAAGAATGAAGGAAAACGATTATGAAAAATCGACAGTGGGTGAAAAATACGAATTTTCAGTTATCATTGCTTGTTATCACTTCAGTTATCACTATCTCTGGGCAAACTAAGAAAATGGATGATAGAATCAACATGCAAATATCAAATATTACTCACCAAAGGAAGAGAAAAATCAAAAACATTAACGAGGTTAATAGGGAGGCCTGTTCTTGATTTAAATGAAATTGGATGCTCAAAACGTGAAAACATGATGTGTACTTTAAAATGCTTTTGGAAACATAATGAAAGATTCGGTGCTTTTAATAATGTTCAGAAGTGTATATATTGGCTTCAAAAAAATAAATATGCAACTCTTAATTTTAATCCAGTAATAAATTCTCAACGATTACCAAATAAAAAATTAACATTCAGATGAGAGTCACATTGTCAAAAACCACATGATGGCAAATCCACAAGCATGGGAAGAACCTTTGATGTATTTTTCAATTTTATTTTCTGTAAGTTAGATTCATTAAATACAATTTTTAAATAATATTTCATTCAAATGAAATGTGTAAATTTAAATGGACAAATTGGGCGTCGATGTGTTATACAAATTTAAGTAAGACCATAACATTTTTTTCCTTCTAAAATTTCATGCCACAAACTAACCAGAGACTTTTTTTTGACTCAGTAAATTAAAAGTATTATTTGTTCATGCAAGCCCTCAAATACTTCATGAAACTGTTAACTCTTGGAAGCAAAAGGAATAATCAGGTATTAAATTAATTGCCAGAATTTTAGTGGAGAAGATTTCACCTTAAAAGTCACAATACTGTTAGAATTTGGTTATTTTACAGAACCATTAGATATTTTAAACCAAATCGTTACTAAAACTCTTAAAAAGATTGCTGTAGAAAAATTGCGGAGAGTTCATAACCTTGTTTGTCTCATATCTGTTATTTAAATTACTAATGCTAAAGAAAAAATAAATTCCAGTTACAGAAATAGGTTAAGAGCACAAGGAATCGACGGTAAAATGAATAGCCATATTGGTTTTTAAAAAAATAAATGTAAGCATTAATTTACTACAGTAATAATTTCCCATGGGAACCAAGAGTTCCAACCTAAACACACAATTTCTCACCTGCGTACAACAATTTGGTGACCGGATAAGAGAGAGATATCTTTATTAAGATAAGACTCAATGAGAAATCTACAGTGATGGAAAATAAATTCATATACATTTTATTTATTCATTAATTTTGCTCACTTCTTCTGTTAGAAAATGTAGTTAAACTGAATTTTAAAAGTAAAATACAGAAAATAACCATTCAATTTGAAAAAAAAAAATCATTTCGCTTGTCAGAATTCCATACTCTAATAGCACTCAGAATTCAAAACAGGAAATAACACTTACCCTAAACAAAAAGGCACATAGACTTTCCCACCAAGCTTAGAAAAACATAGCATGAGCAATTGTGAGAAGGAAATAAGCAGAGAACCAATCGGATAGTAATCTAAATTAAGTAGTCAACTAGCTTTTCTGGGTTATTTACAGAAATATCTTTCAACTCCTATGTTTTGTGTATTTTTATGCTGTGAATATATGTTAGCCCCAGTAACCTATAATGAAAAAGTCAACTGGAATTTCAGACTTGTGTTTGTGTTCTGTGCTGTGAATATATGTTAAAAATCAAATTTGGAATATTCAGAAAACCCAGACAGTCCCAACATGTTCCCATTCAGGAAAGAAATGTAAGTTAATTTTTTTTTTAACTTAAACATAACAATTGATAATTGTAATTTCAATAATCACTGCTCGTAAGCGTAATTCTAATATTGAATAGTTTTTTTTATGCATTGGGGATATCTGTAAATTCCTATTTCTGCATATTGCATTGTAAATAATATCTGTGAAATAAATATGTAAACTTAAAAGAACAAACAGTGTCGTTGATGTGTTATTCTTCTTCTTATTATTATTATTTGTGGCACCTCCAAGGAGTCCGAAGACTCATCTTATGTATATTTAAGTAAGTATGTTATGTATGTTTAAGGAGAGATTATATCAACCCATGAACCCGTCAAAATTTGTAGGTATTTTTCACCTAGTTTTCGAATGGATTATGATCTGAATTGGTGATGATAGGATGTCCTCAGTCAGTTTTGGAATTGTGGTGCGTTTATTATATTATGTGTCTTGAAGATCATGCAATTTTTGATTCAGTGCTCTTGCCAGAACAGTACAGAGTCTTGTAGCAGTGCCGGTAAGACTACAACTGCACGGTAAGCGTTTATTTATTTATTTATTATTATATATAAGATTCTTCACATTGATAATCATGGAAAAACATCTAAATGAGACAATATTCGAGGAGGTATATAAATAATTTATAGACTAGGTGAACTACTTAACAACAATTGGACGGGAAACGTGAAACTTTACGACAGGTTTCCCCCGGAAAGTGTCACAGACGTTGTCGCAGAAGATCAATTAGAATCGGTGCCTTCTACTCCTTCAGACTTTGTAGAAGTGCGCGCACGCAAAAAGCGAAGAACAACAGAAGAACCGCACAATGACAATAATGAAATCGAACAGGATTCTCAGGGTTCGGACGCTGCTATTTCTCCGAAAGAAAAGGTGCCTCCGATCATCCTTAGAGAAAAGCAGAAGTGGACAGCTTTAAGATCCACAATGTCCAATCTTCACTTTGTCTTCATTAAGGCCACAAACATGGATGAAGACACAATGATCCAGCCAGCAACAGTGACAGAATATAGAGGGTTGACCAAAGAACTGGACAACAGAGGCATCCAGTATCATACCTTTGCGCTCAGCTCCGAAAACTTAAAATTGGTCCTTCGTGGTGACTGTGAAGACATTGACACAGCAGAAATAGCTGCTGACTTGAACTCTCAGGATCTGCCTCTAGTCAAGGTTAGCAGAATGTACAAAGCAGACAAGACTCCCATGCCATTAGTCCTAGTAGAGATTCACAAAATTTACAAGGATATCTAAACTTAAAAACAGTCTGTGGCCTCATCATCACACCAGAACCACTCCGTAAAAGATCATCTTCTGGGCAGTGCCACAGGTGCCAGAAGTTTGGCCAAGCCCTGAATCTATGTAGAGCTGAATATAGATGTTTGAAATGTGGGGACAGCCACCCAACCAATACCTGCGCTAAGCCAAGGACCACCTCAGCCAAATGTGCCAACTGTGGTGGCCCTCATCCTGCGAACTACAAAAGATGTACAGAGCACCCAAAGAACAGACGGATGCAGGCAGTCAATTAGCCCTCCTCCTACAGTATAAGAACACCAGAGGCCCAGGCATCAAAACCGGAGAGTCAGAGACCATAATCGGAGACCTCCAAAAATAGAGACACCCAAAAGCAAACAAGAAGTTATGCCGATGTGACCCGCACAAATAGACCAATACCAGAACAGAATCAATTAACAGCACCTAAAAATCTAACAGCTGTTATTACGGCCTCACTAACAAATATGCTACAATCTTTCAGCCTATCAAACCCTACTGAAAACTCCACTAAAAGATTTCTTCGTGAAACGCAGGTCATCCTCAGAGCTCTCATAAATTAATATAAACAAATAAATTCCAGCATCTCTTCAGATCATTGCTTGGAATGCAAATGGCCTCAAAAACAAAATTCTGGAAGTCTGAGATTTCACATATAGGTATTAACCAGATGTTTTATTAATCAGTGAAACTCATTTAAGACCCTCAGACAATCCTAAAATAAGGGGTTATCCCCTATATAGAAATGATAGATTACTCTACAGAGGCGGTGGCACTGCCATCTTCATTAAAAATTATATTAAGCACCACTCTGTGAGTAACCCTTGAGATCACAGGCGTGGAAGTAGTGTCACCAGTTCTGCTGGCAGATTAAAAATCTACTCAGCTTACAACCCTCCCCAAAAATCTCTACTATACTCTGACCTGAATGCCATCTTATGTGTCAGAGAGCCGACCATTATAGCCAGGGATCTGAACTCCAAGCACCCTGCGTGAAATTGCTCAACCACTAACAAGAATGGTTGCATCCTTTCTAATTACTTAGGATCAAGCAACAGGCAGGCCCCACTGAACCAACTCATCTCAGTACGTTTGGTACTGCTGATATCCTGGATATAGCTATCCTGCAGGATATCAAACTTCAATACAGCATTATATCCATGGATGAACTATCTGCCGATCACAACCCAATTCTACTACAGCTGAGAAAATAAGTATACCTGTCTCCTCCTTCTCACTCCTACATCGCATGGGAAAGACTGTCAACAGCACTGAAGGATTATATTGGACCTGTTCCTCACATACGCACAAGAGAAGAAGTAGAAACTGCAGTTAAAAATCACACAACAAATTAATTCTGCTATAACGGTAGTTACCTCCTACAAATCTCCCGTAAGCCAGATCGTTTGCCTAAAGACATCATGAACTTGATCAGAGACAAAAACAGAGCTAGGAAAAGATTCTGTAACACGTGTGCACCACAAGATAAAACAAATCTAAACAGATTAAATGGGGCAGTAAGAGATGTGCTCAAAGCTCATAGAGACAAAGTATAGGAAGAAAAGTTAGCCTCTATTTCACCTACTGATCACTCCATCTGGGGACTACTGAAAAATATCAAAAACAAAGTCAGATCCCTTCCCCCAATATTCTCTGACCAGGGCCTTGCTCATACAGATGTAGACAAATCAGAAGTTATAGCATACAATTTGGAGGAGCAATGCAGGCCTTCGTATGAAAACCTTGACTTTGACCACATATACAAGATTCACAGCAAGGTCAGACACTCACTCAAACTTCCTATCACCAGCACTGACCATATTGCACCAACTCACCTGCTGAGGTATATGACATTATTAAAAAATTAAAGAACAAAAAAGCTCCTGGGCTATATGTCATTACTAATCGGGTGATCAAACTTCTGCTCCGAAAAGCAGTAGTGCTCCTGACCAGTATAATAAATGCAATTTTAAGATTTCACTATTTTCCTTCCACCTGGAAACTGGCTGCTGTAATTCCTATATATAAGCCAGGCAAAGACCCACACCTACTGCAAAATTATCGTCCAATCAGTCTCATCTTCAATCTGGGTAAGGTTTACGGAGAAGGTCATCCTCTCATGACTCAAAACCTCAGTAAATGACCTAAACATCCTCCCTAAAGAACAGTTTGGTTTTCGGCAAGACCATAGTACTACCCAGCAAATCCACAGAATTGTCGAATTCATCACCACCAGCTACAACTGGCGCCAGTGCACAGGAGCTGTTTTCCTAGACCTATCCAAAGCATCAGCTGTAGGTGTTCTCCCGCGATGAGTCTTCGGACTCCTTGGAGGTGTCAGGAATAATAATAATAATAATAATAATAATAATAATAATAATAATAATAATAATTTGACAAAATCTGGCATTTTGGACTCCTGCACAAACTTATCTCAGCCGGTACCTCACTAAAAATGGTTCACCTAATCCATTCATATCTTCAGAATAGATCAATGCGAGTAAAAATCAAGGGTTCTACATCGTCCCAGCGCCATATCTTTGTTGGAGTGCCGCAGCGATCTCTACTGGCTCCATTGCTGTTTTCTGTGTACATGTCAGACATCCCGCACAATCCGATGACTTCCATTTTGGCCCTGTATGCGGACGATACGGCAATAATAACCTGATCTCTCAGACCCCATTTCATTACCCGAAAGCTTCAAGTAAACCTTCTAAAGCTGGAGGGTTGATTCTCCAAGTGGAGATTGGAAGTCAACCCCCCAGAAAAGCTCAGCCGGTCTTTTCTCAAAAAGGCCAATGTCGCCTGTAGGAGATGTGTTACTATTCGATAGTAAAATTCCCTGGCAGACAGAAACAAATTACCTGGGTGTAATTCTCGACAAAGAGCTATCTTTCAACCAACACTTCAAGTCTGCATTCGAAAAGGCATCTAAAGCCAGATCTATCCGCTATAAAGGCATCTAAATTAGCGGATAGCTCAGATCTATCCGCTAATTAATATAATAGCAAGCTCAGCAAAAGAATCAAATTGCAACTATACCAGATGACGATTCGTCCTATAATCACCTATGCCTCTCCTGCCTGCAGTGGCATAGGTGATTATAGGTGACTAACATTATCAAGATACAACGAGTGCAGAATAAGGGCTTGAGAATGATTCTGAACGCCCCGTGGTATGTTAGAAACAATCAACTTCATAGAGATACAAATATTCCCTATATTTTCTCTTTTCTACAATCCTTAGCATCCAAGTTTTTCCTAAAGACGTCCACACACACCAACGATTTGGTTCAGCAAGCTGCAGCATACAAGGCAACGGATATATTCAAATATAGAAGACCAAAAGCTATATTAGCCTCCTATAGCGATGCATAATCTCCATGCCCGTTCAGGGCAAGCAAACTGCTCATAAATTTTACCCTCACTAGAACCACAAGAGATAGCGGGGAATATGAAAAGCATCTTGCTTCATCCCTAAAGATATAAATGTCAATTGTCAAAGTCAGTGTATGTTTAAGTAAGATCACTTTTGAAATCACCGTGAATTCACACACGATTTGTTTATTTATTGAACTTTTAGATCTTAATTTTAGACAAATCAAAATATCCGGATGAATTATGAATAAAATATGAATTAGAATTAGAATATGAATATAGAAGAAAATACGGATGAGCTATGGAAAAATAAGTGTGTTCGAGGAACACCAGTATATAATTAAATTATTCAAAAAAGCTCGAAACATTGCTGCCATCACGATTTACTCTAAGAATTCCGACCCTTTAACCGGAAAGAAATACCCCAGAATGTATTGGAAATTTAGTACAGCCATCTATAGAAGAAAAAAAAACTGTATGTTTGAGTGATATTAGCATATAATTAAATTATGCAGAAAATCCAAAACACGCCCGCCATCACGACTCTACTCTACTCTAAGAATTCCCACCCTTTAACAGGAAAGAAATACACGAAAATGTATTGGAAAATTAGTACCCCCATCTATAGACAACCGAACACAAAACATGACGACAATGACGTCATCATGTGTGTCACCCTGGGAAAATTCCAAGATATCTTATCTCAAAAACATCGCCCACAATTCCATAGCCAAACCAAAACACCATCTGATATCACAGAGAGAGACATATGTTCCCCAGAAATTTCTAAACACATAACATCACGATTCGTATCTCTAAAATTTACCCACAAGGCTTTAAACGAAACAAACACACCCCACATGATGTACCTGACCGAGGAGGACCCTCAGAAATTCCAAACATTCCAAAATCTATAATAGTAAACATCCACGTTACGATTCCTTATCTTATCTTGATCTTGATCTTGTCAGAAGTGTCCCACCAATCACGACACGATTCCTTATCCACTAATATATCTCCCTTTTCCAATCAAACAATAATGTCACTTATTTACAACTAACAAATGACATCACTTATCTACATCTGATAACAACACACACCCAACGTCACGATTCCTTATTTTCTATTGATCTTGATCTGGTCAGAAGTGCACCAACAATCACAACACGAATCCTTATCTCTACCATCACCCATAATTCCATATGCGAAACAAAACACAAGAAGTCACGTCACTGACACATATACCTCCAGGGAAATTCCTAACATTCCAATATCATGAAGTCACACCCACAATGACATCATCAAAATGAACAACCAATGATGTCACGATTCCTTATCTTATCGTGATCTTGATCTGGTCAGAAGTGACTGGTATACTACTATCCTTAAACTCTACTTTCGAGATTTGATTATTGTGTCAGAGGGCGTTTCGGTTAAAGATGTAACTATTCTGCCTCCATTTGGTGACAGTGATAATGAGGTACTCACTTGGGAAGCAACTAAGTTTATGAATGTTCCATTCAGAAAAGGTTACATACTAAACTACAAAGCAGGAAATCATGACCAATTGAGGAGAATACTGAGTTCAGTGGATTGGGATCGGTTGCTGGATGGAAAGAATGTCGAGAGTGAATGGAAAGCATTTAAACAACACTTGAATGATGCAATATCAGAATGTCTAAACAGAGTTCGAAGAATAAATAGAGTAGGAGTCAAATGGATGTGTAATCTTATTAAACAAGAGATTCGTAATAAAAGGATGATGTGGAAGGAATACCATGTGCATAAGGATGACGTCCGTTATGAACGTTATAAGCTGCAGGCTAGAATAGTCACAACTGTTGTACGGAAAGCAAAGTCTGAGTATGAAACGGAACCTGGCTCTGTGTGCTAAAGAAAACCCACAAGAATTCTATCGATATGCTGCAAGTAAAAGAAAGAATGAATATGAAAGAATAACTCTTCTAAATGCAGATGGTGTGAGGGTTACAGATGCAGAAGAGGTAGTTCAGTTAATGAATGCCCATTTTATTAAAAGCAATCAATCTAGTGTGTGCGACATTGAGTTCACTGCTACCTCTTCATAGGATGAAGAAACCCACGTGTATGAGGACGAGGTATTACAGCTGTTGCACAAACTGAACAAGAATTAATCAAGGGTATGATGGGATATCAGCACCTATGCTAAAAGAGTGTTCAGCTCATTTGGCTATTCCTTTGACTAGGCTGTTTAATATGGGGCTTAGAGAATATGCAAGATTCCGCAGGAATGGAAGGAATTGATGGTAATTCCATTGCACAAGGGTTGTGGAAAGACCGGTCTATCCAACTATGGACCGGTTAGTATCTCAGGAGTGATCGTAAAGATTTTGGAAAAATTGCTTATGGTTCACATTCAGAAATGGGTTGACAGTGAATCTCTCCTTTGCAGTGAGCAACATGGGTTTACTAATTGAAGGTCATGTTTTAGCAAAGTTGCTTGCTCACATTCTATAACAATGTTACTATTGAACTAGGCAAGGGGAATGGATACACCACCATGATACTTTTGGATATTGACAAGGCTTTTGACAGAATGGTAGACTGTTGCATAAATTGGAAAATATGGCTTTTGGTTATGGAATATTAGCATGGATAAGAGGACAGCTGACTGACTGACTGATATCAAAAAATAGTATACAGGGGATGGGAGTATGCAGGTAACAAGTGGCTTACCACAGGTAACTGTTACTCATGTTACTTTTGGTGCACAAGTAATATGAATAACAGTACACAAGGAAGGATTTGACAAGCGACAAACAGCTACTTGCTGATGATGCAAAGATAGGCAGGGTAATCAGGATTGCTGTATATATGATGTACTTGAAGAATGATTTGAATATGCTGGAATTGTGTGCATGGGAAAATGGATGTTAGTTCGTTGTCAGTAAATGTAACGCACTTCGGCTTGATTAGATATCCAATGTTGTGTTATATTAGTGGGATTATTCTAGAAGAAACTGATGACGCTGCGAATCTTGGAGTGTTAGTAGATAGGAAGTTGAAGTTCAGGGGCATGTGGCAAAGACTGCAAATACAACTCAAAAGGTAATTGCAATGCTGAAACGAACTTTGACATGTAAAGATAAGGATGCCATTTTGCCTCTTTACAAGGTCTTAATAAGACCTAACTTGGACTATTGTGCACAGGTCTGATCTGCTAGTTTCCATTGTGATTCTGATATATTGTAGAGAGTGTTAAAATGATGTCAGGATTGTGGAATACTGATTATGAAGACAGATTGAGAATTTGTAGACTGCAGACACTGGCAAACAGGAGAAAGAGAGGTGATATGATATGACCGAGAGAAACGAATGAGAGACCATCCTTGGAAGCTGATAATGAATGCTGCTAAAAAGGGGGTGAATGCTAGATTTTTTCTCTCATAGGGTGGTGTGGATTGTAATCGATGGCCATTAAATGTTGCGAGTGCAAGCAGTGTGAATGAATTCAAGAATAAGAATAGCTTTTGTGTGTAGTATGTGTCCGTCTTGGATAAGTCCTTAACTCCCTGAAGGTGTCTCTTAATAATAATAATAATAATTTTTTTAAAATTAATAATAATAATTTATTACATATGACACATACATTACATAGTTTTGGTTACATATGATACATAGATGTATTTCGAAATTAATAATAATTATTTTATTCGCAATAATAAATATAATAATTTATAACATAAGATACATTATACTTTTGATTACATATGATATAACATTACATACATTTGATTACATGTAATACAATTTTTTTCATTTTATTTTTTTATTTATTTTATTTTTATTTTTTATCTTGGATGAGATGTTATTTCTCAGCTTTCATCCTCGAAGCTTATTTTTGAGCTTATCTGAGGATGACACAGTTATTTTTTATTGGTTTGTTTGCTGTGTTGGGAAGCTATGAAATCAAATCTATGTCTAATAGGCTTGATTTTCTCTGCAGCCATTGATTGAGAAACTCGCACGCACGCACGCACGCACTCACGCGCACGCACGCGCGCACGCACACACACACACACACACACACACACACACACACACACACACACACACACACACACACACACACACACACACACACACACACACACACACACACACACACACACACACAATAACTTGGAATGTCTTGATGTGTCACTGAAATGAAAGCCTGAGCGAATATATTGTGTTTCATTAAGTTTGTATGGTATTTTGGGTGCACGTTTCTTGTTCATAGCATGTCCTTAGTGCTCTTTTCAGGCTATTGTAGGTTATAAGGTTTCTGTATTCAAAAGGTAATTTATTTATCATGTCTGGGATGTAGACGTTTCGTGTGACCTTTCCAAAGTGATTATTGTATTTATATGTGATATAATCAGTTGTCTGAGGTCTTGTTATACGGTATGTATTTCTGATTGTCCTGTAGTTGGCATCGAAATAATGTTTTAACAAAGCTGCATAGTGACATAAATGTTTTGCTGTCAGTATTTTGTGTTCTGACATTGCAATTTGTACTGTAATGACATTAATCTATTTAGTTTTTTAGGGTGCGCAGAAAGCATACGTTGTTATAGCGTATCTTAGTATATTTTGGCATAGTACTTTGTATATTAGTGTTTATAGGCGTGTGGGAACTATGTCTTTAATCTGTAGAGTTTGCCAGTTATTATTTTTTTATTAATAATATTTTTTATTGATTGCTAAAATATTTATACATACAATAAACATCTTGTGTGACATTGCATCTTATAATTTTACAGAGTTCAGCACTAAGTGCTGCAATTCCTACATTGGATTTCAATTAAATTTTTTAATAATTTTTTTTGCCTTTATATTATGTATTTATGTTCTTCTAATATTAACTATGAAGATTATACAGAATTTTTTGTATAATTTTTTATTTATTTTAATTTATTTTTATTTTTTTAAGTTTGAGAAAGAGAAAGAATGATTATACATACACATTTCTGCATTTGCTTATAAGGATTACTTGTAGATGAGTGAGGCAAGATAATCTCACCTACTTCGAAGCTTGGGTTAGCTTTTATGAAGAGAGTGGGATTTAGCCTTCACTATTTGTGTTGATGCTACTGTTTATGTATGGGATGTAGGCATTGGATGCTAGTGATTTGTGATGTATATATTAGGGTTAATGGTTTTTTAACTTTGTTGGTATATTTTCCAGAGTTCGTTTTTAATGTTCTGTAGTTATCTACGTGTTTTAACTTTCTTGGTAGGTTGTTGAGTTGCGTTGGTATCTGATGTGATCTCACAAAAGAAACATTTGAGTTGTTGAAGGGTGTGGGGATGTAGAGAGTTGTCGTAGGTCGTGTTATACGATATGTATCTCTGTTGTTTCGATAGGTGATGTTGAATTAATTCCTTGTTAATGTCATGTAGTGTTTCAGGTTTTTAATGCTCAGAATTCTGTGTATCGCCATGTGCTTGACGGATATTGGTTGTTGGATGTAAGGTGTCCAGATCACTGTTGACACGATTTTCCTGTGTAGTGTTTCTAATTTTGTTAGGTGGCTGTTTGATGTATTTGTATAGACTGTTCCGTATCTGAGTAGGGATTCGCAGATACCGTGATATAGGAGTTTTTTATGTTGGGTGGAATAATGTCTTTAACTTGGAAGAGTTTTGCTGCGATGATACGGAGTTTAGTGTGTAGGTATTCTATATGTTTTGTCTATTTAAGGTGGGAATCTATATAGAGACCTTGGTATTTTGCGTGTGTTACAGGTTTGATTTCGGAACATTGGCAGGTATTTTTGTTGTTAATGCAGCGGTATGTGTGACAATGTATCGATAGTGATGCGGGGCGTATGATTCTTGGGTTGTGTATTATCAACATCTGTGTTTTGGTGCCGTTGATTAGAATTGCGTTTTGGTGGAAGTATGGTGTGATTTCGTTTAGGTCTTGTTATGCTTTGCAGAGAGCTGTGTTAATGTCTGTGTGAATTGCTAGTAGTGCAGTGTCATCTGCGTATTGAAATATTTGACTTCTTATGGATATGTTATGAACATCGTTAATGTATATGTTGAATAGAGTGGGTGATAATATGGCACCTTGAGGTACACCGTGTTTTACTTGTATACTCCGACTGTGACATGTACCTATTTTTGTTACTTCTGTTCTGTTTGAGAGGTAGTTCTTGAACTAAAGTGCAAATGGATTAGGAAAAAACACTGGTACTAAGAAATAGAAAATATTATAAAAACAAAAAAGGGCTGTTACCAGAAATGGCTAAATTCCAAAACAATAGAAGCAGAAATAGCATAAAAGAAACAGCGCAATTGCAAATCGATAAGTAAGGAGAAACATAGAGTGACACGGAACAATTTCGTAACAGAAATAGAAAAGGATATATTTAAGCCACAACCCAAAACCTATAAAGTAATAAATGCATGAACGAATAAATAAAAGAAAAGATAAAAATAAAACAATAGATTTAGAAAACATAGGTGACTTATTTCCAAAATTTCTGTACAGATGAGAACAATGAAATAAAATTTTATAAAATAAAGAATGAACTAACAGAAAATATCACAATGTTAGAACTAAAAAATACAATAAAGAAGATGAAAAATAGGGAAACACCAAGAGAAGACAATATAAATATAGAACTGTACAAAAATGCAGAGGAAAAAATTAATAAAAGACATGAAATTTTCAGTATGGTTTGGATGCTGGAAAATCTCCTAACTCTTGAAAAGAAATACTGCTTATCCCACTCTATAAAAAGGAAATTAAGACGATTCTAATAACTATAGGGACTATAGTTATTGCAATTATATATAACTATATTTTATATCCTGTATTTAGCAATAGTCTGCTAAATACAGGATATATAATATATGCAGAAAAATTAAAATAGAAGTGAAACAGTATTGCAGAGGACAAACTGTAGAAGAACAAAACGGTTTTCAAAAAGGCCGATCCTGCACTGATCCAATTTTACTCTAAAATTATTAATAGAAACTTTTGAAGAGAATTTCAAAAAGAAACACACGTGGCCTTTATTGATTATGAAAAAACCTTTAACAAAATTAGTAAACAAAAATTGTTTAAAATATTAAACGATTTAAATATACCAAAACAACTTTTACAATCCATTCAAGAAATATATACAGGAAATAAAATAGCAGTTAAATTAGAACACGTCTTAGAATGGAAAGATATATCAAGAGGAGTACGACGAGGATGTACCCTCTCACCTCTGCTTTTCAATATATATATACATATAGTATTAGCTACATCAGTAGATGATTTACAAAAATCATTATAATCGTTAAATGATATCTCAAAACAATATAATACGACAATATCTAAAGGAAAAACAAAAATAATGGCATTCAAATTAGAAAACCCAATAAGAAGTAAAACAGTGATAAATAATAAAATATTAGATCAAGTATATAATTTCATATACTTGGAATGTGATTTATCATACTAAGAAAAAAAAGACAGACACTAAAAATTTAAAACTTTGTCAAAATAAATGGCATAATAAATAATATATTTAAGCCATCTCTAGTACAAAAAACACACTAGAAATATCTTGTCAAAACCAACTTTACCATACGGAAGTGAAATATAAAAAGGAAAGATGAAAACGAATTCAAACAGCAGAAATAAAATTTCTGAGAAAAACAGTTGGATACACCAAGTGGGACCGTAAAACAAATGAAGAAATTCTATAATCCTCGAATATAAAACCAATTAATTACAACATTAGACAGTAAAAACAATAATGGATAGAACATTTAAATTGAATGGACAACAGCAGACTACCGAAAATATGATACAGATACAAAATAAGTGGGAAAAGAAGAATCAAAAGACCAAGAAAGAGATAGCTTGACACCGGAACAGGTCACATGACCAAAAATCCATGTTAGGAAGAAGAAAGAAGAGGAAGAATGTTAAATAGAATTATGCCATTAGAAACCGTTACGAAACCTTACGTATCCAGGAAATTATTCCTCGAAATGACGGGGATGTCGAGTGGCATGTACATTTCCTCATGTGACTGAAGGGCAATGCCAGCGGATGCACTTCACTCGTGGACAAAATATTAAAATCGTTCTTTCTGCGAAAACAAGGAAAACGATAATCAGGGATCAGGATAATTTCCCTGCTTCTATTTGGAGTGGAAAAGCACCAACATAAAGGAAGAAAGCAGCAGGATAATTGGCGTTTCTAGAATAAATGCCCCTGAAGCTTGAGTTAGCAGTCAGTAGCATAGTGCGATCGCCACTGACAACACTCACCAACTCGCTACTTGTTTGGAGCCTTCCGTTCAGCTCACTTCAGTGTGCATCGAGGCTCGATTCGATTTAAGACTGTTCTCAAACATTAATGCATGGAATGAGAGAAAGTGATTTTAAAAATCTTCAATGGTGATACCACATCTAACGCGAAGGTTGTATAGTCTCCTGTGAAAGAGAGAGAGAGAGAGAGAGAACACTCACTGAAGCTTTGAAAGGAATAAAAAGTATTACAGATTCATCTCGATACCCATTAAAGGGGGAGAATGGATGCAGAATGACTGCAGTTGTGCACGGTATTTTTATTTATGCAAATCCTGCCCAAGATAGGTTTTAAACCTACATCGCACCGTCAGTTGGTTAAAGGTTAGATGATTAGGAAATCCTGCTCTGGTGATCAGCATATGGAGCTTTTTCATCTCTCCAATAATGAGAGTGATGTGAGGATTCATACTAAGCAACGAATGATTCGGCATTCATTGCTCACGAACTCACCACCAGTTGGTTCTGAAGAGGAGAGAAAGAGACAGAGAGAGATAGGATCGGTGTTATCCATTCGGCTAAATAGATAATCAAGTGAAGAGCGATTTACATTTAATCGACTTCCAAATTGATTTTATCACTGGAAGATTTAAAAAGGATGAAATAATACAATTGCTAAAAAAAAATTAGATAAATAACAGTTTTGAAGATTTTTATGCAAAAAATCTTATCTTTCACACATAATTATTCTTCCCGACATTATTTCAAGTGGAGGACCCTCCTCAATATCCTTGAACTCGCAATCAAAAATTACAGCAACAAAAAATCTCTACACAGCGAAAACTTTCGTTTTCTGCTCGCCACTTAATATACAAAAGCAAACCAGATTAGTGAAAAATGAGTAACGCATTTAATATTCACTAGCTCCTCACTAAGATTACACGACCAACAACAAAACGGAATAATCTTAACGTTTTTTTTTTCTTTTAAATCAACTCGTAAAAAAGTGAATAAACCTCTTCTACTTCTTTCATTCCGAGTTGTTTTTAACCTTTCTTTTTTCTTTTTTAGTTTCCTCTGCGCACACACGCACGCACACAGTTGGTGTTTTTCTTCCTCAAGACTAATTTCATTTTTGTAAGAATTCGTCCTTTTTTTTATCTCTAAAACAATATCCGAAGAATTCATTTTATATAATTTTCTTTTTATTATTCAAAGTGATATTTTTTCTGATTTGCTATTTAAAAGTACTCTCTCTCGCTCTCTGTCTCGTGTGTGTGTGTGTGTGTGTGTGTGTGTGTGTGTGTGTGTGTGTGTGTGTGTGTGTGTGTGTGTGTGTGTGTGTGTGTGTGTGTGTGTGTGTGTGTGTGTGTGTGTGTGTGTGTGTGTGTGTGTGTGTGTCAATCCTCTCAAGTATTCATGCATCTTGCAGCCATTTCCGACTAGAAATAAGATTACTAGAATATCTTCTTGAACTTATGGAAGTGTCTTCCAGTTCTGGACAGGAATTTCATTTCCTTCTTCCTTGTTCTATTCTCTTCAAAGGAAACTCTCACTAGAGTCTGGAAAGGTTCGGAAAACAAAAATAAGCAACAAAAGAATGTGTTTAGTGCTGTGTATTCAGTTACTATCAATTCCATTTACATCTCTGCAATGTGAAAACCCAATATCATTGGCAATAAATGAACGATTAGCGCAACAGAAATATGTTATTAAAACAAGAACACTGTGTTAGCATATTCTGCTAATACCGTCGATCGGTTGCGCGATTTTAGCGGAGTTATTTCGACGTCATGAAAGCGGCTGCACTCGATAAATAGGGGATATAAGAGCGTCTACCGTCAAATATTACTGAAACATCTCAACGAGAAATTCAGAATTAGTCAGAACCCCACCGCCTCAGTTTCTATTTAAATGCTGCTGCTGCGCATAAGCAAATCGCATATTTCTCGTGATTGGACAATGCACCGCTGAAAAGCTATGACATATGAAGTGAGCAATCAGAATACAGACTTTTCAAATCAGATGGGAGTGTTGATTGGCTATGAGGACTGCACAAGAACATCATTGACTATATTGTATCATCTGTGGTGCGATAGTGATCGTGTTATTAACAGGGGCTACTTATTTTGATTTCAAGGAATCCCCTTGTATGTTTTGAGTTGTATCAATTCTAAAGACACGGTACATCTGAATATCAAGATGACAATACATCATACTATGCTGCAGTGACTACAGCTATATGACTTAAAGAAACTGGAAGACTAGACTAATCACCAGAGATTCTGTATCAGAACAGAAAGATATTTGTGTGGTTACTGAAAGTAACCCGATACGTTAGACTGATACGTTAAATAACTTGTCGTCGATATATATATATATATATATATATATATATATATATATATATATATATATATATATATATATATATATATATATATATATATATACCTTGGCATTAAATTCGTATATTTTTACATCATCATCTCGATGCACTCATGAAACAACAGTATTTCTCTCATCACAAAAGTTTTTATGCTTCTTGAGTCACCACATATAATCACATATTTTAACGCATACATGCGTTTTGTTTTCAGGACTTAATTAAAGTACATTTAATGCTATATTTCATGATCTTTTGATGATCAGTAACAATAACTGTTTTTCTTATTTAAACACGGAGTGTAAAAAAAATGAGTGTAGATAAACAATGTTTAAAATGATGATAACAACTTTATAACAAGATACCTGATAAGTTTAAAGCAAGTAAGAATTTCATAAAACATTTAATGAGTACATTTATAAGAAGAGTTTCTAGATCAGCAATTTATTCCAACATATCAAACAGATTTCTGTGTGTGTGTGTGTGTGTGTGTGTGTGTGTGTGTGTGTGTGTGTGTGTGTGTGTGTGTGTGTGTGTGTGTGTGTGTGTGTGTGTGTGTGTGTGTGTGTGTGTGTGTGTGTGTGTGTGTGTGTGTGTGTGTGTGTGAAGAAGCGTTATATAAAGCTCTTCTAAATGGAGTTGGTGTTTTAGAAAAACTGCACCAAAAATAAGCTTAATTTCTTCCCCCACAAACAGTATCGCAGTTGCAAACCACAATAATCAACTCAGAAAAATATTAATGAAAATTACTCCCCTTTTCCGACGAGGTATTTTTATAAAGCACATCAATATCTCTTAATAAGAATTTATCACTGATGATTTCTTATTATGGAATATTGACATGTTTTAAATTTCACGACCAAATTACAACTCTTGATTATTATTTTTACATTAAAAGGAAAAGATTACTATTATTTAAGTCGATTAAGAACCTCATCTACCAGCAGTACCATCCAAATCACTCTCACGTGGCAACAAGATCCTGATGACAAGAAGACCCTTCTACATTTAATAAAGTAGAAACAAAAGTGTGAGTTAATATATATTTTTAATTATTGATTTTAATTTACATTACTTATTTTAATAGTTATGAAGAAAGATGCCACGAGAGGTGTCCAGGCAAACATACGACACAAATACCCCCCCCGCCCCCCAAAACACATTTAATTGGCATGTTAGCAAGAGTAGATAACAATTTCTTAAGTGTAGGGCCAGTTTGTATTTTACTGTTAGATTTGAGCACATTTTCATTTGAGTATTTCATTTTAAAAATGCTTCCATTCACCTCGAGTTTATAGAAGGGAACCTTTCAACCTCTGTACTCACATTCAGTTGAAATACAACTAAAGATTCTTTGTTTACATGGGATTCGAACGCAGACTTTTCTCCAAAGGCCATCGACGAAACCGACTGAGCTACGGAGGCGCTTGTGAGTAAGTGTCAGCCTCTGTTAACTCGGATGGTCTTTGTGTTGTTCATGATCCAATCACTTTAGGCTGCTCTGCAGGCGAATGGCTGCCTCTAAGTGCGACTACTCGATGAAAAAAAGGATTAAAATCCTTTTATTATATGTTTTTACTAAAGCGCTACTCCCAAATGAAATCGAACTCGATGTTATTAAATGATCAAAAACAGTCACCTGAGAAAACCTTCAGAAAGGTTTTTTTTTTTTTTCTCATATTTCTATACGCAGGAGTCAAAAGTTTTAAATAATTAAACAAAATCAATTGTGTTTTTCCAATGCTGGTGATTTTAAATAGAGAGCTTCATCTTATTCCAATTTGGACAAGGCAGATTGAAGGGAATGTACCATTTAAATTTCACAGAGATCGTTTTTCATCTTCGCATTATCATCATCAAATTCCTCAAATGTACCCTTAAGAGGTGCATCCTCATTTTAAATGTGGATATAATTTGGATATGGATTTTAATGTGGATATAATTTAATACTGCCATTGATGGCATCCGATCCGTCATCTAATCTTTTTCAGGACTCCCATATCTGTGGTCTCCAGTCTTTGATCAATAGTTTTATTTCTAACCTCTCATATTCATAAGTTAAAATTGGTTTGAGCACTGTCTTGTATACAGCTTATATACAATTTATATAATTTAGTGTTTCGACTAATTTCTTTCTTATTGCACATAAATTTATTCAGCTGATTTCCAACTTTACTAATTCTGTTATCTATTTCCATATTCAGTTTGTCAACTTCACTAAAAAAATTGTGCCTAAAATAGCTGAAATGTTTTTCTTGTTCTATAGATTCTCCATTCTGGATTCAGTTGATGTTTTCAATATTTTTGCCTATTTCTTTGTCTTTATCTTTTTATTGCTGATTTTCATACCAACTTTATTACAACAGCTATTCAATTTAGTCAGGGAATCTTGCAGAATTGTACCTGATTTATTTAGAAATATAACATCATCCGCATAAAGTAAAGAGCTGAGATTAACATCTCCAATTTTGATATCAAGTTTAATACCACTTTCCTTCATAATGTGATCCATATAGATAATGAATAACAGTGAAGATAATATGCATCCTTATCGCATACTTGATTTAACATCAAACCATCTTCTGTTCTTTTTTAATTGTAACTGCTGATTTACAACTCAAATAAAGACTAAGTATTGCTTGATATAATGTCCCATTTACACCATATAACTGTAGCGTTTTAATAGAGTTCCTCTTGGTACCTTTCCCAGATCAATAAAACTTCAATACAAATCCTTGTTATATTCCAAAGATTTCACAACCGTTTGTCCTAAAATGAAAATCTGATCCTGATAACCTCTATTTGGCCTGAATCAAGCTTGTTCTTCACTAAACTTCCTTCCACAATTTTTCTTTACAATTTTTCAAGAATACTCAGTAGGAAAACACCTCAGTAATTGTCGGTTTTATTTCGATTTTTATAGATGGATACTATGAGAGCTCTGCTCCAATCATCTAGAATTCTGTCCTCTGACAAGGCCTTCTGAATTAGTCAATGCAACTACTGTAAAACGTTCATACCTCTATAATTGATCACTTTTGGCTGACTTTCGTCTCCAACTTCCTTTCCACATTTCAGATTTTGCTGAATTTTTTACCTCAAGTATGGATATGTGTTCCTGACTGCATTCCTGTTGGGAGTGCTTTTTTTGGAGTTTTCTACCACAATTCTGATACTGCTTGTTTCATTTAGCAGTGTTTCAAAGTAATTAGTCCAGACATCAAAAATATCTTTATCTGTAATTTTTATGTCATTTAACATCTCTGATTCTTTTAACAGCATCCATTTCCAGCTTTTTAATAGCCTCAGAATGTTTTGCGACCTTCCTGATATTTATTTTCTATGTGTTTTTACCAAAGTCTTCCTAGCTTTTGTTTAGCTCGTTTTACACAGTACTTCTCTTTTTTACATTTTTCTCTATATTCTGTAAGAGTACAAGCTGACTTACTTGTCAGGAACTTTCGAAAAGCTTTCTTCTTTTCCTTCACTGCCTCTTTAACTTCCTGAGTCCGCATGGAGTTCTGATTTTTCTATCCTTGCAGACAACCTCAGCACATTTCTCTCTGGCTGAATCATTCAATGTTTTCTTCATGATTTGTCACTAAAGCGCCAAGGTTTAGTTCTTGTTTTCAATTTCTTTCATTTTTTTATTCAATGATGTTTGTGTATTTGAGTCTACAGTTCACCTCTGAAAGCTGCTCAACCTTGATTCGTTTTACAACTTTCTTGCACACTCTTCTTTTCAATACTGAATTCAATTTTATCCTGCTCAAAGCTAAATAGTGATCACTTCCTGTTTCAAATCCTCTATATATGTGTACTCTTGTGCCCTGAACCAGTAGTAAAACATTGCTATCAACTATAACGTAGTAAATAAGATTTTTCTTATTTCTTTCATCTTCTCTCCATGTGAAATTGTGCAAATTTTTATGTTGGAACATGGTGTTAGTAATAACTAATCTATGTCCTGAACAGAAATCCAACAGGTATTTATCATTATTATTCTCTTTGCGCATTTCTCCAAATTTTCCCATAACATTTTTATATGTCTGGTAATCACTTCCGCTGTTTAGATCTCCAACAAGGACCATCGTTTCTGTTTTCGTTGTGCCAGCTGTCTTCTGTAATGCGTTAAAAAGTCCCTCCATGTCTTCCTTGGTAGTAACGTCTCTAGGACCATAAACACAAATAAGTCTCATTTTTCAGTTCCTCATTCTGAGGAATCAGAATTTGCCCACATCACTCTACTTGATACTGCCTGCCATTCAAGAAGTATCTCCTCATATTTAGTTGAATTCTATGGCTGCTTCCTCTTTTCCCTGATTATTATTGCCTGAATATAACATTTTGTATTTTTCACGTAGAAAGAGCTCACCTGTTTTCGTCTTCTTTGTTTCAGCCACTCCTATTATGATGTTCGCCCTCAGCTGCTCTGAGGGCGAAAGGCTAGCTATAAGTGCGACTACCTCGATGTCAAAAGAGATTAACATATCTTTTTTTTTTTTACTAAATCGCTTCTCAGAAAAGAAATAGAACTTGATGTTATTAAATGAAGAAAGAAACAAAATGAATTGCATTTATCCAACACCGGTGATTCTGAATGGAGCGCTTCATCTTATTCTAGTTTAGAAGGCAGATCGAAGGGGATGTCTTTTAATTTTCACAGAAATCGTTTCAGTGGCATACTTAGTTATTTCCTTCGCTGCTTCAATGAAAATTACTGAAAATATTCCAAAATATTTACTGAAATATAAACGATCAAAAATCTTTCCAATCTCTGTCATTGTATTTTAATTTTTGTTATGTCATAAATAATTTTATCCGTTCTGTATACCAAATTAATGAACTTATTCTTTTCCGCACAGTCATACAGGACTCATTTATGTTTAATGCGCAAATGATCGGTACCCTTACTGCTGTTGCATTAGTGGCTAAAATCGCTTAAGTTAGAACTTTTACTTGACACGTTCAAAAATGTGATATGCTGCGTTCACATACAGTAGCTGCAGAGGTACACAACATCTGCCAAACGAAAGGCCATGAAGAAGAAAGCCACGTCAGACTATCAGAAAGTTCAAGGTCAGCAACAATTCTCTCTCGAAGACGAACTTCTTTACTGATTCGATCACAACTACGCCGTGTGAAGGACTCGAAGCCGACTGAGTCGCAAGCATTCCCCAGACTTTCGTTGAGCTCGTGTTTCAAGAGAAGCTTTGGTACGTCAGGTTCACCAGCTTGCAGGTATACAAAAGCTGCTAAAATGCATGCGCGAATAAACATTAGTTCTGCATTTAGATTTAGATGTAGTATACCTTGAGCCGGCGTTGAAATATCCTGTAGAGATTAAGTAAAATACCCTGAATGGTATTGTTACTTTCAGCTGATTCTAAGCGAGTGTGACGCCTTAACAACAGTGATCTCTGTTCTCCATAACTAGAAAGAGTGCATACTACACTGTACTGATCACTCCAAGGCAGGTCCCTTCCTCTAAAAAGACAACGTCAGGTTGTCCAAAGGCGTTGTGGGGGGAAAAATCAATGGGGCGGAGCTGCTCCTTCGCTCGTGCTTTGCTTAGAGCAGGTGTCGTCTAAGGTTCCTATTTTCCTAATTTCCCGAGAGGACAACGTTTCGTCAATGCTGAGGAATTCAAGTCTGCGTGTCGAGCGATTTTCAATGAGAAAAAACGGGCTGGGCATTGTATAGAAATGTTTCGGAAAGACAGAAAAGACCTTAAAACCTTGTAAATATTTCGTTGAATTCTTCAGAATTTTGTGAATTCCCTTTTATTGAATTATTTCAATTATAATTTCATGAATCGTTAAAAAATCAACATTGTGAACACATTTTTGGGCTTCCTTGTACAATCAAATGTGATCATCCAATCGCATGTTCTTCATACATTTACAATGACCATGCTACTCGGTGACTGCAATGAAAGCATCCATTAAACGTCCTTTGCTAGCTCCATGATAATTACTGGATATTCGTGTTGGAAACTCCACCGCACATTTGAATGCAGGTCACTTATGGTCACAGTGCATTTTTTCTGCTGAGAAACAGAAACAACAACCGGAATATACACGCCAGACATATTATACTTAACCCATACCGTAAAACTTCCTCGTAATACTTTTAACGTCTCAGATTAAGGATATTATGAAAGAGCAAATGTGATGAGCAAATCGAAAATGTTGTGATCAGTTCTCAACAGACGATCACTTGTTTCCAATTACTTGATCGCACTTTGCCTAAATTTAATTGATAGTGTGTCCTCCTTCACAGGAGACGCCCTAAGGTAGCTCGTTCTGGATATGACATTCCTTTACTACAACGAAAGATAAAATTGATCCAAATTCAACTAAATCCGAGTAAATCTATTAGCTTAGGTTCAATTATATGTAGAAAAATATATTCAAGTACAAATATCTTGAATTAATTTTCATGAGAATACTTAACAAACAGATATGAAATGTGTACTTTAACTTTTTTTCAGAAAATTTTCAACAATTAAGGTAAAATGATTTTCCTCAAAGCATGGTTTATTCTACTTGTTCAATTAAATACTTGAAGTTAGAGCAAACTGCTGCTCCGGTAATCCCCACTTTCAGACTGAAAGTTAAACCAGAAAAACTTTACACTAAATTTTCATATTTCAATCTTCTTTTTTTTCTCCGGTTTTTGGGTTAAGAATTTCTGTAAGACTTGTCTAATTTCTCTCCCTCTGCATTTTATTGATTGTGTTCCGTTTTCATCACTCGTCCTTCAGATATTTTCCTCGACTTTTAGCCACCAACCCACTTCATATAAGAAGTTCTGAAAATACGCATTTCTTCAAGCGCGCTCCTGTTGGTTTCTCAGAATCGCGTAATTCCCTTAAAAATTTTCTCTCGTTTCTGTCACCGCAATAAAATAGGAAAACTGTTTCACCTTTAACCCCTCCGCCTGCAAATTCTGAAATCCATCGGACGGATTGGTCACCTTCGCTTGTTTTTACGATGACCTGGTCGTCCGCTAAAGATCCTTCCGCACGCCGAAACCTTTCGTCATTTCCTATTTTAAAGTTTCCTTATTCATCGCTTAGGGTATTGTGAAAAAGGATGGATCAAAGGTCGCAGCGGACTGCACATCGAGTGACTACTAAGTAGGCGAGTATGGACAGAGATGAAACTTCGTTTGCGCACAGGGTTCCAAACGTAAGTCAAGAAGTGCACATTTCCTAAAGCGTGTGAAGACAGGCAGTGATCATCTTAAAATTTCATAACGACCAACTCCGTGATTAATGCAAACCCCGACCCACTGTGAAGACCAGTAAGCGCGCCTCCTACTGCTGGGTCACGGCTGTGAACATCATGCTTTGGCGATGTTGCAGATGAGTTCTCATTCGTAACGTTTTATTTTATTTTATTTTATTTTTTTGTATTTTAAGTTGCTGTTTAATAAAATTTCTTCTCCCCCCCCCTCGCCTCTTCGAAGAGAAGAACGCAAGTCGTAATAACACACTTTTTAAGCTGCTACTCGTGCCCCATCGTTCGGTGATTATCATAACGGCTTGCGTATTTACGAATCGCCGCTAGCGTTCATTAATCGGTCTGCATTTTTCCGTTGGCATTAAATTAAGCTACCAAGAAATATGCGTAATTGATTTTGCACACTTCCTGCTGCAAGTCTTCAAGTTCCCTTTGAGCGAATTATTTCCGTTAATGATAAACGGTGATCATTAAAATTGAGAAACTTTTCATACTAATTATTGTGAACAATTCGTTGGAGCCGAGTCGTTTTTTTTTTTTTTTTTTTTTTTTTTGCCACTATGAATACTTTGCTGAAGCCGGTGTTCATCTCTTTCAGTATACACACACCGCTAAAGCTCTCGAAACAGCGAAGTCGGAATTCAATGTTAATGAGTTGAAGCTAATAAATAACCAAAAGCTAATTTATTTTAAAATACAAAAACGCACATTCTCCGTATAATATACGATTTCATCATGTTGCACCATCATATTATCTGTCTTGTATGCGAGCTGTATCCGAGATTGCGTTCAAACCAGTTTTAAATTATGAATCTGAAGGTTGGATTAGAAATAAAACACTTCAAAAGAATGGAAGCTAGAAAAGTTCTGAGAATGATTAGAGATATGCACAGATGGCCTAAATGACAGTATCATGTTGAACATGAAGATGTTGGGAAAAAACTTGACTTAGTTAGCATTCAGGAAAGTGTGAGCAGAGCCAATCTGAGTTGGGTCATTTAAAAAGAATAAAAGAGAAAGGGCCAGGACTGGAAAAAGATCCACAGGGAAACTAAGATCTAATTCAATTGAGTAATGCATTTGAAGACCGACAAATAAGATCTGATAGTATTGGAATCTCGACAAGAAAGGAAACTGTTGTGGGAGATAACAAACTCATCATCTGATGCTATCGTAGCATCAGGAATCTGATGATGATGTTATGTGTTGAAAAGATCATTCTTTGTAAACTTTGATTAATTCCACCAGCGAAAGCTGTGCGTCATTTCCAACTGTTAGTATCTTTTAAGCAACTCCTGTCTTACTTTACCAATCTTATAAGAAAATGAAATGAAATCGCCTAGTTCATTTTTTTTTCAATATTACACATAAAAATTGGCTGGCGAACACTCTCATTGGAAAAGAAACATGAATGAATGGCTTCACTGAGACAGTCTAGTAAAGTTTAGCAAGCAAGAAATTTCTCTGCGAAATGTGGAATGATCCGTTTGCTTAAAAGGAAATGCTTTATTTATTTGTTTTATTTATTTATTTTATTATTTAATTATTATTATTATTGAATGTTAAAGGAAAAACTAAACAGTATTTTACATGGTAAACTACTATAAGAACAGAACGGATTCTGAAAAGGCAGATCTCGAATAGATTCAATTTTTCCCTCTAAAAATATTAATTGGAAAGTGGAAAGAATTGCAAAAAGAAACACGCCTGGCCTTCATTGATTATGAAAAAGCCTTTGATAAAATTAATAGACAAAAGTTATTTACAATATTAACCGATATAAACATA
The DNA here is from genome assembly GCF_054136105.1 of Typopeltis vanoorti. Taxonomy (NCBI): domain Eukaryota; kingdom Metazoa; phylum Arthropoda; class Arachnida; order Uropygi; family Thelyphonidae; genus Typopeltis; species Typopeltis vanoorti. Next base: position 6,257,143 of record NC_143552.1, on the reverse strand, counting down.
TCAAATCAACGTTTACAGTCAATTCAAGAAATAGACTCCGGAAATAAAATAGCAGTCAAATTAGAACAAATATCGGAATGGAAAGACACATCAAGTGGAGGACAGCAAGGATGTACCCTATCATCTCTGCTTTTCCTGGAAACAGTATAACCCATTTGGTACACAAATAAACACCCAAATAAGGATTTTTTTAATTTAAAAATAACAATCTTATTTACAAGGGTTAGTCAGCTTTGTTTCTCTGCAGAGAGAAACAAGGAGTTTGCATACTCATTGATTGTTCAGGTAAGCTGCATAAGAATTACCGTTGTTATAAGACGATATTGCACTTTTCATACTAATAACAGTCATCGTAACATGATACTACAACTTACACAAAAACAACAGTTGCTACGAGACACTATTACATATTTACATGAAAGTAGCATAAGATCATTATTCACACTACTAAGCACGACAATCTTTTTCTTCTTCCTTTTTTGGGAGGGGGGGAAGCGATAATATCACTTCTATGTTGGAAAGCGGAGTCTCCCTGGTCAGCCAAGAGTTTATTTCGTGTATTGTGCTGTAAAAGATCTAGAGTTGTTCTGCCTGTGATGATGATGATGGTGATGCTCATGTAGGCTTCGACTTCTCACCTTTGGTTTAAAGGCTGCAAGTAGATGGTCATCTCTCGTGAAACTCTTATGCACTCTGGGCTTGTGCGTCGGAGATAGAAATTGTATATCACTGCTTTCGTAGTGATGAAGAGGTCGTTGCAAGTCGAATAGTTTTTTGACTCTGCGTGCACAAGATTGAAATATTCTTCTTCTGTATGAAGACAACTGCGGGTTAAGGCTGCCGTTTCCTCTGACAAACGAGTTAATTTGGTGTTAACGAGCATTCTAAGTAGATATTCCAGACTGTTCTTGCTCGGTAACAGAATAGACATTCATCTGAATGATCCGGGTTGAATTTCTGTAATATAGCAGGAGTGGGTAGGGCATTGTGCCACATTCTGCACTGAATGTCGGCATTGGATTTTGTGGCTCGTGTGACATGGTAGGTCCCAGTGAAATGGAGTTTGGTGGGATGATACGGGATTGTCCAATGAAGTACTTTGGTTGGACTGTATTAGAGTGCTGTATATTTTGTTTATGTTGGAGGTTGTAAGTCTCTCCCAAACATTGCTGTTTTTTATCAAAAAGATAGGTACCAGATCTTCTGACTCAGGAAGCATGAGCCTCTCTTCCGTTATGCTATCAGGCATAGCCGCTTGAAAAGCAGATTTCACAGTGTGTATCTGCTCGGTCTGATTCCCGTATTCCAAGTTTGCGAGTGATTTTGGAAAGTGCCAGGTAAGGCTCGAAGAAAGAATGTCATCTAAGAAGACTCTCGCCCCTCGCCAGTTCCACTAAGGAAAGAAAATCTCTCTTTCAGTGATCGGGTTCCTTGTCATCGTCTTGTTGAAAATGCTTTCAATGAGGATTTCACGAAGGATGATGTCTTCACTTTCTGCTGGAGGTTTAATTTCTTCCATCTTCGAAGGGTATCTTTGTAGAAATTTGGTAGACTCACTGGCACGTGAGCCCTTGTCATTCTTAAGTTGTGGAGAAAGAGAGGCCTCTAGTGGCAGAAATGAAACTATATTCGGTGGCGTATTTGTGTGCCATTTCCTGTAGTTGGATATTTAGGAATAAGCGAGTGCGAAGCGTTGTTATCCAGTGGACGATGGATGTCAAGTTTTGCTCCCCTTTAAAAGAAGTACTTAGCTTGGAGTAAGAAAGCCAGTTTGTTTTGTTTCATATTAATCGGTACATGATTGACTGTATTTATTTGGTAAATTGCGCTGGTGGCGTGAGAATCTTTAGTGTATGGCAAAGGACACTGGTAACTATTAACAATTATTGCTCTCCCTCTTGTGGAGGCTGAGGCTCGTATTGCTGTCCACTTTCCTAGTACTTGCTTGAAACGTTTAATGAGTATATCCCAGTTCTTTTCCACGTAAGCAGGCGTGTTTGCTAGGTAAATTCACATGTATTTGTTTCCCTCTGCAGACTCCAGATATAAGGGAGTCGGTATTTCCATTTGCCACACCACTGTCCTGTGGTTTTATGCGCATTTAGTTTGGTTCCTGATGCTGCTTGGTATTATTCTTGTATGCTGTTTTTATGTTATAGAAATCTTCCTCTTTGCGGGCTATAACTGTAACATCATCAGCATATGTTGTCAGTGTTATTATTATTATTATTATTATTATTATTATTATTATTATTATTATTATTATTATTATTATTATTATTATTATCAAGAGGGTGCTTTAGCAGCAAGCAGTCGCAAGCACGTTATTTCGATGCTCCCATATTTTAAGTTGCAAAGTAGATCTTTCCTTGTGAATTAAAAATTAAAGCACATCAGTGAACGCCGTTCTTCAAGACGAACATATAGATGTAAAAACTGTAAGTATCTGTTAAGTAATAAGTAAAATATAAGTATTCAAAATTCGAAGTATACGTTGGTCAACTACGCGAGAAGAAAACAAAGGAGGACGCCATATTAGAAAATACAGCAAGATCGTCAAACAAGAAGTATGAAGTGCTACAAATGCCAAGAAGACCTAACGAGAGAAGAAAACCACGTAACATGTAGGAACTGCCAAAGAAACATGCATTTTTTATGTTCAGGATTGTCCGAGACTACCTGGCAGCGAAAATCAAACAAGAATCGTGACGAGTGGAAGTGTCCCCATTGCAGAGATAACAAAGGAACCTCGCCTTCGACCGCAGGCGGAAAACAGCCAACGCAGAAAACAACCGCAGGCAGTAAACAGCTATCAACAACAGAGGGAATTAAAAACAAAGAAATCCACAACGGAAACCCAGGTGAGCCATCTTTAAATGCATTACTCGAAAATAGATTACAAAACCTAAAAGACTGTTTAATCGATTTTGTTGGAGAACTATTTAAAAAACATACCGCACAAATTACAGAAAAATTTAACCAATACGAGGCATTTATTAAATTTAATAATAACTCGATAGAAGATATGTTACAGACCGTTAGAGAAATTAAAAACTGCATCAAAGAGCTAACTGAAAGACAGCATAATTTAATTAAAGAAACAACGGACCTACGGCAAGAAATAAACTCTCTAAAGCAACAGTACGAGCTCTCAAACCAACAGCAGCACAAAAATGACCTCCTCATAAATGGTCTCCCAGAAATAGCTACGGAACCTCTAAGAGACACTGTAATACAACTAAGCCAAAAAATCGGCTCCCCCATTGAACCAAGAGACATCCAGTCAGTGTATCGGTTACCACAAAAAAGGAAAAGAGAAAATAATACCCGTCCTTCTCCCGTCGTAGTGCGACTCACCAACAGCCTAACAAAAACTACGTTTATAAAAGCTAGCAAGATTAAAAATCCAGTAGTAAAGGATCTGAAAGGAGACCACGACAACACCCCAATATACGTGTCTGAATACCTTACTCCACACTATCAGAAAATATTCTACCAAGCAAGGAAAGTAAAAACAGAAAACAATTACCAGTTTATATGGATAAGAGACAGCAAAATATTCCTTAGAAAGACACAAGACTCAAAACCAATCGAAATAAAATCCGTAGATGACCTCAACAGGCTGTCACATTGAAAGGAATATTGACAACTCGTAAAGAAGGACCAGCACCCCAACCAACATGGAAGCACACCATCAAGCAGACGTAATCACCCCGGAACATGATAATTGCCACATTCTGAAATCAATATCAGAATGGAAACAACTGACAATCCCCAAAAAAGGACTATCTATTCTCCACATCAACATCAGAAGCATTCAAAAATACTGGCTGACCCTGCAAGCTTATCTGAAGGAAGATACAGACGAAATAGACATTTTAATACTGACTGAAGTATCTACGACAAAGGAAGAAGCATCCTCCTACCAAATGCCACACTTCCAACAACACAAACACTGCAGACAAACAAAACGAGGCGGTGGTATAATAATATTTACCAAACATAAACTACAAATAACAGAAATAAACTCTAAATTAGAATACGCAGGAAACATATCCATCGAAATTAAAAACATCAAACAAGAAAACTCCCTGATATTAAACGAAATATACAGATCACCCAACTTAAGCACCACAAAATTCCTAGAAGAACTAAACATAGGCTTTCAGCCACGAAAGTAGGTACCTCAAAATATTTGATAATAATAGGAGACATTAATATAAACATTAGGAACATAAATAACAACACAGAACAATACCTAGACCTATTATCGGCATATAACATAACCCCATCCATACAGTCGTATACACGAGAAGAGATAGTCGGAAACACAACAACCTCAACCTGCATTGATCATATAAATATAAGGGCCCCTCCAAACAGCCACACAGCAGCCGTCATAACATGCAAACTAGCAGACCATTATTTCACAGCATTGCAGTTACACACTGAACCAGAACCCATAAAAATCACTGAGACTACAAAACAGTATCATAGCATTGTAAACGAAGCAATAGTGAACGAAGAAATCAGAAAAACAGACTGGATGCAGATAGCATCTTTAGACTCTGCTGAAGCTGTATATAATAATCTTAAACTTGCATTTAACAAAATATACAACAAAGCATTAACAAAAATAAAAATACGCCCCCAAACGAAACAAAATCCATGGATAACAGACAACATACTAACAGACATACAAAGAAAAGATGCCCTATGGAAACAACTTAAGAAGTCACCGAACAATATCGCTTTAAAAACTGAATACAAAAGAAAACGGAATCTCCTAACAACCCAGATTCGAACGGCAAAAAGAAACTATTACAGCAACAAATTAACAACAGCACAGAACGACATAAAGGAAACCTGGCACCTGATTAATGAAATGCTGGACAATGCACACAGAACCACTGCCACAGAAACAATAAAACACAGCTTTGCCTGCGACCCCAAATCCCTTAAACAGTTGGCAAACAACTTTAATCAGCACTTCGTGAACTCTGTCCAAAAGCTACAAGAAACAACCTTTCCTCACACACACGAACATTCTCCACTAGGTCCACGAGCAACCCAGTCGATGTGGTTCCCCACAGCAACAAAAGAAGAACTATCACTGGCAATTCAACAAATTAATCCTAACAAAGGACCGGGGATAGACGGAATCAGACCAAAAGACATCAAGAAACACTCAACCGACCTACTCCCAGTTATACAAAAACTGTTAAATAAAATCTTCGAAACGGGACACATACCTGAAACACTGAAGACTGCATTAATCACACCCATACACAAACAGGGAAAAAGAAACATAATAAGTAATTACAGACCTATCGCCACGCTGCCTGTAATCAACCAAATCATGGAGCGCATTGTACATCAGAAACTCTCCACATACGTTGAAAAATTTCAAATCATACCCAAAACACAATATGGCTTTCAAAAAAATAAAGGAACAGCAACACTCCTGGAAGATTTCACAGACCTAATAAACGCTGCATTGGATAAAAACAGAATAACATTAGTGGTATTCATTGACCTAACAAAAGCATTTGACACACTAACACATAAAACCTTGTTAACGAAACTTACCCATATCGGAATTGGAGGTCGTCTACTCCAGTGGTTTAAAGCATACACGAAAAACAGAAAGCACACCACACGTATAGGATCAGCACACAGCAAAGAGGTACAAGTAACCTGTGGAGTACCGCAAGGAGCTGTCCTATCTCCCATTCTATTTAACATATACACACACGACATAAGCCAACTCCCCCTAAAAAGTAAAATCTTCCAGTATGCAGACGACACTGCCATAGTATCCATTCACAACACTGCAAAAATCGCTTACAAAAATATGCAACACGACATCAACCAAATCACTAACTGGTTAACCGAAAACGGCATATATATAAACCCTGGAAAAACAAAGCTAATGATATTCAAAAACCTCCAAACCCTGCCCATAGAAACAAAATATCTCACTATCAAACATTCATCCTCCTATACACAAAGTGCAGAAACTAAAATCACAACCATCACACAGGTGAAAACAACATGCTACCTTGGACTTCACTTCGATGCAGATCAAAGTTGGAATAGCCATACAAACTACCTACATACCAAGCTTAGGATAATAGCAAGCAAACTATACAGATTAAAAGACATTGTCCCAACCCACATAAAAATAATAATCTATAAAGCATTATGTGAAAACATTTTAAGATATGCAATCACATCATACGCATTCTGCACAGACTACAGACTTAACAGGCTACAATGGTTGCAAGATAAAATGATAAAACTGATATTCTGGGAACAACCCACTCTTATGCACGAAGCACGGACAAAACACAAAATATTTAAGGTGAAACAATTACGCCACTACACAGTCATGTTAAAACACTACTACAGTCCAACATATAGAGTAACCAGAACAACATATCAAATAACAAGACCACAGTCAACAAACTACATAACATATAAGTACAACAATCACTACGGCAAAGCCACCCGAAACTTCTACGTACCTGACATGATAAACAAACTGCCGTTCGACAACAGAAACCTAGGAACATACAGAGAGCTGAAACAGGCACTATATAAATATTATAGCGAGAACGAAAATTAGAGCAATTCCTGTTTCTCTCTCCCCCACCACACACACACACACACACACACACACACACACACACACACACACACACACACACACACACACACACACACACACACACACACACACACACACACACACACACACAAACCAAGACAACCCCCCCCTTTCCAAAAACTATCACTACAAGAACACAAAGCAACAAACACACCATGTCTAAATCCAACCCTATTTTCACAAAAAAAAAAAATTCACAAAAAAAAAAAAAAAAAAAGTTAAACTGTAATAGCAGTCGAAGTCTTTCAAGCATGTACCAACAAACAGTAAAATCAACACCTGGCTTGTGACCACTATAGGAACACAACCATAAAACCACCACCCTCTGTCATCTATTATCTTCCTCAGATAAGCTCTGCTAAGCTTCGAGGAAGAAAATTACTAACTTGCAAGTATCTGTTATACACACTTGTAATGCGTTATAAATATTATATACATATAATTACTACAGCAACTATGTATGCAATTCATCTGAGACAAAAAAAAAAATCTATATAATCCTTATTGTAAATACTGTAAATATTATTATTGTATGTAACTTATACTGAGACATAATGAAATGTAAAAAAAAAATAATATTATTATTATTATTGAATTGTGTGTGTATGCTGCATTACTGCATTGTATCGTGAATTGTGTGCACATTGATGCCAATCCATATTTAGCTAGTTTAAAAAAAAAAATGTATACTCATATTTATAAAATGTACACTGCATTTTGTATATCAAATTTTCGTACTGTACAGAAAAGATAATATGTTTTTCATTGTGTGTGTGCAGATACTCTGTGTGATAGTAAACCTTATCATTTTCATTGTAAAAACAAAAACAAATAAGTCGTTTATAAACAAAAAAAAAAAAAAAATTATTATTATTATATTCTAAATTCAAAAATTCTGTATAAACCTTATTGTAAATATTGTAAATATTATTATTGTATGTAATTTATACTGAGACATAATAAAATGTTTAAAAAAAAAAAAATTATCATTATTATTATTATTATTATTATTATTATGACGAGCAAATCCAAGGAGTCCTTAGACTCATCGAAGACGGCCCTAACATCAAGTCAAGAACAACTATTCACCATTCACAAGTATCTATCATACTTCGCCTTGAACTCATTTACAGTCATGGCACCCACAACAGACTGTGGTAGCTTATTCCACTCATTCTCTACTCTCCAAGTAGAAAACCTAGCTTGAACACCCTTGCTAACCACACTCTTTCCCAGCTTCCGTGGATGGCCCCTATTCCTCCACCCCAGTCCTATTCAAAATATCTTCTCAATTAATCTTATAGAAACCCTTCAGTAATTTGAATGTCTCAATCATATCACCCCTTTTCCGCCTATCAACCAATTTGTGCAACCCACAAATCCTCAACCTGTTCTCATAAGGTTCATTCCATAGACCTGCTATCATCTTGGTCACTCGTCTCTGGATCCTCTCCACCTCCTCCTCCCCACCATGAAGAAACCTTGGCGCTCAAATCTGGTGCCAGTGGTCTAGATGGGGTCTTATCAAGACTCGATACAGAGAAACAATATGTTTGTCTCTGCTCGTCAAACTATTTTTCAGCAACCAAGTGATTTGATGAGCTGTTTTAGCCACTTTTGGGTGTGGCCCCTAAGCTTCAACTCCCTGTCCACCAACACTCCCAAATCCCTGGCTTGCTAAGAAAGTTTAGGACGGGATGCCCTAAGCTACATGTTTACTCTACGCAAAAAGAAGGAGCTCTATGGCAAATATGTAAAGAGGATCAGAAAGTGGAAGCCTTGTTTAATACCTCTATTGTATGGTACAGATATGGTGAGCCTGTTGTTTATTTTCATGCAAAAGTGTGCTTTAGAATATTACATCTTAATGGATTAAATAATGCCTAAGCCAAAGCCGAAGGCTTTCGAGCAGTTGAATAGGTAGGAATGTTCAATTTGGTCGAAAGCTTTTTCTTGATCTGTTGTTACAAGACCCATTGTCTGTTGCTGTTAGCGATGCTTATGAGATCCCTTATGAGGTGTACGTTTCGTCGAAATCGTCCAGGGATGGAACAGCTCTGATGCCTATCTATTATTCGGAGCGGGTTTAAGTTTGTTGGCAATGGATTTTGATTTATTTTATAGTCGTTGTTTATAATGAAGATGGGTCCTCAGTTTCCTAATGTGGTCATATTGAGTGGGAAGCCATTGATATTGACTTTGACATATAAGACATATAAGAGGATAGGTCCAGGCTGTACCCAGAAGGAGTGATAGTATTCAATGGTGGGCTCGTCTATGCCAGGAGATCTATCTTTTGGTAAATAGGTGCAGGTAGTTGTCAAATCGTGTAGCGTGATGGAAAGGTCTGTCTTATGCTGCATCGCCGGTGAGAGTCTTTTCACATCAGAGAGGATTATATTAAGGCATCGATAGATGATGGGTTAGCTTGGTAAGTTTTTATAGTATTGTGTGGCATATGAGAGGATTACATCATGATATATAATGCTTTCAATATCTGTTGTTGTTGTTGTTGTAGCATAAATGGTGGTGCACTCTTGTTGGAGTTTTTCAAGTGAAAGGAAATACTTTGAGGGTGCGTCTGCGAAGCTTATGTGCCTACATCGTGCTGTATATGTGAAATGGTGACTTCTAGGGACTGGTATTCCTCTGAGTGCGGATGATGTCATTGTTGTTGTTGTTGCAGATTATTTAAGACTGAATGTCTATTCAAATTCTTCTGGTGACTATACTTTTGAGCAAATACCCTGACTTTAGCCTTCAAGAATGACCACAATTCAGAAATCGGTTGGGAAATAGGCATGTCACTGATGAGAGTAGCAATATAATTTTTGGAGGTTTTGAGATATTCTGTGTCCTGTAGTAAGCTGCTGAAAAGATCCAATATGCCCCTCCTTTGTGATCAGTGCATCCAGGAATTCAGATGCTCAGAAGAATGGAATCATCGTGGTCTGATGCATGAGATGAAAGATATATGATGCTCCTTATGAAAGGTATTGTGTGCATGGATGTAAAGTATTTATAAAGACGTTCCTGGTATAGGGCTCTGGTATGACCACCCTTGGCCCTCCGGGGAAACATGTTTTCATGTGGGTGCAGGGATCTGAAGATATCACTCAGTTCGTAGTTATTGATTACATCCTGGAGAAGTTGAGCCGGTGAGAGCGAATGTTCCTGGCATTAATGTCTGCCAATTGCAGGGTCCAGAGTGCAGTTGAAATCCCATGCCAGTATGAGGTGGTCCTCATGGATTTTGTTGAGGTGATTTTGGACGAATGCTAGTGTCTGCACTGCAAATTGTTCGTCTTGCGGTATATTATATGTATTTTCTTTTATATGTATTTAAATTATATGTATTTATATGTAATTATACACACCAATTATATGTATTTTCTTTCAAGTCTAAGTTCTAATGAGTGCATAAATTGCACACCCAGGAAAGGTATCCTTTCTGATAATCAAATTGATAATCAAAGCTACATCAGAAGATGATCTATAGAGATCCGTAAAATCATTAAATGAAATTTCAGAACAATATAATATAAAAATAGCAAAAGTAAAGACAAAAATAATGACTTTCAAAGAAGAAAAACCTTTTAATAAGAAGTAAAATAGTGGTAGATAATAAAATATTAGAACAAGTAATTAATTTCAAATTCCTCGGATGCGACTTATCATATGAAGATGAAAAAGATATAGACATTAAAATATAAAATTTTGTTAAAATAAAAGGCATAATAAATATTATATTTAAGCCATCATTGGTACAAAAACACACCAGAATCAGACTACACTACGTTCTATGTAAACGAACTTTATTATATGGAGGTGAAACATGAGCCAAAGAAAATAATGAAATACGGATTTCAAAAGTAGAAATAAAACTTCTCATAAAAACTGCTCGATTTATCAAGTAGGACCATAAAACAAATGAAATTTTACAATCACTGGATATAAAACCAATTTACCACTATGTAAATAAATATAAACAGAAATGGTTAGAACATCTAAATCTAATTGACAATAGCATGCTTCCAAAAATACTATACGGATATAAAATATGTGGAAAAAGAAGAATTGGAAGACCAAGAAAACGATGACATAAAACCGGAACAGGCACATGGCCTAAAATCGGTGATAGGAAGAAGAAGAGAATTATTATTTTTGCATTTTTTTTGCATACATATTTTTATTTACTTTTTTTAATACGAAATACTGCAGGAGATAATATTTACATATCTGTAATTGTGTGATTTCCATTACACTGCAGTGATGTACTCTGGAATGCTACTGCCTCTGCGTTCTTTATCTTACATGCTATATAAAGTAAGTAGCATAGATTTAGGGATAATTATTATATATTAGAAATATCTTTACATGGAGTATTATTAAAAACAAATACTTTGAAGTGCATTACTATTTATCTAAGTAAAAGCAAACAATGTTTCAGCATCATTTACTGCTACAAGAAATAGTCTTAATCCTCTCTTAGAGGTTTTTTCAATTTCTCATTTCTGAGCTTTCCCTTAAGAAAGTTAAAGATTCTTCGTGCAGGAATGTGAAATAGAACTGCAGGATAGTTTTTTCTCCGGAGGTAGATAATTTTACAGGTAAATGATCTACCTGTAAAAGTAGAGCATCTTTTCTGAGGATATTGTGCTGGTCATTGTGATAATCCAGTGTTTATTTCGACATAAGAAGATAAGCATGTCATAAAGGTATAACTTCCTCACGTTGAGGAGGATTAAATTAGAGTTGTTACCTGCTGTATGATTATAACTAAAGATATTTTGAATGTCAAAGTCATCCGAAATCGCATGGACGACTTCGAAAATCCGAAACTCCCACTGGCTTTTGGTGACATTCAATCTCTTCTTGAGTCACATTTTTGAAACGCATTGAAAGTCGTATTGGCTACTTGCTCAGCTGTCGAATTTTACTTGCCTTTTATTTTTTTCCCCAAAATGTTTATCGTGTCTGTTGCCTCGTCTGTTTCATCAAACATCAAATACGATGGATACCATGTCTGTTGCATCGTATTTGATGTTGAAGCTGTTACTAGAAGTCTTTCAATGTTCTTCTATTTCTTCTGAATTGAGTATAATCTGTAAATCCACATCACTCAGGAGTGGGAAATCAATGCAGCAAATGAGGCACACTAAACTCGGTTTTAAATGCAGTTCTCGGATGGCTATAGACCTTTCACACATATCACTGATGTCATACCCACATAGTCAAAAAAAAAAAAAAAAACTTATAACGTTTCCTTGCCCTATACAATCCAGGAAGTTACAAACATCAAATACTTAGGCCTATACTTTGATTACAGTATGCGATGGAACACACAGATTAACTATATATATTAAAAAAAAACTGTGCATACTATTCTATAAAATGCACTACTTACAAGACATTACCTCCAAATACCAGAAAAAATCGAAAATCATCTATAAATCCCTAGATGAGTCTGTACTGAAATATGGAATATCTTGCTCTGGTACTGCATGGCAATACTTAATGAAAAACCAAAACTCATTATAAAACAGGGTGATGGCTACATCAATTCTGCAGTGTCTAAATAGTACTCTCTTTTCCATCCATCAACACATACCAACAGTCGACTTCTGACTATTAAAAATATCTTAGACATTACACTGTCATGTTAAAAACCATTTTTCCAGAAAAAAATCAAAAAACAGTAATATTTCCACATCAAATCAGACCTCTGCATATAATATACGTTACAAATAATTATAATAATGCATATGGAAAAGTAACCCGTTAGGTTCTTTATATTGTACCGAAGCATATTAAATAAGTTTCCGTACCATATAATGAACCTAACTTCGCATGCTGCCCTAAAGAGAGCTTTGTGGTCTTTATACTCAACGCCGGGCAATAACAATGCCTGATATTAAAGCAGCCACATGCAAAAACTATTACTACTCAAATGGCGCTAAAATATATAAGAAAAGATCGACTTCGAAAGATGCGAACAAAATAATAAATATGCTGAAAAATATTTTACTTACTACTACAATAATGACGTATGTTTAAAAAACTAAATAAATGCTTTGCGTGCAATAAATGTATCAGAAATGGAATAATTATAATACTTAATTGTACATATATCAATTTGTACGCATGTTAACAATTATTAATAATAGTTTTAAGCATATAAATTAAGATGATCTAATATAAAAATGATTACTCTTCTATTTATATACTCTAATGACACCTAAAACATCTTCATATAAGCCAAACACTGCTTCCTTCAAAAGATGTGAATAAAATAAATATTAAATATACTGCTAAGGTTATTGTATTTACTATATGCATGTAATGTAAAGGTACATGCAGTATAAATGTGAATGGATACATACATGTAATTGTATACACAATCCTGCTCATGCATATGTAAATAATATGAATAAATGTTGACTAGTTAAAGAAAAATATTATTATATACATTTATTTAAAAAAATGAATGTATCAGATGTGTTAGTGAACAGAAAATGTAATAAAACGACGATGATAATAAGCTGCTAATATGCTAAAAAATACAACCCAATGCAACAAAAATCAAGGTTTAATTCTCCATCAAGTGTGGTCAGCTCTAATAAAAAATCTACCTCAATCTGAGCTCGGACTGTATGAACGAGAACAAGAACACGTGACATCGTCCAGTATTGTTCAACGTCAATAACGTTTTATATCTCCATTCTGTTATTTGAGTTTTATGAATAGCCAGACGGTTATGATTTGTATTTATTAATTTCTCTTGTTTAAATTTTAAGTTATACTATTTACCCCCTGAAGATGTAAATCCTACGATTTACGAAACTTCTTGGGAACTATTATTTCAGTGTTTTCTATAACTGAATAATAAAAAAATGTGGTGTAATCACCGAATTATATCTTTTGAACCAATTAGCCACAGAAGTCTACGCCTGCAGAAAATGTAATATTTTAATAGTGTATAAATATATGTATGTATTACTCCATACTCATGATGATGATGATAATTATTATTAAGTAGTATTATGCATATAATCTGTGTCCATGTATGTATGAACAATTAAAATTAACAAAAATAGAAAAAAAAATTATCATAAAACCTATGATGGACTTCTTAAATGTCATACAGAAAACAACTTACAAAGTGTTAAACTGAAATGATTTCATTCCCGGATTATGAAGAAAGGTTGAAATCACCCACCGTCTGAGAAATATTTGCAGCTCAGATCTGGAATGTGGCGAACCATTTCAGATACCACTGATCTAGAAAGTCCTCAGAAGGATTTTAAGCAAAAAGTGGATTGTTGAATAGAATTGTCTAACTCTGGCATTACGATAGCAAAGAAAGAATATCTGAAATCGGGAACAGAAAGTATTTTGTTCTTCTTCAGCTTAGTGAAATACAATTTTAAGAAAAGGCAACAGTTGATTCAGATTTCCCAGCAAAGCAGTTTTAGTGAAAAGAAAAGTTTAAGCAAAATTCAGTGCTTTAGCGAAATCGAAAGAGAAACGCACCAATTATCAACTATGTGACAGTTGTTGTGAGCATCTGGTTGGTCTCCGATCAGTCCTTAAGTAAAAAATCCATTTCGGTGCCTCGCGCATTTTACTTAATCAGCGAGGATACGAAAGCAGTCTTTTCGACAGCAGAAGCCTTCTTAGTTGAGTACATTCTCTGCCATCGAGAAACGCAATTAGTTGGACAGACTGTTCTGAATTCCACCCCGTCCCGTGTAACTCCCACAAGGAGCGGCAAGTCTGGTATGTGTACGAAACAGTTATCCAGCACAAAAGCAATGTTTTATCTCACCGCGCGGCCGTAGTTAAGGAGAGACCGAGGGCCTATAAATTCATTTTCATGGACTATCCTCCCTAGTTCAACTTGGCGCCTGCAAACATTACACTCGACTGAACTCTCTGTAACTCAGGAAAGTAGTTTGGAGTTCACCATGAAGTAGGCTAAGGAGCAGGTGGGGCGAGGAAACACCTTCCTGTGGTCTATGCTTCCTACAGCAAGATGAATATAGTCTGCAGTTTGTGGAGCATTTTCCATTAAAACCTCCTTAGGATTGAAGTAATTTGCCAGTGCTTTATTAGACAGCGTGCTATTTAAAATCTTGGAGAGAGAGTTTGTTGTAAACACCATTTCCTCCACGTTATCTGACTCTTAAACAAAGAAAAAATTGAATGTTCATTTAATGTTATAAAAATCTACATATTCGGCTTGACATGAGGCAGATATATATATATATATATTACCATTACAGGCTGAGGAATTCGAAGTCTGTAATATCCACTTTCTATGTGGTAAAGAAAGGCAGTTGATAAGCATCTGATCCTCAACAGCTTACTAAAATTATCCATTTGGTCTCACTTCAGGATACTGGTGTGTGCCAGAAATCGGGAATCATTTCTAACCCGTTTGCTTCGGTTCTGCTTCCATCATCCTCTGAAGTCTCGCACAGCACTCACTCTAAACTTCATCCGTCCATTATCAGCATTTTCAGTTATAACGTTTTGAATTCTTCACAATAAGAAATGTAGGTTTCCGTTCCACTTTTCAATTATCAGCTTTATAACTAATCTCTTTAATATATTATCATTCGTTAAAATTATTCTCATTCCTTCGGCTTGGTATTTATCATAATTCCTTTGAGCGTGGTGCTTTCCTTTCGTGATGGATATTTGTGGAAGGCGCTTCTTTTCTAGACCACCTTTTCTTACTCTTTGGATCCAAATAGCTTCTTCTTTATCGACAACTGTTCTAACAGAAACTCACAGGTCATGCTGGTCGAAATTCTCCATTTCTTTCTATCCACCAAAATTCTTTTTTCCTGAACACTGCTCTAGTTCAGGTTTATTTTTTTTTAGATCTTCTCTTATCTGATCTCCTTTTCGGCGCTCTTCTTCTTGGTCTCTTTCCCTCAAATTTCATTTCATACATTGTTCTTGGTATTTTTCTAAATTCATTCCAATTAGATGTTCGAACCAATTCAATTGAGAGTTTATAAGCATTTCTTCAACACTTTCCAATCACAAACCATTCCTAATGTCACATTTCTTATTCTATCTTTTCTTTTGTTTTGCCATTTTCCATCAAACTTTCATTGCAGTTGCTTTGCGAAAGGCATTCGAACAAAATGAACAAAAAGTACAAACGCTTGCACTTTGTTGCGACCTAATTGTCCCAAAGTAGAGTACATATACTGTTAAATAAAGGTATGCCAAGTATTATTATTTCCTGATCTAAACTTTCATCGCCAGAGAGTATATGTTCCAGATATTTGAATTTTTTACTACTCTTCAAGACCCCGTTGAGTCTAACATCATTAACGTATACATATTCTCTACGATTTAGATCTATGCACTCACTCACTTCTCTTCCTATTAATATGTCAGCCATAGTTGTGTGTCACATTCTGTAGCTCTTCTGAATATTTCAAAATCACCATCTCAAACACGGTTGTTCCTCATTTCTGGTCATTAACCGTATTTAGGACACCATTCATCACTACAGTGAATAGCAATGGATATAAGATGCTTGTTGCAATTTATCATTCCTATTTCTTCTTTTTCTATTCCTGATTTTCCAAATTTTCCCAGGCTTTCAAGAAAATTTGGAAAAATCAAGACATGCCATAAATTGACTTTTTCTAAATTCTCAGAATATTTCCATGCAAACAGTTTCCTCCTTTTATTGCAATCTAGTTTTCTTTCGATAAACTTGTCCATTTGTGGTATAATCGTGTACATTTCCAAGCTGTTCTAAGCAAGAATTTGATTTCCACATGAACTACGAATGCAACTAAAGGATGAAAATCTTTCAAGTAATGGGAAGTAAAGTGCATGATGCCAATTAGACAGTTGACCGATGCTATCCTCACGATTATAAACCTATACATTGTTTCTAGACATCGTAAAGTTACAGGATTTATTGCGGAATAGTTTAACCATTGTAATATCTACCATTATCTTAATCTCGTTCAACACTAGCGTATTTCACATATTCACTGCGTTACATCCGCTCTCCAAAGCAGAAGAAGAAGAAGAAGAAGAGGAAGAAGAAAGAGAAGGAGAAAGAGAAGAAGAAGGAGAAGAAGGAGAGGAGAGGAGAAGAAGAAGAAGGAGAAGAAGAAGAGGAGAGGAGAAGAAGAAGAAGGAGAAAGAGAAGAAGAAGGAGAAGAAGGAGAGGAGGGGAGAAGAAGAAGAAGGAGAAAAAGAAGAAGAAGAAGATGAGGAAGGAGTAGAAGGAGAAGAAGGAAGAAGCACTGCTTCTTTCTCTTCAGCGATAATGTGTTGGTCTAACAATACCTCTTTCCGCTGTAACATATCTTTTATATCTATTCGTCGTTCCCCCTCATATGAGCTTACAAATCTCACTGACTTCACTTCCTCTCCACTTATTTGCCAAACGCAAACGCTGAATTATCATCCACTCATTGTGTGGTTAGCATTTTACAGGCTTCGATGAACACGGTCCAGAGAGATTTATCCAATGTATTTATCCAAGTATTAGGTTGGTTAAAAATTTCGGAATGATCAGCCAAGATCATCCTTAGATGATCATTCGGAAAACAGATTATGAAATCTATGCAAATTAGTCAACTGGTAGTGTCATCGGCAGATTATGCTGAAGCCTACACTTCCTTATAGCAATATGCTAGTGTTCTTATAATTGCAGTATTTTCTTCCTTTTTTTTCCAATTACTCCTCCTGCCTTCTCCGTGCCCGCGAATATTCATGTAGTCTGCTCCATCTTCTCGGTAAAGTGCACAATGTGGTGAACTGATCAGAGTACTAGATGCTTACGTCTTCAGGAGAGAAACTACATGAGAGGTCATAAATCTCTTTATGCTCCGAATCATCCGCAAATTCTTTATCGTTAAACTATATGAACAGAAGTTCAAGTTTACGAGTCTGTAATTTCACCACTCACTCGCTTCTTTCTAGACACTGCCCTCTCCCGCCACACACACACACGCACATACCTCGTTGATAATTGTCGTTTAACTGGTTTCCTATCCAATCGTCTTTGAAAGATGCAGAAATACCACCACATAAATATCCCTTTATCCAATATAATTGTTTCCTTATTTACAATGTAATAAGATTAATAGCATAAGACGTACATTTAACAAAATCATTCTGCTATTCATTCAGATTCTTTTTTTTTATCGATCAAATTCTGCATTATATTCCTCGCACTGTAACTTCTAAAAGCACAAACATTCCGTAATCATATGCCTCTCTCTCCTTCTCTCTCTCTCTCTCTCTCTCTCTCTCTCTCTCTCTCTCTAGATGTGGACTTCATGTAGCAAAAAAATGTAGTCACAATCTGTTTTTCCCTCCTTTACTCTTCTGAGTTTTTCAGAGGAAATCCTAACTTGAACTGACATATCATTACATACAGTCCCTCTGTGCATTGATTTTTTAAAGAAGTTAAACGTGGTATCTCTATGAGCCTGATTATCTTAACATCAAATTTACTGAATATTTTAAAGATTTCCCATTCCTTCACTTACATTCTCTCTCTCTCTCTCTCTCTCTCTCTCTCTCTCTCTCTCTCTCTCTCTCTCTCTCTCTCTCTCTCTCTCTCTCTATCTTTCATCCTTGCACCCACTCTCGTAGTCGAAGTTGTTTCTCCACCACTATCAGATACGAAGTATTCACTCAATATTTTTTGCATTTCTCTTCGAAACTGTTGCCTACGGCTATTTTCATCAACTAAAGTTATTCTTTCCGTACTTTATCTATAGGATATTGCTTATCTAGTTCTGCTATTTTATCCTAATTTCTTTCTTTCTTACCATGGGCGTCATATTCCTATCCTGTATTTTATACTCCTCTTGCAGATCACTCCCCAAATTGAATCTTTTCGATATCGTCTTCGTCTGTGGCTATTGCCCAGCTTCATGAGTTTATCCTCCCCAACCCTTTAATAATAGCTATCATCTAAGCTCTTGGAATGCAAGCTGATATTTTTAGTTTTAAAATGATCATTAATACTAAATCGGAGTGGTGCTGATCTGTTTTCGAAACTAGTTTTAGTTCTAGGATGTGTGTCATCTCTTGCTGTCTTGGTTCAACACTTTTCATGTTCAATGAAAGAGAGTCGTGTCTAACTGCCTTCCATTTTACGACCGCGTTATACCTATCACCAAATGCAGATAATGTGAACACTTTATTTATTATTATACGCATACCGGCCACTGAATTAGAAACCTTTATGCAGATGTACGTAAACGTCACTTACGCAGCGTATATGCAAAATACTTGGTCACGTGCGCCACCACGTGTTCTGAGCAATTATTTAGGAATGGGAAAAACAACGGATCTTTTGGAGTTCCATAAAATGTGTTTGAAGCCACGATTTTGAAAACAGCAGAGTTGACTGTTCTTTTCCGGATATCTCACCTTTTGAGAAAGGTGAGATATACGGGTGTTTAATCAGCGAAAAAATAACCTACATTGCTTGTTTAAGAGGCGTAACTGTGGTCCTAAGACAGTATGCCAGGAACGAGATCGCCGTCGTCTGAGAAAACTTGTACGGACAAACCGAACTTGTGTGTGGTAATTGATCGAAGCAATGAAGGCTGTTCTGGACCCATATCTCATCCAACTATATGCAGTGAATTGAAGAAGTTCGTGCTAAGGGAGGTCCAACGCGGTATTAAACAAAAGTTTCTAATTCAACGGCCGGTATGTGTGTCATGCAACGATATCGCATGATGCAATCGCACTCACGTGTACTAATGAGCGATGATCTCTAATGAATTTTAAAAATTTGTTTTCTCGATTTCCTTAAAGTTTTCGCGTTTCCAAACCTATGTTCATATCGCCTTGTGTGGATAAGTTTGATTGCTTACTTGCTGTGAGTGGTAATAATTGCTTCTCATACAACTCCCTACTTACTCTTCACACCAGCAAGTACGATTTCGCTATGCAAATAACTGACATGCTATACACTTTGCAACCTCCTTTATGGTGTTGATATATATTAAAAATGATCATAAAAGATTTTATGATCATTTCTCTCGATA
Source organism: Typopeltis vanoorti (assembly GCF_054136105.1). Taxonomy (NCBI): domain Eukaryota; kingdom Metazoa; phylum Arthropoda; class Arachnida; order Uropygi; family Thelyphonidae; genus Typopeltis; species Typopeltis vanoorti. Next base: position 6,237,415 of record NC_143552.1, on the reverse strand, counting down.
TTCCACAGTTCTAACTTACAAAAACCTACCAAATTTAAACGTAGTTTCTGTGGGAAATTTTCGGTATTGAGACCACATTATAATATAAATAATATTACATTATAATGTAATATTATTTATATTATGATCTGTATGATCAATTAGAAACAAAGGAAGGACAGAGAAAAATTTACCAACTAGCGAAATGTAGAAATAAAGCAGCTAAGGACATCTTACATGTGAGGCAGATCAAAGATGCTGAAGGAAGAGTATTATGGAGGGATGTGGACATAAGAAACAGATGGAAAATATACTTTGAGGGACTTCTGAATGAGGAAAATGCAAGGACTCACAGAGGAGATGGGCAGCCTTCTGAGGGGATGGTGCAGAACATCAGTAGAATGGAAGTGACGGAGGCCATGAAGAGGATGAGGAATGGAAAAGCGGTGGGCCCCGACAGAATTCCAGTGGAGGCATGGAAGGCACTGGGGGAAGAGGGAATTGACCTGCTGTGGACCTGTTCATGAAAGTTTGCCAACAGGAAAATATACCCGAGGAATGGAGGGAGAGTACTCTTGTTCCCATCTACAAGGGTAAAGGGGATGCACAAGACTGTAAAAATTACAGAGGAATAAAGTTGATGTCCCACACAATGAAGATCCTAGAAAGGGTTCTTGATGGTAGATTGAGGGAGGAGGTGGAGATTGCAAAGGAACAATTAGGCTTCATGCCTGGTAGATCAACAACAGATGCTATCTTTGGGTTACGACAGATGATGGAAAAATATCGAGAGAAACAAAGGGAGCTGCATCTGGTATTTATTGATCTGGAGAAAGCATACGATAGAGTGCCAAGGCAAGAAGTCTGGAGGTGTCTGAGGGAGAAGAAGGTGCCGGAGAAATATGTCAGGTTGGTGCAGGAAATGTACAGAAATGTGAAGACAAGTGTTCGGACCTGTTTGGGACAGACAGAAAGTTTTCAAGTAACAGTTGGCTTGCATCAAGGGTCAGCATTAAGTCCGTTTCTGTTTAATATTGTGATGGAGGTGGTAACAGAGGAGGTGAGAGAAGATGCACCTTGGACAATGTTGTATGCAGATGACATCTTGCTGTGTGTAGATTCAAGAGAAGAAGCGGAAACTAAACTGGAAAGATGGAGAAAAGTACTGGAAGAGAGAGGTATGAGACTGAGCAGAAGTAAGACAGAGTATATGTGTTGCGCAGTGGGCGGTGGCCAGGAGACAGACCTGGAGCTGGAAGGAAATGTCATCAGGAAGGTGAGAGACTTTAGATACTTAGGTTCGACAGTGGAAGAAGATGGAGGAGGTGAGAAGGAAGTGGGATGCAGGATACAAGCAGGTTGGAGGAACTGGAGGGAGATGGCTGGAGTGTTATGCGATAAGAGGGTGCCGATCAATCTGAAAGGCAAAATTTATAGGACAGTAGTGAGGCCAGCTATGACATATGCTATAGAAACTGTGGCCCTGAGGAAAAATAACATTAGCAGGATAGAAGTAGCAGAGATGAGAATGCTTAGGTGGATGTGCGGTGTGACCAGAAAGGATCATCTGAGAAATGACTATGTCAGGGGAACAGTGAAAGTTACGAACTTAGGAGCGAAAATACAGGAGGCAAGGTTGAGATGGTTTGGTCATGTGATGAGGAGGGAGGACGAATATGTGGGAAGAAGGGTCATGCAGATGGATGTGCAAGGAAGGCGGAAGCGTGGGCGACCAAAGAAGAGATGGAGGGAGCTGGTAGAAGAGGACTTGAAGATGAAGAACTTGGATGTGGTGACAGCCCAAGACAGGAAGGTGTGGAGGAGACTCATAACAAACAGTTACCCCACTTAAGTGGGAGAAGCTGCAGAAGAAGAAGAAGAAGAATGTGTTTAATAAAAATAAGCAATTAAAACCAGACAGGTTTCTCACGCGGTATGATCTACATCATCATCATCATCATCATCATCATCATCATCGGGATAGCAGGACATAAACGTTGTACATAACAAAAGCTTATTAACAATTAATTACACATATCAGATGCTTTATAATATTTAACAATTGTGAAGCTATCAAAAACATCTAATATGTGTAATTAATTGTTAACGGACCTTTGTTGTGTAAAACTTACATTTTCCACTATATCCCTGATGAAGTAAGTCTTACGGCTTACGAAACTTGTGTGGGGTTTTAATTGCTTATATTTTTATTAAACTCCTTATTTATATAATAATGGGGTCTCAATACAGAAAACTTCCCACAGAACCTACCAAATTGCCGGTCTCATTACCTCCGTTTCACAACAAACACTCTCACACTTCTCATCACTCGGAATGAGAAGAGCTGCTTTACTATCGTAAACAAAATTCTCTTCTCCCATTTCATCCTTCTAATCTTGCTGGAATATACCATCTCCTTCATATTCTGTTTTCATAATCTGTTCTTCAATCAGTAATGTTTCACTTCCACTATCCATTCTTGAGGAAAGTGAATGTTTGAAGGTTGCAATCTCTTTCCCTTTGTTACCACGTTTAGAAGTTGGGTATAGACATATTTCCACACTTTTAACCTGTTTCACTATCTTTTTTTTTTTTTCACCAAAAATGCCTACCCATCTTGGTACACTCCTTTGCACACCAGGGAAACCCCAGCTTTCACATACAAGAAAAAAATATTTCTATGAGGATTCTTCTTCTCCAGATTATATGGGTATTACATATAGCAATGTTTTTGAATGCACGACCTCTGTTGTGAAGTATATGATATGAGTGGCCCAATAGACAGTTTCTCTCTCTCTCTCTCTCTCTCTCTCTCTCTCTCTCTCTCTCTCTCTCTCTCTCTCTCTCTCTCTCTCTCTCTCTCTCTCCAGCCAACCAACTTGATGTTCACAAAGATTCATTTTACATTGAGATTTGTAGGAGATGTCCCTTCAAGCCACTCAGTTCACATCGCTGAATACAAAAAAAAAAAAAAAAAAAAGGTGTAACAACTTTCGTTTTTCCTTAAAAAAATAATTATTTCATCTTGCATATAAGAACCAGATCTGTTCTTTTACCAAATAGCAGAATTTTTAGAACGTAGGGATTATTCTTTTCTGCTTAATCTTCTTGCTTTTCAACTTTTATATTGGTCGCAATACAGCATGCGGGAATAAAGGAGGGGAAAAAAGCGACTAATAAAATTTCTCGTGTCTAAAATCTGATCTAGACTGATATTTTATTCCCAACGACCAATTTCTCAGCCACTGAAGCGTTCATAATTTATATCTATATTAATTCATTTTATTCTCGTTTCGCCATATTATTCTTATTACCGCTCTTGACATGCGCCTGACCTGGATACATAACCCTTCAGAACAAAGAGAGAGAGAGAGAGAGAGAGAGTGAGAGAGACGAATGGTCTGTTATTAATGAATTTGTCTTTATACGATAGTTTTATTTTTGCTTTGCAGAGACAAGATTTCTACATTATTTCAACACATTCTGAATTTTTTTTTGTAATTTTGTTGCAACTTTGTTGCAACTACATGAATGACTGCTCAGTTTATATCTTTATAATTAACTGGTTAATTATAAAGACAAAGTTTCTTTTAGTTCCTGCTTTTCTACTATGAAAAAAAAAATTAAACCACTAGAAAATATAATAAAAATTGAGAGTTAAAATAATACTTTTATTGCAAATGTTCGAGTTTCTAGTCAAGTTTACACATTACAAAAGTTGGGAGGAAATTATAGAGATGGAGAGACATATCTTAAATTAATCATGAAATTATGAGGCCCTTTTAAAATAATATTAACAATTATGTGTGTATGTAATCGCATGCTTTAAACAGTGAAATACGAAGGGCCTTCAAAATGAGCAAATTGTTTTTATTTTACCCCCCCCCCCCCTCTTGGAACTAATGCAGCATTTCCCTTTACAGCTATGACAGACTTACGATGTCAAAGAACACAACTTAAACATCCCTCTGGTGGGCTGAAAGTCAAGGACACAACAGCATAAAATGCATGCGTGAAGTGGCAACAGGACATGTTTACAACAGTGACAACTACTGCATTTCTAACCTGTACTTAAGGCGATGCAATCCACAACATTTCCTTCTTCATGTAATAAAAACCGCAAACCAAAATTCTGTTTATTTTTATTCATTCATTTTTTAAATACAGCGATTCACGTGTTTCTTTCCTGCACACGCAGTGAATGAGTGCACCTCGTGCGATTTGATTTCATGACGCGAACTGCGTGTCATGGGATTTTTTTTCCTCTTTTTTTCATTAAAAACGAACATATTTTTCTCTTTAATTACATTTGCCTTTTGCCATTCCAAAGCCTCATATTTCTTTAAAAACCTCTGGGGCATTGAACGTTTTTTCATTATTCTCCTCCAAAACCTCAAGAAATAATGAAAACTGGGCGATTCGGGTAGATTCCTCTGTACGAAACTTAGAATGCAAGATAAAATAAACCGTTTAATACTTTCTGGAAATGAATTTCATCAAAGCTTCTAGAAAAGGACCTCGAACAGCATCTGAAATACTTGTATTTGTATTAAAGTAGTCCCATTTTATCCGGTGGATAAACCCTATCAGACAAAGGAATTAAACGTAAAGGCGCAAGTTAAGTACTTTTTTTTGCTGGAAAGGGGAAGTTCGCTTGTTTAAACTTTTTTTTTCAGTATTTTCCATGGGAGATTGCGATTCATATCAGTATTGAAATTCAAATTTACTTCTGTGCAATGGACGTTGCCATCTTGAAAGTTAGAATGAGGGCTGCATATTTCGATTCTTGTCTCTGCGATTTTTGGTTTTTCTTCCACTTGCCTCACAACGGTAAAATATCAATGAGTTCTACTAGAGAATTATCTACCTCCTTAATCTCACAAAGGCTTTCAATACTCAAAAAATTGGTTTGTAAATATACCAGTGCTCTCTCTCTCTCTCTCTCTCTCTCTCTCTCTCTCTCTCTCTCTGTGTGTGTGTGTGGGGGGGTTCACAAATCGCACCATTCTATTATTTGAACACGTGATAATTAAAAAACACAAAGCATAATATGCGACAACATTCATCAAGTTCTGTGTATGTGTACACACACACACACACACACAACTTGATGTATATCTATAACTTGTGATGTATATCTATATATCATGATGTATAAGGTGTTGCCCCTGCATTCATATCCCTCTTGCCTTTTTCCACCTTTTATACGATTGTCTGCAAATAGGGACTTGCATTTTTATATAGATATATTCCTCAATCTGTGAGCTATCCACTCATACCAGTTGTGAACGCGTAAGTGTATAGACAAGTGATTTATGACAGTTTCCCTTTCCTGATGTATGAGTTACTATATAACTTCAACTTCGACGCCATAACGCCTCCTTCGCAACCTGCAATAGCTGGACTCCTTATCTTCTGCTATCACCCGCGAAAGATTGCCTGCCATGGCAACCGCACTTTCATGTACTTCCACTGACTCAACAAAACAAAGACCCCTACAACTTCGAACCCGGAAGGAAGAGCAAAGTCCACAGATACTATAGACACAGAAAGCATGTCAGTCAATTCAAAATCTTATGCTAATGTTGTATCTAATGGAAATATCCTATCATCCCCCAAAACACTGATCTCACACACCAATGCCACAACAGCCAGCAGTAAACCGATTAACGCAAAAATAACTACCACTGTTACCAACGTCATTTCCCGAGAAAATGGAATTGTTATTTTTTTCCACCAAAGAAAACATAACACTAGAAGAATATCTGACGGCGATCACCAAAATTGTACCCGCAAAAAAACATCATTGACCTCCCGGGTAGCTGGTACTATGCAGGTGTATTTTTGCCGCATCTCATGGGTACAAACGGTACTGCAAAAAGGCGTCGATATAGCCGATCATCATTTCGAAGCAGCCCCAATAGCTCTGGCCACGACAAAAGTAACGGTATCAAACTTTTCTCATGGAATTCCCCATCAACTCATTAGATCCATATTATCAAGAATACGGTTCTGTCACAGGAAAAATACGCACATTGTCAGCAGCCACGAAAAAGTCCGAATTCGCCCATGTGAAAAGCTTCCGAAGACAAGCATTAATGCACTTTTCAAACGATGCACTGCACAACCTGGAAAAGTTAATCAATACGGACATAAATGGAATCACCTACACTTTCTACTTATCCTTCACATCACAGTGCTTCCTCTATCATGAATAGGGTAACATTAGGAAACACTGTGCCTATATTTCCAACGATTCATCAACAAATATCCAGAATAGCAAACCAGTTGACCAGAACAACATCGCAAATGAAGAAAATCAAAACATAGGAAATAGTAAACCGAAAATCCTCTCCCCATCACGAATTTCAGAGCTAAGAAAATCTCGAACTGGAAAAGACAAGGCTCATTCGCTCTGGAATGCCTGAAGAGTAATGGGGGAAGAGAACTTCCCCACAGTGACGGTCCATTAACCATGAAGCAGCTGTCATCCTTCATACAAAAAGTGTGAGGCTCCCCTTACAAATTAACTACAGACCTTAAATACACCACAAAAATCCCAGAACTAATATTTCAACTTCAGGATCTACACTCGAAATTGAAATGCAAAAAAGAACAGAGCAGAGGTTAACAGCAGCGTGCGAATCTACTACCTTATTAATGGGCTACAAGCACAATACCAGGACCAATATTAAATTCAACTTGCAATCACAATTTCATAAACATAATGTTGTTGAGCCTTTTTTCTCTCAATGCAAGAGGATGCGCCTCTGCTTTATGCAATAGAACAGTCCTTGACCAGGCACAGAAAGTATATTTTCTTGTAGTTGCAGGGAAGAATTGTAAGTGAGGCTTCAGATTGTACAAGATGAAATATCGGCTCCGAGCAGTTTCTAGAAGGAATAGGGATTCCCTGAGGTGTAGCGATATCTGGATAGGCTTTTATAATAGCAGCTTGCATCTGTTAATATTGCTTTTCAGTTTATGGGTTCTTCATTGGTAGGCTTGTGAATGCTTTCCACTTTAGGATATGGGTTAGGAGGTCCCCTATGACTCTTATTCCTGCCCACTTTCGTGTAGGGAAAAGAAAGGGGCTGGCCAGTTGTGAGACTTGTTATGTTTCTGTTCGAAATTAGTGGTTCTGTAAGTACAGCTGACTCTGTTGATCCTGAAAGTGTGCGATGAAGTCCTGTGTTTTTCCACCGCTGTAGAGCATCTTTCTAAAAATGAGGTAGTTTAGGAGGAGATAGTGCAGGACTGGCCATTCGGAGGATTGTGGAAAGTGTGAGTCCTCTGGTGGATGATTTCGTGATGTAATCGAAGGTGGTTACATAAGTGTGATTGCACTGAACTGTCTTTAGGAGAAGGATTATCCTGAAGGATCTAATCTTGTTTTCAAGGGAAATCAGGCGTTGACTTCCCTTACTGAGTGGCTTGCAGAATTCATGGTATGTTGTCCAGTTAGTATTGTTCCAGAGGAAACGTTTGATTTCCTTTTGAATGTGGTAGAGAAATTCTTCAGGAGGTGTGAGTACTTTGAGGATATGCCATAAGACATTCGCAGCCATCTGGTTAACTATTAGTACTCTTCCTCTAAGTGAAGACATGGAACGAACGCTGTTCCATTTACCTAGCACCTGTTTAAAACGTTTTTGCAGCTGTGTACAGTTCAGTGTGTTATATATTTTGGTGTTGCCAAGGTGCACATCTAAGTATCTTTGTCCTTCTCTTGACCAGGTACATTCGATCGGAGAATCATTTCTATACTTCCATCTGCCTGACCACAAGCCCGTGGTTTTTGCAGAATTTAATTTGGCCCCTGAGGCTTGTGCGTATAGTCTGTGTGCTTCCTCTAATTATATCACATATAAATACAATAATCACTACAGAAAGGCCACGCAAAACTTATACATCCCAGACATGATAACAAATTACCTTTTGACTACAGAAACCTTACAAACTACAATAGCCTGAAAAGAGCTCTAAGGACATACTATGAACAAGAAACACGCACCCAAAATACCATACAAACTTAATGAAACACAATATATTCGTTCAGGCTTCCAGTTCAGCAACGCATCAATACATTCCAAGTTAATATGTGTGTGTGCGTGCTGTGTGCGTGCGTGCATGTGTGTGTGTGTGTGTGTGTGTGTGTGTGTGTGTGTGTGTGTGTGTGTGTGTGTGTGTGTGTGTGTGTGTGTGTGTGTGTGTGTGTGCGCGCGCGTGCGTGCGTGCACGCGAGAATTTCTCAATCATAGATTTCGTAGCTTCCCAACACAGCAAAAAACCAATAAATAATAAACATATGTAATGTATGTAATGTTTGTAATGTATGTATTATATTTGTTTGTAATGTATGTATTATATGTAAACAAATGTACGTAATGTGTCATATGTAATCATATTTATGTAATGTATGTAATAACTGTAACAAAAGTATGCAATATAGAGTGATTATATCCATTGATATTGTATATACAGAGTGTAAAATTACAAAGAAAATCAGTAATAATCATCATTATGAATATTATAATAATATATGTTGTAAACAGTTATTGTTTTTATTATTATTTAAAAAAAACTTTATGTACGAGAAAGTATTTGTTATACATAATTGTGTTCATATAATGTATGTAATTTATCTGAGAAATAATAAAAATGTTAAAGGAAAAAAAAATAATAAAATAAAATTATTATTATTTGTCATCTCCAGGTAGTCCAAGGACTCATTGATGGAAGGCATCTACTCTACAACTCTGCTACCGCCATTCACAATCCACCAATCGACAGCAACTACACCAACACCATCTACCGCCGACCGACACCACTATTTTTTCCACAGACAATCACAACGTCCATGTCCATGGAAGGATTGAAACCCGCAGTTATAATAATAATAATAATAATTATTATTATTATTATTATTATTATTATTATTCAAGACGAACATATAGATGTAAAAAACTGTAAGTATCTGTTAAGTAATAAGTAAAATATAAGTATTCAAAGTTCGAAGTATACGTTGGTCAACTACGCAAGAAGAGAACAAAGGAAGACGCCATATTAGAAATTACGCTATTTCGATGCTCCCATATTTTAAGTTGCAAAGTAGATCTTTTCTTGTGAATTAAAATTTAAAGTACATCAGTGAACTCCGTTCTTCAAGACGAACATATAGATATAAAAACTGTAAGTATCTGTTAAGTAATAAGTAAAATATAAGTATTCAAAGTTCGAAGTATACGTTGGTCAACTACGCAAGAAGAGAACAAAGGAAGACGCCATATTAGAAATTACGCTATTTCGATGCTCCCATATTTTAAGTTGCAAAGTAGATCTTTTCTTGTGAATTAAAATTTAAAGTACATCAGTGAACTCCGTTCTTCAAGACGAACATATAGATATAAAAACTGTAAGTATCTGTTAAGTAATAAGTAAAATATAAGTATTCAAAGTTCGAAGTATACATTGGTCAACTACACGAGAAGAGAACAAAGGAAGACGCCATATTAGAAATTAGAGCAAGATCGTCAAACAAGAAATATGAAGTGCTACAAATGCCAAGAAGACCTAACAGGGGAAGAAAACCACATAACATGTAGGACCTGCCAAAGAAACATGCATTCTCAATGTTCAGGATTGTCTGAGGCTACTTGGCAGCGAAAATCAAACAAGAATCGTGACGCGTGGAAGTGTCCCCATTGCAGAGACAACAAAGGAATGTCGCCTTCGACCGCAGGCGGAAAATAGCCAATGCAGTAAACAACCGCAGGCAGTAAACAGCTATCAACAACAGAGCGAATTAAAAACAAAGAAAACAACAACGGAAACCCAGGTGAGCCAACTTTAAATGCATTACTTGAAAATAGATTACAAAACCTAAAAGACTGTTTAATCGATTTTGTTGGAGAACTATTTCAAAAACATACCGCACAAATTACAGAAAAATTCAACCAATATGAGGAATTTATAACATTTAATAATAACTCGGCAGAAGGTATGTTACAGACCGTTAGAGAAATTAAAAACTGCGTCAAAGAGCTAACTGAAAGACAGCATAATTTAATTAAAGAGACAATGAACCTACGACAAGAACTAAACTCTTTAAAGCAACAGTACGAGCTCTCAAACCAACAGCCGCATAAAAATTACCTCCTCATAAATGGTCTCCCAGAAATAGCTACAGAACATCTGGGAGACGCTGTAATACAACTAATCCAAAAAATCGGCTCTCCAATTGAATCAAGAGACATCCAGTCAGTGCATCGGTTACCACAAAAAAAAGGAAAAGAGAAAATAATACCCGTCCTTCTCCCGTCGTAGTGCGACTCACCAACAGCTTATCAAAAACTACACTTATAAAAGCTAGCAGGATAAAAAAATCCAGTAGTAAAGGATCTGAAAGGAGACTACGACAATACCCCAATATACTTGTCCGAATACCTTACGCCATATTATCAGAAAATATTCTACCAAGCAAGGAAAGTAAATACAGAAAACAATTACCAGTTTATATGGATAAGAGACAGCAAAATATTCCTTAGAAAGACACAAGACGCAAAACCAATCGAAATAAAATCTGTAGATGACCTCAACAGGCTGTCACATTGAAAGGAATATTGACAACTCGTAAAGAAGGACCAGCACCCCAACCAACATGGAAGCACACCATCAAGCAGACGTAATCACCCCGGAACATGATAATTGCCACATTCTGAAATCAATATCAGAATGGAAACAACTGACAATTCCCAAAAAAGGACTATCTATTCTCCACATCAACATCAGAAGCATTCAAAAATACTGGCTGACCCTGCAAGCTCATCTGAAGGAAGATATAGACGAAATAGACATTTTAATACTGACTGAAGTATCTACGACAAACGAAGAGGCATCCTCCTACCAAATGCCACACTTCCAACAACACAAACACTGCAGACAAACAAAACGAGGCGGTGGTATAATAATATTTACCAAACATAAACTAGAAGTAACAGAAATAAACTATAAATTAGAATACGCAGAAAACATATGCATCGAAATTAAAAACATCGAACAAGAAAACTCCCTGATATTAAACGCAATATACAGACCACCCAACTTAAGCACCACAAAATTCCTAGAAGAACTAAGCAAGTGGCTTTCAGCCACGGAAGTAGGCACCTCAGAATACTTGATAATAATAGGAGACATGAATATTAACATTAGGAACATAAATAACAACACAGAACAATACCTAGACCTATTATCAGCATATAACATAACCCCATCCATACAGTCGTATAAACCAGAAGAGATAGCCTGAAATACAACCTCATCCTGTATTGATCATATAAATATAAGGGCCCCTCCAAACAGCCACACAGCAGCCGTCATAACATGCAAACTGGCAGACCATTATTTCACAGCATTGCAGTTACACACTGAACCAGAACCCATAAAAATCACTGAGACTACAAAACAGTATCATAGCATTATAAACGAAGCAATAGTGAACGATGAAATCAGAAAAACAGACTGGATGCAGATAGCATCTTTAGACTCTGCTGAAGCTGTATATAACAATCTTAAACTTGCATTTAACAAAATATATAACAAAGCATTAACAAAAATAAAAATACTCCCCCAAATGAAACAAAATCCATGGATAACAGACAACATACTAACAGACATACAAAGAAAAGATGCCCTATGGAAACAACTTAAGAAGTCGCCGAACAATATCGCTTTAAAAGCTGAATACAAAAGAAAACCGAATCTCCTAACAAACCAGATCAGAACGGCAAAAAGAAACTATTACAGCAACAAATTAACAACCGCTCAGAATGACATAAAGGAAACCTGGCACCTGATTAATGAAATGCTGGACAATATACACAGAACCACTGCCTCAGAAACAATAAAACACAGCTTTGCCTGAGATCCTAAATCCCTCAAACAGTTCTCAAACAACTTTAATCAGCACTTCGTGAACTCTGTCCAAAAGCTACAAGAAACAACCTTTCCTCACACAAACGAACATTCTCCACTAGGTTTACGAGCAACCCAGTCGATGTGGTTCCCCACAGTAACAAAAGAAGAACTATCACTGGCAATTCTACAAATTAACCCTAACAAAGGACAGGGGATAGACGGAACCAGAACAAAAGACATCAACAAACACTCAATCAACCTACTTCCAGTTATACAAAAACTGTTAAATAAAATCTTCGAAACGGGACACATACCTGAAACACTGAAAACTGCATTAATCACACCCATACAAAACATGGAAAAAGAAAATTCTAAGTAATTACATACCAATCGCTACGTTGTCAGTAATCAACCAAATCATGGAGCGCATCGTGCATCAGAAACTCTCCACATACGTTGAAAAATTTCAAATCATACCGAAAACACAATATGGCTTTCAAAAAAATAAAGGAACAGCAACGCTCCTGGAAGATTTCACAGATCTAATAAACGCTGCATTAGATAAAAACAGAATAACATTAGTGGTATTAATTGACCTAACAAAAGCATTTGACACACTAACACACAAAACCTTGTTAACGAAACTTACCCATATCGGAATTGGAGGTCGTCTACTCCAGTGGTTTAAAGCATACATGAAAAATAGAAAGCACACCACACGTTAAGGATCAGTGTACAGCAAAGAGGTACATGTAAACTGTGGGGTACCACAAGGAGCTGTCCTATCTCCCATTTTATTTAACATATACACACACGACATTAGCCACCTTCCCCTAAAAAGTAAAATCGTTCAGTATGCAGCCGACATGACCATAGTATCCATTCACAACAATGTAAATATCGCTTACACAAATATGCAACACGGCATCAATCAAATCACTAACTGATTAACCGAAAACGGCATATATATAAACCCTGGAAAAACAAAGTTAATGATATTCAAAAACCCCCAAATCCTGCCCATAGTAACTAAATATCTCACTATCCAACATTCATCCTCCTATACACAAGGCGCAGAACCTAAAACCATAACCATCAAACAGGTGAAAACAAAACCCTATCTTGGACTTCACTTCGATGCTTATCGAAGTTGGAATAGCCATACAAACTACCTACATACCAAGCTTAGGATAATAGCAAGCAAACTATAGATTAAAAAACATTGCCCAAACCCACATAAATCTATAAAGCATTATGTGAAAATATTTTAAGATATACAATCACATCATACGCATTCTGTGCAGACTACAGACTTAACAGCTTACAATGGTTGCAAGATAAAATTGTAAAACTGATATTCTGGGAACAACCCACACTTATGCAGGAAGCACGGACAAAACACAAAATATTTAAGGTGAAACACTTACGCCACTACACAGTCATGTTAAAACACTACTACAGCCCAACATATAGAGTAACCAGAACAACATATCAAATAACAAGACCACAGTCAATAAAGTACATAATATATAAGTACAACAATCACCACGGCAAAGCCACCCGAAACTTCTACGTACCTGACATGATAAACAAACTGCCGTTCGACAACAGAAACCTAGGAACATGCAGAGAGCTGAAACAGGCACTATATAAATATTATAGCGAGAATGAAAATTAGAGAAATTCCTGTTTCTCTCTCTCTCCCACCCCCCACACACATGCGCGCGCTCGCACGCACGCACGCACACACACACACACACGCACGCACACACACACACACACAAACCTATGACAATCCTCCTCTCAAAAACCATCACTACAAGAACACAAAGAAAAACAAACATACCATGTTTAAATCCAACCCTACTTGCAAACCAAAAAGAAAAAAAAAAGTTAAACTGTAATAGCAGTTGAAGTCTTCCAAGCACATACCAACAAACAGTAAAATCAACACCTGGCTTGCGACCAGTATACAAACATAACCATGTTTCTATACTGGTCACTGCCATCTATTATCTTCCTCAGATAAGCTCTGCTAAGCTTCTAGGAAGAAATCAGAAATGCCTCCCAAAGAATGAATATAATACATTATACAGAAGAAAAAAGTATTATTTAAAAATATTATTAACTTGCAAGTATCTGTTATTCACAATTGTAATGTATTATAAATATTATATATGTGTGTGTGTGTGTGTGTGTGTGTGTGTGTGTGTGTGTGTGTGTGTGTGTGTGTGTGTGTGTGTGTGTAATTATTACTGTATCTATGTATGTAATTTATCTGAGACATAATAAAAAAGTAAAAAATAAATAATTATTATTATTACCTAGTAAAGCAGCATTGCTACCTATCAACCATTAGACTGCAGAGACAAAAAGAACACACACACACACACAGACACACACTCTCAGTGATAACGACCATAGAAAGCTGAGATCAGGTTATGAATGAGTTTAGAGAAATCAGCAAGAGAAAGCGAAGAGAGAGAGAGAGAACGTTAAACAAATGTAGCCATCTGGTATTCCTAACCATAAGTGATATATTATTGTCTGAAATAGCGACATGTTCGTTGCTGTCGATTTCCTGAGATGCAGGAATAGAACCCTAGTTTCTGAGATAAAACTTTACTTTGTGCCTATAATCGACTAACTCGGGAATTTATGAAAATTATCACTAGTTAGCTTCGACGGTCGAACCTATAATTGTTTTCGGAATAGTTCTAAAAATCGAGGCGTAAGAGAAAGAATTCATTATAAAATATTATAAGAAATAGCCATTGTCAATACAAATATAGCCAAACGCAAAGAAAAGAACAAAAATTCAATGAAAACACGTGATATTTTGTGCATTGTCGGCTGCAGGATGCTATGCAACTGAATCTTCTTCTGCATTAATGGATATCCAAAACAAATTACAATAAAATAATTTAGTTAATAATTTAAGCTATTTTCCTGCAGCTGATAGTGCACATATCATGCGCTTTCAGTTGAACAGTTTTTCTCTGTTTTGTGTTTCCTATATTTGAAATGTGGTGCTATAGGAGAGCTCTGAAAATCCCATGGACAGAACATGTGACAAATACAGATGTCTTACAGAGAATGAGACACAGAGATCTTTATTACAGGAAATGATCCAGAGAAAGATAAGATAAGATTAGCAGAACATGTACTGGGAGGTTCAGCAAGGACAGAGAATACTAACAGTTTTAGAAAGAAGGAAAAATTATGTGAAAAGGATCAAGAGACAAAAAATGAAGGATATGGCTTGAAGATATGAGATCATGGAGAGGATCACATGGCTATGTAGAAACAAAAAGGAAGCCACCAACAGAGAAAACTGGAAGGATATGGTAATGCACCCTCTCACTGAAGAAGCTACATGAAGAAGAGGAAGAAGAAGAAGAAGAGAAGAAGAAGAAGAAGAAGGATAATTTATTTTACCTCATCTTGGCATCCTTTCTGGGAAATGAAGATCTGTATTGACAATGTCTATAAAACTTAGCCGAAACTTTTACAAATAAAGACATTTAAATTAAACGTAAGTGATTCTGTTAATTAATTTATTTATTTATTCGTATGGAGTTCCCTCCCTTTTTCTACCCCCGTCCCTATTGGGGTATATTTGAGTCCCCTCATCGGGGTTAAGTATTTATGACTGTAGATTCGTGTGTGTTCATCTGGTCGGTTTGCCTGCTTGCGGGATGAAAAACGCCAGATAAACTGGCGGAAAAAACCCTACTGCCCGCGCCTAAGACCGGCTAACTTCGCTATGACTGAAGAAGATCCTCAAATTCTTCACGTCTTCGACGGGAATCGAACCTGGGACACTCCTTCCCAAGTCATATGGTTGCGAAGTTAGTCCGCGCGGATAGCCACTGGGCTAACCGCGCGGACATTCTGGTAATAATATTTCATGACGAATTCTTCATTCTGGCGGTCTAGCGATATGCACCCGAAACTTTGTCATAAGAATACACAACCACGAGGCACTCTGTACTAAAGATTTTCATTTTGGATTTCACGGATAAATGAATGCCATGATAACATTCAACAAGAAGCTTCACGTATTTCGAGCAAACCAGACTTCTTGCTAATAATTTTCTGTAATAAAAGTGAAATATTCAAAGAAACTAAGGAAAAACAAAGTTTCGATTTTATTTTCTGAGTTGCTGAAAGTTATTTTTCACAACAAATATGCATTCGTTTTAGTCTGTCTGAGGGAGTCCATGCATGCGCACATTTGCTATATGCGCATGCATGGATGACGTTTATAAAAGCAAAACACGCTTTCGTTCTTATATTTAATCACGGTTCCCTATTAGTTATGTGCGTTTAATTTATTTTTCTTCATCTGCCTTGGCATCCTTTCTGGGAAATTAAGATCTGGATAAAAGTCAGACGTTTTCAGTTAAATCGACGAGATCTTGGTTCCATCAGGGATTCCTTAGGTTACTCGGTCAAACCATTGATTCAGTCGGATCTGGAGTGTGAAAACATCAATCTGACCATGGAGAGGAGTACAAATCGAGAAAAGGAGAAAGGAGGGATAGAAATGACGAATGTCATCCTATATGGCAACACTGTAGTGCCGCAGGACAGAACAAAACAGGAGCAGGGGAAAAAAACTTCTTGAACAATGTAGCCAGAGTTACTGAGAGGAAAGCTAATATCCTCCGTATGTTTCAAAGACGAAATGGATTAAGATACGGTCGAGAAATGTCGACTGGATGGTGAGGATTGCTAGGAATTCTGGTGAGCAGGTTATTAATTTGTGTTGGGTCAATTAAATGAGTTTTATAGGATTTGCAAGCTCAAGAGCGCCTCTGAAATGCATTCGCAGGGACGACCTGCATTTGCCCTGCAGCGTGAGTGATATTCGATGTAGTTTAGGAGGAGAGGAACCTTTAGAAAGGCCTTTCAAATGAAGTTCAATTAGCCGGTCATGGAGGTAGCAGAATTCATCTTTCAGATGCTGGGATCTTTCAGGATGAAAACTAGGAAAACACCGGTTGGAGAATAAATAAAAATAAACACGCGTAATACACTGGTCTTTGTTGTTTTCGCAATTTCGAACTAACAAACTACCTCTCGTCCAAGATAAATCTTTTTTGATTGAAACCTTTAGGATTTGAATATCAGTATACTCTAATACGAATATTATCTCAGATCCTTTTTATTTTCAAATTCCATTAATATGATATGTTATACTGATGAAAAATCCTTTATAACATATCCTTATTGCCACTTTAACAGATTAACTGGTTCATCCACCTCGCTCTAACCTTTGGAATACGTTCAAAACTAACTCAATTGACTGGCATCGCTCATGGTGTGAGCGAAAGAGTTCTCTAGCCAACGTAAATTCGATCCCATTGAACAGCTGCCTCAAATTCTCCATGAGAATTTTCACATCCATCAATGAAATGAACATCCCAGCAAGAACGGAAAAGTCATTCGCCTGTTCCTGGAACTATTCCCAAATAATTGTTTTGTAATTGTTGAATCAGTTGTTTCCAAATGGATACACTTGAAGAGATTCTTTTCTACAAAAATTGAATACATCAACTGTGGAATCCAGATGTCATTCGACCAGAAGGTAAACTGACGTTTGTTAAGAAAACATCCCTCGATTCACAGTTTGCAGCTTTTACGAGTACGTGATGAACCGATTGGTTCATTGTTTGCTGGCCTGTCCTGCTCAGACATTATAATGGATGGATTAATTATACAGAAACGTTGTAATCGTTGGATTGATCGAATTTCAATTTCTCAAATGTCAGTGTGCCTTTAGTTAATTGCCTTTGGCTCACTGGATCTCTATCTGAAGCCGCTTGCTAGTAGAAATTCGTTAGGTCCTCTGTCTCACTGATATGCTGCTTTTCTGGGCACTGTTCTCCTTGCTGTTGAACATATTGAGGTAATCTTCTGTCTCAGTCACCAAGGTGTCATTGAAGGATGTTGTCGTCTATCCAGTTGGTGGATCATTCTCGATATCTTAGCCACTGTTGTTTGCAAAAACCCCGGTAGCAATGATAGTTTTCGTGATCCTTGCACTTTGCGCGTTGATCTTTGCTCATACCCTCGGCATATCTGTTTTTTGTAGCCTATAACGGAAACACCTTCTTTGATAAACGGTGGATTCCATTGACGATGGCCGCTCACTCAATCAAATGCTTCTTTGGATTTTAATGAAAGGTCCATTACACTATCGTCGCTGTTTCAACACCATCGATGATTTGCTGCATTGAGTAATTTTTTACTCCTCTTAACAAAAACTAAGAGCATTAATTACATTATGAAATCACTTGCTTTTATTTATTTTTTAGTTCTTTGTATTATTGTAATTTCGATGCTTATAATTAAAAATATTGAACACAATGCTGCTTTATCCAGCATATTCAAGGACAGTCCTATTCTTCAGTCATTGCCGGAGGCTACTAGCTCTGTATTATATGAACTGACGCCGTTAATGTTTTTGTAATCACACCGATGTATTGAAAGTAATGCAGCTTTTGTATATTGCTTTCGGTACAGAATGAAAAAAAACAAGCAGGATTCTATTCAAAGCTTGATTGAAGTGCGGGTATTAAATGCTAAAGGTCAGATCAATATAGATTGATACCCATTCTTTTATCCGCCTTCTTCGCTAGTTTTTCACTAGGAATGGATCCCCGTGGAGATTACTGATTATTCTGAAATAAGCAGCACGAGCGCCTTATAAGAGTAATCATTAGGCTCTATAATTCGAGCCGCTCAAAATAACTTACTTTTATTGGCAGAGGGCGTTACTAACTGGTTGCAGCAGTTTTCTTCAGTGATTCAAATTAAGGTGGAAGAAACCTTGAACTTGAGGGGTTTGTGACCTACCGAACTTTCTTTGTTGTCTTCTCACTTGAATAGTGCTGTAAGACTATGAACATGTGCTTCTAATTTCACTAAATGAATGTAATTTTCTGCCAGTTTTATTTATCTTCTATTCTGCAAACAGTATTGGATCAATAACTTTTTCTAATCAATGGAATTTCGACAACCGCTACAATTGAGTGCACTTGGTAAGTCAGTAGCTATAAAACTGCTAATTAGATAAGATAGCATTAAATGAGAAATCTGACACGCCGCAAGCAGTGTAACGAAATGCAGTAGAATAGCGGTTCATGTTGTAAAACGGTACCGAGGGAGGGAGGGAGGAGGGGTTCGATAACCAACAGTCTGCTAATATGATCATAGAATTTCATTTTAGCAGAAAATATTTCTTAGAAAATAGTTACGACTGAAAACGTTTTACAAGTTAAAAACGAAAATATCGTTTGAAGTGATTTGGGGAGAATTGTTGTAACGGTGCCCTCCCCAGCGTGCGTGTGTGTTTATTGCGCATGCCACTCCCTTGAATCATATTGGGAATTATTTCTCTTCGATGGGAAGCAGCGGCAAAATGCGCTGGTCTAGAAAATGAGAGATTAATTAAATCCAGAAAACCACGTGATCTATCTCATATCTGGCGGCGTTATTTACGTGGCACCGTATTTGGCAGACAACGAAACAGTACGCACATGAAAAAGAAAAGAAAGAAAGGAAAATTTCAAGTAAAAAAAAAAAAAAGCGAAACACTGAACACAATACACAAACAATAATAAACAGAAAATAACATTATTACAAGGAAATAACCAAGAAAAGTAAACATAACTCAAAGCCCACATATCTTCATCTACGTAAAATCTTAATTTATTTTCCTGTAAATTTCATAAAGTTTTATAATACGATTACTACAAATATCTCAAATATAGTTGAAATCAAAATACAAATCGCTAAGTTCTCTACTGTTCCACATGTTACTTGCATTCTTTAATACTCAAATTAGATACTACAATAAACACTATTAATTGATTATTTCCATGTTTCTTTCCTCCTCCAAACCAAATTCCATTATTAAGCAACTAGAAATGCTATAATACGATTTTCATCAAATTTTTTACGGCCAATATTACATTTACCGTTATTCTATAATATATTTTAAATTTCTTACTTAATGTAACTTCCAGTAATAAAAATGTGAAAAAAACTAAAAAGACTTGATCATTGTTTTTTTTTATAAACCTCGGCAGCTAAGACTTGAACATAATGCGTTCTGTAAAACCTTCTGCTCTGCTCCTCCTCTTCTGATACTTAATACCATCAGTAATGACTAACCCGGGAGTGATAACGATATCATTAACAGTATTATATCGCTGCTCAGGAATCGGACTTTATTATTTACTCTGTTAATTTGTAAGAATATGTATCTTCTTCAGCTTAATGGGCCATTTAAGTCTAATGCTGCCATCACTAGGCTTCGTCATCGGTCTCTGTCATAAGCTACATTGTAAAGTCCATCCAGCTGTCTTAAGTCTGCCATTACCACATCCATCCATCGCGTTCCGGATCTTCCCGTGGATCTTTTCTTGTCAATTTTATTTGTGTAAGTACTTGTTTGATTAACTAGTCATCTGCTCTCCGAATATGATCAAAGCACTCAATTCTCTTGCTTCTTTTAAATGATAGGATGTTGGGTCTTTAAAAGACGTTTCTTAGTTGCTCATCAAGTCTTCGTTCATGCGGTCCAGTATTTGAGCGCAAGACGATCCAAGTTTTTTTCGCATTACTCTTGAAATGTGATAAGTTTCCTAGTATTTTCCTTTGCTTGTTGGCCATGTTTCACAACCATAGATTAATAACGGTCGTAAGATAGCTTATACAGAGTGTTTCTTTGGAATTTTCCATATAATATCCACGATTGGTCTTCTCAATTCTCCTCTGTTTTTTGATACATATCATTGTAGTTCTTAATGTTGACCTGTAGATGGTTAAAGTTATCCACTTGCTCAAAGATATAATTATCAACAATCGAGTTTAATAGGATTTAATGGGTCCATGAAACCTTGAAATGCACTTTTGATCTTCTCCTGGTTTATGGAAAGACGCATAGGCTTATTTGCCTCGATAAAATTAGGCGTGGTGCGTATAGTATCCTCAAGAGAGGCTTCAAGGTTAACAGCATCATCGGCATAAGCCAATAGCATGCTGTTCCCATTTATTTCCATCCTTCGTTGTTCATTTAGGTCTGTAATGACTTTTTCCGGTGACAGATTGAATAGGGTCAGTGAGAGAGCATCTCCTTCTTGGAGTTCAGATTTTATTTCAACACTTCACAAATGTTCCTCGACGAAATATGCCTTACAAACGGTGTGATGATTGCCAAGTATTATCATATGCATATACTTTTGTGGTATTCTAAAATGTCTCTTTGCAACTCAGTGCATTTTGATGCATACTGTCCTATGGCTGTCTATAGTTCACAACTCTTTATTATATTCGTAATATTTTTTCTAACAATTGTGGGAGAGTTGAAATACGATCTGTCGTCGACGTTCCTTTGCAAAGCTACACTGATATTATACTATACTGTTTTGAAGCATGTATATTAATTCTTTTCCACATCAGTGTAAACAGTATTTTTGGCAAGTGCCAGAGAGAAAGAAAGAGAAATAACTCCGTAGTAACTGGTTATCACAGGCTTTCCTTTAAAAAAAAAAAAGTATGGCTTTATTCCAATTAACTGGGATTTCTTCTTTTTCCTCATCAGTCACCATCGTGATAACCAAATTCACAATATGTACTCTCAGGGTTTGTGTGCAGGATAATTATGATAGTACTGCATGAAAAAGCTACCGCAATATTAACTTGATATCAATAATTTTCCTACAAATGAATCTGTTATTCGTCAAGACTCCAATAATATCACATCTTCTTATATTTTTGTATTTTAAGGTGCTTTTTACTCTGTCTTGGTCTTCCTCTGGATCTTTTGTTTGCCAACCTGGCAAAGAAAAGTTATTTTGCTAATCATTCCTCTCCCATTCTATCTAAGTGACCATACCACCTACCTGAATGCTAACAATAGCAAGTTCTTTCCTAATATCCTCATTGTAACGTGGTATTTTCATTGATGACATCTATTGATTCCACTAATCTTTCTCAGAGCGATCATATCAGAGGTAGCTAGTCTTTGATCAAATGTTTTAGTTCTAACCCAGCTCTCAAATCCATAAGTCAAAATTGGTTTGAACACGGTCTCGCATACAGCTACTTTAGTATTTTGACTAATTTCTTTCTTATTCCATATACATCATATAAATTTATTCAGCTGACTTCCTGCCATACGATCTTTAGTAATTCTGTTGTCTATTTCCATATTTAATTTACTATCTTCACTAAACATTATGCCTAAATAGCTGAAATGTTGTTTTATAAGTTCATATTCCGGACACAGTTCATGTTTTCAATGTTCCTGCCTATTTTCGTTGTCTTTCTCTTTTTATTAATGTTTGATGTTTTCATACCAAACTTATTACAACAGTTATTCAATTTAGTCAGGGAATCTTGCAGACTTGCACTCGGTTTATTCAAAACTATAATATAATCCGCATAAAGAGCTAAGAATAACATCTCCAATTTTGATATCAGCTTTAATACCACTTTCCTTCATAATAAGATCCATATTGATAATGAATAACAGAGGGGGAGAGATAATGTACATCCTTGTCTGACACCAGATGTAATATTAAACCATCTTCCTGTACTTCAATTCTAACTGCTGACTTACAACTCAAATAAAGACTAAGTATTGCTTTATATAATGCTCTTGATATAATTCTGATATAATACAACTGTAGTATTTTCAATAGCTTCTCTCTTGGCACCTTGTCATGTGTCTTTTCTAGATCTACAAAACTTAAATACAGATCTTTGTTATATTCCCACGATTTCTCTCTCAAATATTTGTCTTATAATCAAAATATGAACCTGACAACCTCTATTTGGCCTGAATACAGGTATTTTTTTAACAAGATTCTTCCACAATTTTTCTTAGCCGTTTCGCAAGTATACTTGTATAAATCTTACCAGGAACACTCAGTAAGGGAACACCTCTGTAATTCTCACAGTCAGTTTTATTTCCCTTTTTTATATATTGGTGCTGTGAGAGCTATGCTCCAATCATCGGAAATTCGGCCTTCTGAATTACACTGCTATATTTGAGCATTTATGACCAGGGGTGTAGTCGCGCCAGGGCGACGCCCTGGTACTTTTTTAAAACTATCAACATTTTTAAATTCATTATAATAAATTATAAGAATTATAATAATGAGACTTATAATGCATTTCAAGCTTTCGCTCAAAAAATAGCAGCTTGCCGCTCTTGTCATTTTTTTCAGAAAAAAAGGCAATCTCTCTGGCATATGGCCGTCGCAATTTTTTTTAAATATATTTTATTGATTGCTAAAATATTTATACATACAATAAACATCTTGTGTGACATTGCGCCTTATAATTTTACAGAGTTCAGCACTAAGTGCTGCAATTCCTACATTGGATTTCAATTAAAATTTTTAATAATACTTTTTTGCCTTTATATTATATATTTACAACACGTTCTTCTAATATTAACAATGAAGATTATACAGAATTTTTTGTATACTTTTTTATTTTTTTTATTTTTTTTTATTTTATTTTTTTAAGTTTGAGAAAGAGTGATTATACATACAAATTTCTGCTTTTGCTTATAAGGATTGCTTGTAGATGAGTGAGGCAAGTTAATCCCACCTACTTCGAAGCTTGGGTTAGCTTTTATGAAGAGAGTGGTATTTAGCCTTCACTATTTGTGTTGTTGCTACTGTTTATGTATGAGATGTAGGCATTGGATGCTAGAGATTTGTGATGTGTATATTAGTGTTAATGGTTTCTTAACTTTGTTGGTATATTTTCCAGAGTTCGTTTTTTAATGTTCTGTAGTTATCTACGTGTTTTAACTTTCTTGGTAGGTTGTTGAGTTGCGTTGGTATCTGATGTGATCTCACAAAAGAACCGTATGAGTTGTTGAAAGGTGTGGGGATGTAGAGAGTTGTTGTAGGTCGTGTTATACGATGATGCGGGGCGTATGATTCTTGGGTTGTGTATTATCAACATCTGTGTTTTAGTGCCGTTGATCAGATTTGCGTTTTGGTGGAAGTAGGTTGTGATTTCGTTTAGGTCTTGTTGTGCTTTGCAGAGAGCTGTGTTAATGTTTGTGTGGATTTTTAGTAGTGCAGTGTCATCTGCGTATTGAAATATTTGACTTCTTATGGATATGTTATGAACATCGTTAATGTATATGTTGAATAGAGTGGGTGATAATATTGCACTTTGAGGTACACCGTGTTTTACTTGTATCTTCCCACTGTGACATGTACCTATTTTTGTTACTTGTGTTCTGTTTGATAGGTAGTTCTTGAACCATGTATTCAGTGTTCCTCTTATACTTATTGAGTATAGTTTGGTGAGTAGTATGTCATGTTCAAGTGTGTCAAATGATTTGGTTAGGTCCAGCAGTATAAGGACGGCGTACTTGTTTTTGTCGAGAGCTTTGTTTATTGTGTCGGCGATGTCTTCTAATAAAGTAATGGTGCTTTTTGTTTTCTGAAAGCCGTATTGGTTTTGTGAGATGATGTTGTACTTCTGTAAATAGTTCTGTAGTCTGGTTTGTGTTATTTTTTCTAGAATTTTTGAGATGACTGGTAGTGTAGCTATTGGTCTGTAGTTCTGAGTATCGTTTCTTTTGCCGTGTTTGTATATTAGCGTAATTACTGCAGTTTTTAGTTGTTGTGGGATAATGCCTGTGCCGAATATTATGTTCACGAGTTTCAAAAGTATTTGATTTATTTGTTCAAAGTATGTTATAAGGTCTGCGAGTCTTATTTTGTCTATTCCTGGAGTGGTCTTTGGTTTTAGTTTTAGGAGTACTTCTTTCAGTTCCTGTTTTGTTATGGGTGGAAAATACATCGTTTGTTGTTGACTTTGTGTCGGTAGTTTTTTGTTGATCGTTGGTAGTTTGTCTTTTCTGAGTTGTGTGATGTTGTTTGTGAAAGCATGGTTGAATGAGTCTGCTAGTTCCTCTTGGTCTGTGTCCTGACCGAAGCTTTTTGAAATAAAATCTTGTGCTGAAGTTTTCTTTTTTCGGGTTACTAATTCGTTGAATGTAGCCCATGTTTGCTTAACGTTGTCGTTATATTCCATGAATTTTTGGAAGTAGTAGCGTCTTTTTGCCCTACCAATTTTTGTTGTTAGTTTATTTCTTGTGTTTTTGTATAAGGTTTGTAAATGTGTGTTACTGGGTGACTTTTTAAGTTTTTTACATAGATTTTATTTTACAGTAATACTTTTTAGTATGTCGCCATTTATCTATGGATTGTTGTCTGTTTGTCGCCTCGTTTGTGTAGGTTTTGTTGCTTTTTTGTATATTTCTGTGAACTTTAGTTGAAAATTCTCATATAATGTTACAGGATCGTTTATTTTAAGTAGGGAATTCCAGTCTGTATTTTTTACTTGTCATCGACAATGCTCTTTTAGTATGATCGAGTTTTGTCGACTTTTGTGGTGGGAGGGGGAGGGTACGAAACGTAATAAAACGAATTTGAGACAAAGTAGTGATCGGCAATTTTTACGTTAATTACTGATGATGTATATGTATGTATGGGAGCCCGTATGTTGATATGATCAATGCATGATTGTGTTAGTGAGTTATTGAGTATTTCTTCTCTTGTTGGGGAGTTAATGGTAGGATTTATGTTGTACTGATTTAGTATATCAAGATATGTGGTTGAAGAAGCGTGGTCAAGAGTATTTATGTTAATGTCTGCTATTAGGATGAGCCTGTGTGTTGTACGCGGTTCGATGCCGCTTAGCCATGTTTCTAACTCGTGAAGAAAACTGAGTGGATTATTATCTGGGGGGGGGGAGGTCTATATATTGTGTTTATTGTGTATTTGATACTATTGTGGCTATTTGTTAGTTCCAAAATTAGTGTTTCCGCATGTTCGAAGTGAGTTTGTTTTTCTGTCACATTGTATTTTTCTTTTATTAATGCCACCTCCTCTTTTGTTTGGTCTACATAAGTTGTAGGTTTGATTACTATTTATGTTGTATGCGTAAATTTCTGTGTCGTTATTGCAACTTCGGTCAATATTAGCGCATTTATGTTTATCATGGTATAATTGAGCTGTGTTATCAATGTAAGCCAGTGTTTTTTTATACTTATGTTTGTGTGTATGATTGTGAAGTTGGTGTTGGTGGAAATGTTGTCTGACCATTTCTTCAAAGAGTCAAAGACCTTAAAGTTTATGTTGTCTGACTGGATATGTTCGCCTATGTTTTATATAGTTTTAAAATGAGTTCTAATCTTATTCTTAAGGATGTAAAGAGGTAGCGTTTTATATTGGTAGGCTGTGTAAGTCGGATTCGCTTATAATTATGTATACTCGGGTGTTTTCATTCTTTCTCAAAAATATCTGGGAATTCTTTGTCCACAGGAACTTGTAATTTTTCTCTGTTTTTGTCTTCCTTGCTTGGTATAGAAGATTTTTGAAGTATGGAGTCCAGTGTTCCGTTATATAGATTGGTGTTGGGAGTTTCTTATCAGTTAGGATCGTTGTTGTCGGCCTTGTTTTCTTGCTTGCTGTAAGAATAGAGTCTGCCAGATTTCTGTTGGTTTTGTTATATTATATTATTATTATTATTATTTTGCTATAATAATAATAATGATTCTTTTTTTTTTACAAAGTTTATTATCCTCTTCATATATACAAAGTATTTACAAGTATACAATCGATGTATTACTATTACATTTTTGTTCACTACAAATGGTTAGTATTTAATGTTAAGTGAATATCTATTTAAATACATAAATAATAATAACTAACAATGTATTTTCCATTTTTCCATACATATTTACAATTATTCATTTCGTGTGTTAAGAGAGAAATTTTTTTTCATATTAACGATATTGGTTGTGGAATAATTTTTTTTAGATAAATATACATACTTTTTTTTCAGCATTCTGTCATTTACATTTATATTTTCATCTGCAGTTCAATTAATTCTCAAATTATATTCATAGTTTCTTTTTTTGGTATCAGCAGAGAATGCTGAATGGATTCATTTCACGTTTTCATAATGCTATTTTTAAATTAAAAAATAATATTAATAATATTCTTTTATTAATAATAACACTGTATTTTACGTTTTTTTTTCACATACATATTTACAATGAATAATATAATATGCTAAGAGTAATCTCTTTCATTTTGACAATATTAGTTATGGATTAAATTTGTATAAATATATAAACTAGTTTTTTTTTTCTACATTCTATCTGTTACATTTATATTTCAAAATTAACAACAGATAATAATAATATTTTTTTTTACATTTTTTTAATTTTTTTTTATTACATTGCATACAGTTATTACATATGATTCAACATTACGTACATTTGTTTACATATAATACATACTTGACATACATTGGTTTTCATGTGATACGTACTTTACATGTATTTGGTTACTTATGATACATTTTTTTTTTAATTTTATTTTTTTATTTTTTTGTCTTGGATGAGATATAATTTCTCAGCTTTCATCCCCGAAGCTTCTTTGTAAGCTTATCTGAGGATGACACCAGTTGGTTATTATTCATTGGTTTCTTTGCTGCGTTGGGAAGCTACGAAATCTATGATTGAGAAATTCGCGCGCGCGCGCACACACACACGAAACTTGAAATGTATTGATGCGCCACGTAACTGGAAGCCTGAACAAATATATTGTGTTTCATTGAGTTTGTATGGTATTTTGGGTGCGTGTTTCTTGTTCGTAGTATGTCCTTAGAGCTCTTTACAGGCTATTGTGGTTTGTAAGGTTTCTGTATTCAAAAGGTAATTTGTTTATCATATCTGGTATGTAGAAGTTTCGTGTGGCCTTTCCGTAGTGATTATTGTATTTATATGTGATATAATTAGTTGTCTGAGGTCTTGTTATACGGTACGTATTTCTGACTGTCCTGTAGTTGGCATCGAAATAATGTTTAGCAAAGCTGCATAGTGACATAAATGTTTTGCTGTCAGTATTTTGTGTTCTGACATTGCAGTGTATATAAAGTCGTTATTGTCTCTTTGTTCCCAAAAGATCAGTTTTATCATTTTGTACTGTAACGACATTAATCTATTTAGTTTGTAGGGTGCACAGAAAGCATACGTTATTATAGTGTATCTTAGTATATTTCGGCATAGTGCTTTGTATATTAGTGTTTTTAGGCGTGTGGTAACTGTGGCTTTCAACCTGTAGCGTTTTCCAGTTATTGTTCGGAGTTTGTTGTGTAGATGGTTTATGTGGCTATTCCAGTTATTATTATTATGTGTACAATTTCCCTGGCACTATTTCTTTTAGGACTACACTCCTGTTTATGACCGAATTTCATCTAACCTAGCTACTTTTCCACATTTCAGATTTTTGGTGACTTTTTCTACTTCAAGTATGATATGTATTCCTACTGTAATCCTGTTGAGAGTCTTCTACCACCATGCTGACACTGCTTGTTTTATTTAGCAGTCTTTTAACATAATTACTAAAAAACAACTTCTAGAATATAGTTATCTTCAGTTTTCATGTTACCTTTATCATCTCTGATTCGTTTTACAGCATCCATTTCTAAGCGTTTTCAATAGTCTCCAGAATATTTTACCATCTTCGTGATATTTATTTTCTACCAAAATCTTCCCAGGTCCTTTTTTTTTTAGCTTGTTTTACACAGTGCTTCGCTTACATTTTTCTCTGTATTTTCTAAGAGCACAAGCTGATTTACTTCCAAGGAACTTTCAATATGCTTTCTTCTTTCATTTCACTACCTGTTTAACTTCTTGAGTCCCCCATGTAGTTCTGATTTTTCTATCCTTGCAGACAACCTCAACACATGCATCTCTGGGTGAACCAATGAATGTTTTCTTCAGGATTTGCTATTGAATTTCCGAGGTTTGGGTCTTTCTTTCAAACTCTTTCAGATTTTTCTTCAATGATATTTGTGTATTTGAGTCTAGAAGTTCACCTTCTGAAAGCTGCTCTACCTTGAATGCAATTTCATCCTGTTCAAAACTAAATAATGATTGCCTTCTGTTTCAAATCCTCTGTATACGTTTTTGTCCTGCACCATTGGGGTAAACGTTGCACTCAACTACAACATAGGCACTGAGACTTTTCTTATTTCTTGCATCTTATCTCCATGTATATTTGTGCATATTTGTATGCTGGAACATGGTGTTAGTAATAACTAATCCAGCAGGCATTTATCATTATTATTAGCTCTGCTTTTTTTTCTCCAAATTTTCCTAAAACATTTCTATATGTCTGGTAATCATTTCCTACTCTGCTGTTTAGATCTTCTCCAACGAGGACCATTTTTTTTTATCCATTGAGCCAGCTGCCATCTCTAATGCCTAAAAAAATTCCTTCATTTCTTCCTTGGTAGAACCTTCTGTAAGAACTTTATCAGCTTGAGTAACTCACCACGAATATTACAGAGATGACTCCATAAACTAACAGATAGCGCCTCTTTGATTAAAAAGATTCACGTTCAAATCTCATCGCCGTAGTTTATTTATTTATTTGATATTTCCAATAAACATAATATTATGTCGGGTGTATCAGTAATTTTAATTCGCTCTAAATCCATTCTCCCTCTCCATTTCAGCCACTGAACCAAATATATGGATAATACCTTCGACTGATTCAGTTTCATTTATTCTAATTACAAATGACGTACCATATGACAATGTACTGACTCATTTTACACAAATTATCAAAAAAAAAAAATGAAACATTGGTTAAATGGATTTATACGTGTTCGTTCATCAAGTCGTAAGGAAGACTCACTGACCTCTTCCATCGACTTTCTCATTATGATTATCTGAAACACGCAAAGACAAAATTTCTACTCAGATGCTGAAGCAGAGAAAGAAGTATGCGATTTATTTAACCAGCAGCCTGAGGAAAAAACTTGAGGTAAGATATTTGCTGCACTGTAATTTTTTTTTTATCATTACATTGATTTTTGTTATCTGTAGGAGTTTCAAATATGTGTAATGCATTTTTCGATATTTTGTATGCCATACATATCTGAATACAGTACTTGTGGCAATTTTGTACGAATAAATGGGACTCAGTTTTTGTAATTATCGTCTGGCGGAGGATATTATTATTGAAAGAAAGTATAAGCCATCCGTTAGTAGCTTACAAACATGCACTAAATCACGAATTTAGCCAATTCCTTTCATCAAATATTGAGAGATTGGTAACCGTCATGCTATATGAGAGCTGTCTTACATTGCTTCAGCTAGCCGACAAATGAATTGTTTCCGATTTGTTTTTATTTTGACCTATTCCGTATGAGAAGTGAAAGGATTCTGAGATGTTCCGCGATGAGTCTCTTGTCTCCATGACAGTCTGATGACAATAATATGGGAAACAGAGACCTCCTGTACGCCCACAGATGCAAGACCCTTCGACACTTCTGCCCATGTCAGAAGAAGAAGAATCCATTCCGATATTAGAGTAATCAATGCGTTTCGTGGGGTGAGTGTTTATTATTACACGTCGGAAAATTAGCTTTTCTTTTAGAAAATAGTTCTTAAAGTGGCAATTATTTTGCTTGTACGACAGTTGGAAAATTTACGTATAAAGCACATGATTTCGCGTGTTGGTGGCCAATTCGTATATCCTTTATTTCTTTCTCCCCTTCAGCGTGAATTGACTCTTCTTGGCATATTGCGAAGCTCGATTCTATGAAATGTGGGCGTACCTAAGCGAAAACGTCCATTTTATTAAGGGCTGGAAGGGGATAGTTGTCATTCTCGTTCTCTTACGAAGCCGCCTGGGATTAATTCTTGTGAATTTCGCAGCCGATCAGATGTTTTTTTAAGTGTATCGCTTGATATATTGATTTTTCTGCATATGTTCGTTAAGCAGCTTGACTGTTTCTTGTAACTACATTCATTGTACTCCTATTATTATTATTACTGTTCTACTACTCGCTATGCGATTTTGTGTTTAGGCTTCTGCCACTTTAAAAAGTATGTAAATTTTGAATGTTCGGACAACTACCCAATACACATTATAGGACTTGCATTTTCACTCTCTCTCAGTAGAACCATGGACAAAATGTCCCTTAACTTTATCATAATCAGCAGGATATAAACTTACGAACACCTTTGTTTTTCTATTTGAATGTATACATAAAACTCGCTTCTCCGAGAATGCGACAAAAATCGTTCTGTTATTTTATTTCACTGAACTTTGCAGATATTTTAACAACTGGACCACAAACGAAGGTATGAACTTGGTCCAATTTCCTTAAATGCGTTGTTTCACTTCCAGTTCGCGTTGGTTCTCCAAAGAAGGTGTTAAAGCTGCTCAAAAGAAGACTCAACCATAACGCAACTGTCATTCATCGAAATCTCAGTTGTTGCTTTGTGCCTGTGCTAAAACTTGTAGTGATTTGCATGCAATTTATCAACATATCAAAAACTGAATTCGAAATGCCAAAAGCAGGAAGCTTGCTTTCCCATTACTTGCAGGAGCTCTTATACCTTTCATTCAATCATTTATTTTGGCACTTCGATGGTTCTGTTGCATCATTACCAAACGAAAACTAAGTTTCCTATGTGGTAGATGTCTTCTGATCTCACAACATTGTTTCTCTCTCTCTTTTTTTTTGCCAGAAAAAGATCAATCTTATCTACCCTAGCAAATCTACCGTCTTTATAGCAGGTGAGCACTTCAAAATTGACTGTTTTATTGCCTTTGGTAACTAATCCTGTTCTGGTCGTATTTATCCTGCAGCTTGTCCATATAACTTGCTGGAGGGCAACAAATCTTAACTGTACGTTTAAAATCATTATCTTTACCAGTGTAGCGCTTTTCACTTTTATTCTTTCTAAATTTAGAAAGATTCGAAAATTGTTCTTAATAAATCTAAAGCTCTGGTTTGATGCAAAAGCCTATTAAATAAGCTCATGCTGGGTTGTCATCTTTACTTTTTTTTCTTCTGATCGCACGCTTCCTGTGACGGTTTTTTAAACTGAAATGACGGCAGACGCAACTAAAGGCGTATGAAGCCAACATATTATGTCTGTTAATTGCATTTATTCTGGGGCTGATAGGCTTCTTTCGATCGATGCAGCATCGCCAATTTCATATGAGATGGATTAGCTCATCCGGAAGAGTTCCGAGTTCAAGATTTAATTATGAATCTGTTCTAACAGTCAGAACAGATGGTTCCTAATGATATTTATTTGCTTTGAAAGTATGTTTCTTCGGACGTGAGGATGTCATAAATCCTTTCGACCAGCCGCTTTGTATCTCCTCAGCGAACGACTCCCCTCTCGCGTGCTTCTTTAAAACCCTGTATTTTTCATCCTTAATAATAACGAATAGTAAAAACGAATAATAAAAAATGTATTATTTATTATTATTAAAAAAATAATAAACGTAATAAGTTGTTGGTGATCAATGTTGGCAATAACTTATTACCAACATTGACGAATAACGATCAGCAAGAAAATAAGATCGATCTCAGCCTAGCCACTGGGAAAAACTCACAGCAAAGTTAAGCGTTATCCGGAAAAACATAGTTGCTTATTCACGTACAAAATCACCAAGCAAGTGTGTGTTTGCGCTCGTGCGCCTTTGAAGAAATTAGCCACACAGCGAGCTTCAAATTGTCAATAAAACTTAGACCTATTACCATCTCCCTCTGATACTTAGACTCTATCATAAAATTTTAGTTAAACGACTTCAGCAATATATACAGCATGATTATAGACAGACAGCTTTGTCCCTTCGAACGGCTGTGCCGAGAATATATATCTTCTTTCTTCTCTCTGATTCCCGACGCAACCTTAAGCCTCTATATATGACGTCGCTGGACCTCCAAAAGGCCTTTGATAGCGTCTCCCTTCCTGCTCTCGTTCGAGCGCTGTCTATTGCTAGATGTCCAAAGCCCTTTCTTTCCTATGTTATGGAGCTATACTTGGTAGCTCCATCACTATCACTACAGGGTCCAGTGCAACTTCTATTCCCGCAGTTCGGGGTGTTCGCCAGGGTAATCCTCTATCTCCCCTTTTCTTTAACTGTGTCATAGATGAGTTTCTTCACTCTCTTCATAGCCATATAGGCTACTCTCTAGGCGCTTCTTCCTAGAGAGTGCTATGGCCTTTGCGGACGATCTTATTCTCGTAGCCTCTACTAAGGTAGGCTTGCAGGAACTTCTTAACCGGGCAGTTGACTTTCTCTATTCGAGGCCTTTCTATTAATGTAGAGAAGTCCTGCTCTTTAGCTCTTGTCCCCTCTGGTCGTGACAAGAAGATTAAGGTCGAGGCTATAGAGTTTTCCCTGCACGGGAGGCCGTTGCATGCTTTGACCAACCTGAAACAGTGGAGATATCTTGGTATCATATTCACCCCAAAGGGAAGGTCTTCTGTCCCTTCTATCCTAGAAGCTGGGATCGCTTCTTTGAGGAAAACTCCTCTTAAGCCCCAGAAAAGACTGTTTCTCCTTTTCCCACTATCTCCTACCTCGCTTTTACCACAAGTTGGTGCTTGGTAGGACATATATCTCGGTACTGTCCCGAATGGACAGGGCTATCCACTCAGCCATGAGATCATGGCTCCGACTGCCGCCTGACACCCCACTGCATATTTCTATTCGAGGATGAAGGATGGTGGGCTCGGGGTTCCATCACCTAGATGGCTGATTCACGCCTGCGGCTGTCAAGAATCGCGAAGTTAGAACTATCTTCTTCCCCTATCTGCAGAGAGGCTTTCTATAGCCCATTAATACAAGAAGACTTTAGGCGGGCTAAAGGCTGTCCCATTCTCAGGGTACCGTAATTGAGTCATAACCCGCAGAACACAACAGGTGGGCATCTCTGTTGCACTGTTCTGCAGATGGTGCTCCTTTAAAAGAGTCATATCTGGTGCCTCCCCAGCATGATTGGGTAAGGGATGGCACCAGACTCCTCCCTGGGTTCGAGTATATTGACCTTATCAGGACGAGGATCAATGCCCTGCCTACTGGAGCTCGCACAGCTCGATGGGGTTGTGGTAGGCTATCACTGTAGTGGTAGCTACACTGTAGTGTAGCTACCACTACAGTGATAGCCAGCCCTACAGTGAGAGATATTGTCTCATATATAGCCCAGTGTTGCTTCCGCATCCATGGGGTCCGCGTGCGGAGGCATGACGCAGTGGTCTCCATTCTGAACAACCGCTTTAAGAACAAAGGTTGGGTGACCGCGGTGAAACCACATTATAGGACCTCCGCGGGTTTGCGTAAGCCAGACTTAGTGATTAAAAGAGATGGTGACGTTTGGGTAGTTGATGCCCAGGTAGTGGGAACAGGGCGACCACTAGCCTATAGCCATGATAATAAAGTAAACTACTATAGAAATAACCAAGATCTAGTTAGTAAGATACGGGAGGAGCATGGGAAAACTCCGAGGTTTACCAGCGCCACCATCTCTTTACATGGTGTATGGAGCGCAGATAGTTATAAGGACTTAAACATCTTGCGCTTACGCAGAAAGATATAAAAGTTCTTTCCTTGAGAGCCCTACACGGCACACTGTGGCATGGTGTTACCACCAGAGAATGACTGCAATGATAACTAGAACAGGCATAGGGTGAAACACTTGTAAAGGCTTAGGCCTATATCAAGTCTGGACGTGATGCCGGTAGTATGCCCATAACCAGTACAAAGATAAATAAAATAAAAAAAATTAAAAAA
This sequence comes from Typopeltis vanoorti, assembly GCF_054136105.1. Classification (NCBI taxonomy): domain Eukaryota; kingdom Metazoa; phylum Arthropoda; class Arachnida; order Uropygi; family Thelyphonidae; genus Typopeltis; species Typopeltis vanoorti. The sequence continues at coordinate 6,202,847 of NC_143552.1, read as the reverse complement.
AAAATATTTATTCCCTTTATATATATATATATATATCATTCTTCGCCCCCATTATGAAATAAGATGTAACAGTAACCAGAGAGAGAAATTACATTCTTTTTTTTCTTTCTTTCACTGGTTTGTCTCTATGTTTCATGGAACGTTTTATGATACAGGAACGTTTAAGCCTTTTAATGAATTTAATTGATCTTAAACGGAACTGGCACAGAGAACAACTAGACCGATACCCCAAAAGCCTGAGCTTGATTATAGTTGACAAGCTTAAAATAGTGGCCTTCAGCAACAATTGCCTCTAAATAAATCGAAAACAACTAACTAGACTGCAAACTGATCGGAAACTACTCCAAAGTTTCAGATTTTGATATTTTCTTGTTATGAAAAAGGGGAAGTCGGTTAATCATGAACTCATTTCCAAGCAGTAGCGCTACTGCTTGTGACAACTTTACACTACATTGCTAGATTAGACATGGAATTTATACTCTAGTATTTATATCTGATACCCCCATCTTTTATAGGTACATCCATACCCTCCTCGATCAGCTCACTTGTAGTTCTTATTTTCAAACAAATGAGTAGCACTCTCAGTTTTTGTAATTATTTGAAGGAGTCCTACTGCTCTGTTCAGATGATGCCACATCAGCAAAAAGAAAGGGGGGATGAATTACCCCCCCCCCCAATTCACGAGAACTCGTATGCCAGTGTTGTGTGAGCTTTGGATGCGCATCCAGTAGTTGTGTAGCCCAAGTTTGCGTTAGCCTGGGGGTGCAGAAAGTGCACTGCACCAGACGACTACCCTTCGGGCATGGAAGGATTTCAATTTAATGTCATTAGACGGAGGGCAATAAAACATCTTGCACTCGGAGACGACAATCACCTTCGGTAGAACCCTGAATCCTTCTGTACAATACTTTTAAAGCACTCTTCGCCTTTGCTTATAATGCCGTAACCTTAAAATTCGTTTTTTTTTTTTTGCTTTGTTTTTTTATTATCATCATCATAAAGGTTTCCTAAGTAGAAAGTACTGAAGAGATGGCAGCGATACTGTATCCACAGACCACCTACGTGGTATTGCATCCAGCAGCTACATCCTCATATAAATCCATTAGTTATAGCTGGCAGCGGAATATTTAAGATCATTAATGGTTTCTGCGATCACGAAGACGTCAGCGGAACCCAAGTCACGAAACATCTTATGATACGTGGGTGATGACATGACTCGGAACAGATAAAAGATACGTCAGGAAATTACTTAACTTCGCATTTATTGCCTTAACGACAAAGATAAAGTGGTATGTGATGCCGTGATAGCAATTCAACAAATAAGCCATATGGGCAGACTACAGGTAGTAACACTCTGGGGAAGATAATTCGGTGGGAGACGAGCTGTAAACCAAGAAATATTTACCAATCAGAGCGCCTGTCAGTTCGCTGCTTAAAATATTCGTTCGCATACTCTTGTTTTATGGCCTGAAATTTGGTTTAAACATCTGTTTGTGGCAGCGTCACTTCTAGCATGCAAAACAAGCTTCATACAAACACTGATACGCCTTTCTTCTATATGCTCATACCCTGAGTAAAAAAAAAAAAAAAGTTTTGTTACTTGCAAAATTTTGTTAATTTTAGCACACACTTTGAAAGGTCACAGTATCAACAGTTTCAGTAGGAAAACTCTGCGTGTCTTATGTAAGGTATTGATTATATTTTCACGTTGCAATAAAGATAACTCAAATGTTGTTTCAAGAGGTGCAAGAATTACCTCTGTCGAGAGAAAGAATCTAACAGATATTACTAAATAGGTGATTTGTCTAAGGTACTGTGTCGTAGACTGAGGTACGGCGCAGAGACAAGCAACGTGGAATAGGCTCGTGGGGCCATTCAGAAGAGATCGATCTTTCCAAACACTGCTTTGCCTGTTACCCATTCGCCATCTCAGGAGAGCAATTCTCCTCAACAAAATATCCATGTCCGGGACTGTAATTTATTTTCCAAAAGAAAATACTCTAATCATCATCGTGAACCTTCGTAACCTTACAGATTATAAACCTAGTGTTCTTCGTAAGCTGAAAAATGACGTTTCAATTTGAATAGGAGGCCGCAATACGGTATACAACCGCGTTTCTTAGGCACATTTCTAAACATTGTCCAGTTCTTTTAAATCAATTCTGCCACTGCTTGAGACGTCGGGTGATGAATTAGCCTTGCTCCCCTAAATGTTTGCATATCAATCATCGACTTAAATTCTTGTTAGTCACTCGCTATACCACCATCCGCTAATCTAAATGGATGCGTGCGCATGTATTCAAAATTCTTTGAGTAGATGAACGTGTTTTAGGTTTCGATGACTAGTAGCAGTTTGATTTGAACAGAAACATGTAAAAATACCAGTAAAGACGCCTCCCAACTTTTCTTTTATAAAATACGATTGACCTATAGTTTTCTTATAATGTATTTTATGTCAGTAAAACTAAAATGTTCTTAGTTTTGTGATAGTATCCAATTATACTTCAAACCGAACTATTATCTCTATTCTACTCGCTGCGAAGAACTGAGCATGTCATATTAGTATGTTTATCAAACGAAATTAGCATAAAAGCCTGTATAAAATTTATGCAAAAGTGAAAAGTAAAACGTGTCGTCTCATGTCGGCCGGGAGAGAACGGAATGAAAATACCTCGAAATAAAAATTCACGGAGATTTTCCAGGCACAGAGATGCTTATTTTAAAAATTATGTTTTCACTTAATGTATTAAGGACAAGCGTCGCGAGTGTTTTTAATGCTATAGTATATTGAAGTATATGGTTGGTATGTGTACATGAGAATTGTTTGAAAAAAATAAAATTGGCCATTGCTGTGTGTCCTCCCCAGGGAGATATGCCGAACAGTTTGAAAAACACTGGCAAATCCTGTATATATTGCAACTAAAAAGATTAGCCAAACATTGTTTGGATCGTAGAATAGTTCACCTTCCATTCTTAAATGTAGCAAAATAGATAACTATGTCTAAGCAGTTCTTTCTCAAATCAACTCCTACAGTTTTGAACTCCACTCATTATTGCAAAAACAATACAATGATACGGAATGCTCGTCTGGTATTAGAGCACTTGCAAAAACAAGCCCGTTAATAGTATGCGCTTAGATTCAAATAACCTATTAACAGACCACGTTTTCTCCCTACGGATTCCCCAAGAAATTATGATACTCGACCGAGTTCTTATTTTGCTTTGATCTGATAAGAAGGTATTGCCTTCTTATCAGAAGTATTTCTACACTATTGTAATAAGATACGAGGAAAAATTATAACGCCTTCATCTGGCTGTTAAAGGATTAGAATCAGATATCGCTCTCTCCTGTTGATATCCGCAGTTGAGTTTCAGGAAGGTTGTGTAACTTGAGTGATCCCAGAATTTCATGGAGGCTGATTTCAGTCAGCAGATTGTTCCTGTACATGGAAAATAAACATTTGTCGAAGTGGGCTTCTTATGACCAATTCAAACATGGAATGGAAAGATGACCAATTCAAACATGGAATTAGATCTTTTTCGAATTGTGAACAATTCGAAAAAGATCTAATTTGCCAATAATCTCATCACATATCAGGTAATAATATTTAGCGTGCTGTTAGGAAAAAAGGAATCATTTTAGCTTATTTCCTACACGTGATTGGACATCATGCTGCGACACACTTTTGTGTGGAGCTGTCATACAAAACACGTCCATCTTTAAAGCTGCACTATAAAGTATTTCAATGCCACATCATATAAACCTTGAACTAGTTTTACGATGCCTTTTCTAGCTGTAGGTGGGAGGATCCATCAGTAATCAGGACCCCAAAATTGCAGAGTACTTCATAATTATTCTAGTGTTAAACACAGAGAGAGGAGACAGCAAGCTTGAAATGATTCAAATATCAACTAGTTGATTTCTTTCTTTTCATCTTTGACAGGGCGATAATAGGATTTGACAAAAATCCTAGTGGCTGCAGTTGGAGAACTCAGATGTTTCTTCCAGGTTATTACTATTTATTCTTTTTTCTTTATATTTCCAATTCCAAGAGCGTAGATACATGTGTTGGGATAAATACGCAGGTGTATAATGTGAATAAATGTATGTATTTGCATATATATATGTATGTATGTGTTAGAAAGTTTTTTTTTTACCTTGGGTGTAATATACGGTAAAGATACCAAGAAATTTTATGTTCATAGTTTTAATCCTTTTTCCCAAGTAAGCAAAACAAAGTTTTGTGCGTGAAATATATTCACCGCTGAGCTACTTGTATATAGAGGCTAATGACTTCATATCACTTGCATCCTAGTTGCATTATGGGATACATACTAAGGCAAGTGATATAAAGTCATATGCCTCTATGTACAAGTAGCTCAGCCGTGAATATATTTTCACGCACAAAACTTTGTTTTGCTTACTTGGGAAAAAGGATTAAAACCATGAACATAAAATTTCTTGGTATCTTTAACGTATGTATAGGTGTGTGTATATGCATTTATGTGGGCGTATACAGATAGATGAGTAATATACACATATGTACAGTACATGTGATTCGTATGTATACGAGTAGGTATATAGTGTATATATGCTTATATATACACAAATATGCAGACTCACATACATGTATAAATACATCACATAGGCACGTGTGTACATATACCTCAGCATGTGTAAGTTGTGTGTTTATGTATGTGTATACTTAGGTTTGTGCATTGTGAATTTATGCATGTATGTGTGTTTAGAAGTGAATATCTTCTTATGCGTGTTTATACGTACGTATGCGCGTGTGAGTTGATGGATCCACGTATCTATCTTTATACGTACGCACGCTTGTTTGTTGTGTGAATGTGTCACGTATGAGTGTTTATACGGATGTACGCATGGTGTGTGTTGTGAGTGGATTCACGTATTTATGTGTATGTAAACGAGTAAATATATATTTATACATACACGTGGATCCACATATGTGTGTTTATAGAAACGTATCCCTTTTGTTGTAAATGGATGCAAGTATCTGTGTATATACGTACGTGTGTGTGTGTGATGAATGGATGCACGTATCTGTGTACGTACGTGCATGTGTGTAATGAATACATGCACACTTGTGTGTGTACAACACGTATCTGCATGTATGTATGCGAATACAGAAGTGTATAGCGTGCGTTTTTGATTGCATGTACAATACATGTGTATGTGTGCTTACGTATGTGTGACTGCATATAATGTCTGTTTGCATACTTACGTTTGTGTGCGCATGCATGACTGCTTATATTACTGGTATTATATATATATATAATTGCATATAATACGTATGAGTATACTTACGAGTGTGTATGTATGAGTACTGTATAACACAAATGTGTGTGTGTGCGTGTGTATATAATATGTGCATGCTCTTGTTGAAATTTAGCGATAACTGGTTCATTCTGGATTATTATATTTGTATATATGCTGAACTGAAGCAATTTCAGACGATTTCAAAGCGAGTGGGTTTGTTCACTTCAGCATGTGCGAAATGTACGTACTTCGTAGAATAAAAATGAAACCATTGAACGGGTAAATATTCGAAAGCGAATTCCAGTAATGTATGAGTAGTATAAGAAGAATGATAAAGGCAGGTTCAAAAGCGAAATGTGAGAAAATGCCATTGTAAATATCGAAGTTGATTTTTGCATGCTGTGAGAGTGACTGCAAGAATGAAACTGTGGAAATGAGGATGGTAATAGAAAAGGTAGCGCCTGGCCGATGATATAACACAGAAGCGAAAGGAGAAGTTTGAGAGAAAGCAAGGGTATGAAGTGCGAAAGCGTGAGAACAAGAATCGAATATTGTATAGTGCTTCACTGATAAGGAGTGCTTCAGGAAAAAGCAACGAAATGGTGTTCCTCTGAAGTCAAAATTATTGATGTTCGTGATTACCCTAAGGATGTATAGAGTGAAGTTGAAGGAGATGTTTATACTGGCTGGTACACACTGGCGGCTAGTCCATAAGGGCTGCATTCAATGCAGCCCTTATGGACAAGCCGTCACTGCTAGTACAAATTATCTAGCAGGCGAAAAGTGCAGCGTACGAGATGATATTAAACGGTTATTACAAGCGAAAAAGAAGAGTGATAAAGTAAAAGATGTGTTTTGCCGCCGTATGATAGGGGCAAGCTCACATGGAGAGCTGCGATCGCGATTAGGTAAGTGCATACACTGTGCAGGAGAATGATGGGAGTCTGTGGATGGGTGGAGTGAGTTTGATGTAAGAAATGGTTTATGTAATGGCTTGTATGTGAATTGTTTTGGGGGCTGGAGTCTTCAGAAAGTATTGTTATGGTGAGTTCGGGAGTGTGTAGAGTCAAGGAAAGAGATTGTTTAGGAAGGATTTAGCAGGCTTAGGATAGAGTTTAGCAGGTGAGTGTGGGTCCAGGCAACCGACAGGTTAGTAAGTAGAAGAGTGAACACATAATATCGAATGTAGTTCGCCATGTTATTAACTTTAGTGGAGTGAGCAATGCAAGGTTTGAGGGAAGAAGGGTTATTGCAGCTTATGTGTGCCAAAGCCAAAAAATATTCTGAATAATTGCATTGGTTAGTTCAACTTGGTCAAAAGTTATAGGCATTAATGAGATTTGGTTACTGAAAATTATATACACACCGGTCATTGAATTTAGAAATCTTTATGTAGGTATACGTAAACGTCACTTACGCAGCGAATAAGCAAAGTACTTGGGCACGTGCGTCATCACATATTCTAGGCAAATATTTAAGAATGCTTCTGGTCAGTAATCATCGATAGTGTTGATCACAATAGTAAAAACAAGGGATCTTTTGACGTTCCATAAAGGGCTTATTGAGGAATGGCCGTCTGGCTAGAGCCGCGATTATGAAAACAACAGAGCTGACTGGCTTCTCAAAAGGTGAGATATCCTGGGTGTTTAATCAGTGGAAAAAATATCTACATTGCTGGTCTAAGAGGAGTAGCTGTGATTTTAAGACAGTCTGTCAGAAACCGAATCTGCGTCGTCTGAGAAAGCTTGTACAGGCAAACAACTTCCTGCATGCAGCAATTAACCGAATCATTTAATGAAGGCCATTTCCGAGCATACCTCACCGAACTATGCGCAGGGATTTGAAGAGAAACGATATTGGCATTCGCATTTCTATACGAAAACAAGCGATTTCTGCGAAGAATCGGAATGTCCGTCTACAGTAGTTTCAGGAACACCCCGGCTGGACACTAGAACTAGAAACATAAATGTCATGTGGTCTGAGCGGTTACGGTATACCTTTTTCTGTACCAATGGCAGGTAGAGAGTTTGCAGTGCCCCATTAAGCAATGAACCAAGCTTGCCTTGTAAACACAACTCAAGGTTCTTGAAGTGGTATCACGGTGTGGGACATGTTCTGTTGGTACGGAATGGGTACTCTCTTATTGCCGGAAGGTCAGGTGTCCTCCAAGAAATATCTGAACATTGTTGAATATCAAGTGCATCCTACAATGTTGACTTTTATCCAGCAGGCGACGATTGTTTCATGAACGAAAATGCTGCTGCCCATCACGCAAGAACTGATCAGCAGTGGTTTAGAGAGCATGACAGCGACTTCCATCTTTCCTTGCCACCACAAAGCCGGGATCTGAACTCCATTAAGAATGTATGGGACATGTTACGAAAACAAATCCGGGAGAAAAGTTCTCTTCTGTCAAATCTGAGCCAGCTAAAGAACTGTCTGGTGAAATCTTAGTATGCTGTAGACTAGATGTAATCCAGCACTTTGTATCAATGCCACACTGCATATGTGCTCTAATTCAGGTTAAAGGAGGTCCAACACGGTATTAAATAAAAGTTTCTAATTCAAGGGTAGTTGTTGATGTTTTCAGAAGAATTAAAGCCAAGAAGAATAGAAATACATCAAGAGGGACATGAATGAAAAGGACAGTTCATTTTAGGATATCTCGTGTGAAATAAAGGCCAACTGGACGAAATATGTAATTATTTTTTTGCTATAATCCATTGGGGAGAATGTAGATGACGTGCATCGACAAATTAGTTCGAGTGCAAGTCGAGTAATTATTACGGAGGATTTCAACCTTCGGGACATAGAGTGGGAGTCACAGGAAACGAAATGGAATTTATACAGCTGCTGAGAGATGATTACCTGTAAAAGCATATAATGGAAGAGATGTAAGGTTCTAATGTGATTGATCTTATAGCATCAGAGAACTTAACAGTAACCAGTCTAGCTAAGCTGCCTCCACTTGGGAGAGAGATCATATAGTCTAGACCTGGGAGAGTGTCAGACATGCAAAATTTTCTGCAAAGCCGGATGTGATATTGATTGATGGGAGAACAGAGGTTGAAGAATTGGAAGCTTAGAATATCGCAGAACCTCAGTGCAAACACATGCATGGTATTAGTGGCATATAGACCCACGTATTACGGGAATGTCCAAAGCAATTAACAGTTTTCTGACTCAACTGTTTAATTGAAGTCTCAGTACTGCGAAAGTGCCAATGGAGTGAAAAGAGAAAAAAAAAATAGTCCTCCTGCATAAACGAGGCTCCAAAACAAAAGAAGCAATTCAAGCCCGCCAGTATCTCAGGAGTGGCGGAAATTGGTAAAAGACAGAATTAAAAAATTTGAATGTGATATTGAATGTGATACTCTATAAGGGGCCAGATGGGTTTGAGGGTATTTTTTGCCTTAGTAATTTGCTCACTTTTTATAATGAAGTGACAATGGCGTTGGATAAAGGAAATGGCTACTCAGTGATACTGCTGGACTTTGCAAAGACAGAACTCTGTTGCATAAATTTGAGTAAATGAGAATGGATTCAATTCTAGTGGTTTGTATTATAGCATGGTTGATATTGAAGAGTGGTTTATGGATGGTTTGAGTCCAAGAGGATACAGGTATCTAGTGAAGTATCACAGGGCCAAGTACTTGGTTTTGTGGTTTAAGTGGTACATCAGTGATATAGGTAATGATTTTAAAGGGAAATATTCAGCTGTTTCCTGATGCAAAACTGAGAAAAGCGATAGCAAATGAAGGTAGTGAGAACCTGCATAATGACTTAACCTAATTGGCAGTATGGGTAAAGGTAAACGGCTGCCATTTTAACGTGGCTAAGTGTAAGTTGATGCACTTTGAAAGGAAGATATCACGAGGTGTGTACCATATCAATGGAACTGAAATGTAGGACACTGATGAGACCTGAGACTTGGAGTGATTATGGACAAGGAGTTGAAGTTTAGAAGGCATATTGCAAAGGTAGCCAAAAACAGCACATCAGATTAAATGATTGTTGAAGAACACACAAATCGAGATATGAGATTATTGTTCCTCTTTGTAAGGATTTAATAAGACCGCATGTGGACTATTGCCCGCAGATCTGGTCCTCTGGATTCCGTTGGGATGATGGAGTGGTAGAGATGATTCAGAGGCCAGTGACAAACATTGTGGCAGGTCTATGGAATGCTCCTTATGAAAACAGATGGGACATCTGTGGGCTTCAGAAACCGGCTGATAGGCGAAAAAGAAGGCACATAATAGAAGGATGTAGGTTATTAAAGAGCGAGAAATTGTGAAGAGAGTGTAGTTAGCAAGGGTGTCAGGGATAGATTTTTTGCTTGGAGGGGGTTGTAAATGAGTGGAATGGATTTCCAGAAGTTGTTGAGTGCTTGCTTCATCCGTGAATGAGTTTAAGTAGAAGCATGATGGGTATTGTGTGAATAATTTGTCTCCCGTTATTGGTCTTCTTGACTCGTAAAGACACTTCTATAATAATAATTATTATTATTATAGTAGTAGTAATGTGTCTGCAATACTACTACTAGTATTATAGTAGTAGTATTGCAGAACATTACTACTACTATAATAATATTAGTAGTAGTAGTATAGTAGTATTATTTGTGTCTGCAATGATGAATTCGGATCCATTTTAATATCTAGGAATATTCTTGCTCAAATGCAAGAAAACTCCAGGACATTAACAATGGAAATGCAACACCGAACTATGTCAAAGGTAAGACAAAATGTACCTTCGATATTCAGTGGATTAAATACAAAAATGAATCTACCGCGTATTGCACAAAAATCGTTGACGTCATTTTTATGTTTTACTCTTTTTTTCTTTTTTTTTTTTTTTTTTTCAGTAGACTTTCCTTCTTTAGAAACTTTCAGAGCCACTTAAACAGAAGGAACTTGGAAGAATTATTTTCTCACTTGAGAGTAATCAAGTCTGATTGAAACTATGAAGGAAAACTTACTCTTCTACTCAAACGAAATTCTAGTTAACTTCTTAAATAACATCTTCAAGTAATTCCACATGGAGAGAAATTTTGGAACTGAGTTAGATTTGCATTTCTTAATACAGGCAAAAATAATCTTGTTCTTCTCTGCATTGATTTATTATAATTTTTGAACGCTTTCTTTATTGTCTGTTTTAAACACATCTTCGTGTCTAGCCGTGTATTTTAGGATCATAAAGAACTAGAAATTTGAACTGACCCCCCCCCCTTCCCCCACCTAGCGCTGACTTTCAATAGGTACCTCAGTGGCGTCTTCTCATTATTTACAAACTTGGTTTGTCATATAATTAAAATGTTGTCATTACAGCAGAGTGCCAGTTAGACATGCAAGTCCTTTGTCTAGCAATAAGTTGCCTTAAACCAATCCCACATCCGTCTGCTTCTTTGATATACAGTGACGTCATGCAAACCTTGATCGTTTGCCCGATTATAGTTGCGAAGGCAGGCGGGGAGGGTACGCACAGAGACACCTCTGGAATGGGCCATCTTCTAGCACGAAACTTTCGCTCCTTCACATCTTGCGGGGGCGTTTTCAGTCACGCCGAGCAGTTCGTCCTCCGGCTACACGCTCGTGATGTTGCACTTGACCCCTGAGGTGATAAGTAGGTAATGGTTACTTGTCTCTTCTATGTCAGTGTACGTCCGAGGGAAAGCTGGAATTTTAAGATGGTTGTGAAGATGGTGGGGGAATGCAGGTATTAATCAACCCTCTGTAGAAATTTCACGCTTGATAAAGATGCTGTGTGTGTGTGTGTGTTGGCACGAAGACATGATCATCGACTAGTAGTTAAGCATGTGATAAGTTGCCTGAGCATAATTAGAAAATGATTAATTTCTAGTAGGTATCATACTATTTCCATTTTAATCCATAAATTTTGTCCCCGTAATATTGTTTCCAAAGAATGCTACATCGCTATGCTGTAATATTCTAGACCTTAATAAAGATTTCATTGGGCGCGTATTCAGTTTTCAGGGCGTAATGGACGATGATCTTCCTCATAATACTGTGTGAGAAATCATTTTGGAAAACATCACACTGGTCAATAATTAACTTCAATTTCACTTACAACAGCAAAGAAAGAAAGAGAGAGAGAGAAGAATTTTGAAATATCTCTGAGAGCTTCAGTTCAAATATGCAATCAGAAATATTCCATTTTTTAAGTACCCTTTTATGCACTCTTTTAATTGATTCCTGAAATAGTTTATCTTGAACTTAAGCAGTTTATATATATATATATCCTCAATTTTCATGTTGATTTTCTTCATCATCTGTTGAAAATAGTTCTTCAGATTCATTGTTTAAATGATCGTCATATGGATCCCAGTTCGTTTTCATCGTCATCAGTGTCCCACAACAATCATCTTCCGTACCATCCATAAGATTAGAGATTCCACACTTTTAAAATGATTTTATTACAGTCTCTACTTTTACTTTATTCCATGATTTGATCACAAAATTGCTCAACATATCAAGTGATGCAGCGCGCATAAATCCACTGTTTGTAAATGATTTTTCACCTTTAAACATTCAATTATTCCACTTCGCATGTGATCTTTAAATGATTTGTTCAAGCAGACGTCTAGTGGTTGCAATATAGAAGATAAACCATTTGGTATAACAGCAATTTTTGTGTTATTTTTTTTCTACAAGAATTTTAGTATTCTCAGTTAAATGACTACGAAACATATCCCATACTAATAAACTGCGTTTCTTCATTATACCGCCTGGTCGCGTGTTCCACACATTATTTTTCCATAATTTCACACCATTTTCGTCCATCCATCCTTTTTCGTGAAAATGTACAAAAACACCTGAAGGAAATTTTATCTTAGGTTTAGTTTTACGTTTGTAGATGATCATTGGTTTTAACTTGGTTCCATCAACCAAACATGAAAACACAACCGTAAATCTTGTTTTTTTTCATGACCTCGAACTAGCACATTCTTACTACCTTTAGACTCCACTATTTTATTGCTTATCATATCAAAGCTCATAGGAGTTTCATCCATATTTCCAATATTTGACAATAGATATTTATGTTCTTGTCTCAATTGAATAATAATTCATGGAAACTAGTAAGTTTGTGGTCAAGATCTGCTGGCAGTTTTTGAGCAATTTTCGTTTTTTGTCGTATTACCAGATTTTGTCTGTTCATAAAACGATTACACCATCCTGAAGTAGCTTGAAATTCTATGCTTTCATCCGGATTCAATCTTGACCATTTTAGTGCATATGCTCTAATCATATTTCTTGTAACAAGATAGCCATTCTGCCTTTGTTCGAATCCCTATTCTGCAACGAGATTTTTCCAGTTGCGGCCATCGGGTGATCCCTCTTCTCATCGCACCTTTTTTTTGGCAATTTTTTTAAAATATCTTCTTTCTTCCTCCATTCTCTTACCATCTTCTCGGTTATGTCAAACTTTCTTGCAGCAGCACAGTTATTAGTTTGCTTTGCCATTTCAATTACCCTTGTTACTCCAGCTCCATACTTTCTTCGTATTGTTGCTAGTCCCATGATTTTAAATGATGACAATTTTAATAATCCTAAAATTTAAAAAAAATGCAAAATTAATAATTAATTAAAACAATCAATTTTAATTAGGATAATTCTTGTAAATACTAAATCTATGCTATGCAAAAAAATAACGGATATGCATAGATATCAAAATGACGGATATAACAACAATACCTAACGTTGCATTAATACAAGAAAAAAAAATGGGGGACGTTTTATACTACCGACATAAGCTTTAAACCTAAAATAGCCTAAAATTTAGTCCTCGTCCAATACGCCGACATATACGGTATGTGTGTGTATATATATATTAGTTATTTATTCATTGTCACTTTGCTGCCTATTGGACTGGAAGGGCAGTGTATCTGCTTTCCATCAAACCGGCTGCAAAATGAAAAATTTACAGGCCTGAAATGACTTGAAAAACTTTCATGTTTGATCTACAGAGCAGAGATTCCGAAATATTTAATCCTTCGTTCTCTCCCTCCCACACACACACACACACACACACACAGCACTAACAAAATTAATATGGTATAAGTACTAATACTACAGTGCATCGCGAAAGTGTTACCAACTTTTGTTGGTGGGATTCGCGTTACATAAAAAAATAATAAAAAAAACCTTAACCACCTTTTGTGATTGCTGTGACTAAGACATAATGATAAAGTTTTAAAATAAATATCGGAATGCTCTGAAGACATTTGAGCACATCAGAAACCGTGTTGCATCAAGAAATATATTAGGACACAAACTCAGTTTATGAGTTGTGCTGAGACGTATTTTCCACTTGCGCTGTGATGTTTTTGAATCGTTCGTTTCTTCAATATAGTATTATTTTATAGAAATATAGTATATTTCCATAAAATAAAAACGAAGCAATGTCTCGGTTTTGTTAAGAGAGGTTCGTTTACAAGAGGTAAGCAGCGACAACACATCACTGCAGCGATAAGGACTGCATACTTGCATTACTTTGGGTGTGAAATAGAGGGAAACAAGATTTAAATAATTAAAAACTAGGCTGCAGCCCATTACTGCTGAATGTCTTATGAAGTTAGTTTGACTTAATGAATTTATGAAACAGGCCTTGCTATGACAGTACGAAATGATTTGGAGAGGACCAAGTTATGCTTAACTAATATACATGCCTTTTTATTATTATTATTATTATTATTATTATTATTATTATTATTATTATTATTGTAGAAATAAATAAACTCGATGTTGTTCCAAACATAAAATCTGCCAACGAGAACAGTGTTTTGCCATCACAGCAAAATATTGTCAGATGAACATGCGGCTTCAGGTGTGAAAAGTCATTGTCAGAAATAAAGAATTTATGAAGTTGAGGAAAAGCGTGTAATTGAAAAGATCTTATTAGAAATCTTGAATTTATTAGAACAACAGTTCAAATGGCTTTGATCTTATCTTGAATGACAATCGTTTCTAAAAACATAATTCTAGCTTCATAATTTCCGACAAACAATGGAATTAGTTCTTGTTGTGATATTCGTTTTTTAGTTCCTGAGTCGAAAGATGGCGCTTGTTTTGCTCTTTAATTTGGTTTCGCAGTAATAATTCTCCCATATTTCTTGCAACAATAAGTACGAAGGCGTCTTTTGAAAATATGTCGGTTTATGTAAGTAGTGAGATGCAAAGACAACTATTAAAATATTTCAGATTTAAGATTCCGGAACGAAAATCCCCGCTGTCTTCGAAATAAGACCAAAGGAAGACTCTGAAACTCTGAGGAATACTTTTTTTTTTTTATCACCAACTCGAGCCTGTTTCACCGATGATGAAAAACCGGCTAGTTCTGAGACGCCCAAGCGTCAAGGCAAGCCACGCAGAAATAATTACCACATGTTCTAAATAACTTAAGTGATTTATGGAAACCAATTTATTAGCCTAATATTTGAATGAGGTGAATTATCCGAAAATGAGCGTGGCATTTATACTACTGTATCACTACAAATTCTGTGCGTTTTGTTTAATTTATGTGAAACACTAATGGAATAATAACTCCATCGTACATCAACGAAAATCAGTCGGTTTGATTTATTTTTATTATGTGAATTACACCCACGAATAGCTGTAAAATCTATCTCGCATTTAGTACGGTGATTGTAGTTAAAGATAAAAAAATGTCTGTTCTCGAGATCATTGCATGTGAGCATGCATACGTTTCGACATATTCGCTTCCCACAAATATTTTTAAATGCTACAAATATATTCTTATTTTCGCCTTAACTTTGAATACGTTCTGGGAGCGAGTGTGAATTTTTTCCCCTCTCAAGATTGAGCTTTTCGTCATGCAATCATTTTGGTGCCGAAGAGCTACCCGATTTCTACGCAAATCAGTTTGTCTTTGGATTAACATTCATTCTTCTCAGTTTTCTCTTGCAGACAACTCAGAGCTTTATATATATATTTATTATTAAGATATGGAGAATTCCAGGGAACTAAACGGTTAATAGTTTTTCCTCCATACAGTTTTTATTCTTCTTTTTATGCTCTTTGAGCAACTTTATGATTTCATGTTAAATGGCGTGGGCTTTATTTCGCCATCGGCCAAATCGTTCGTCTCGGAATAATTCTTGTGGAGATTAAGCTTCCATATCAAATGTGGATTCCTCTTTGTAGCTGCTTGCTGCATACCATTTAACCATTTATTTTGGAAGGAAGATAGTTTGCTGATGTAAATATTAATGATTTTGATGCTATATGGAGGAAATAGCAGCTAAAATTATAATTAGGCAAACTAACACCAAACACACATTCCACTGACGCATGAAAGTCGATATTATATCTAAGGTGCTAATTGCAAAATGAAGCAGTGCGTAAATATGGCACCTGATTTTGATGCTCTCTATTTTTTTTTTTTCCGCAGCAAATTAATGCGAAGCTAACGGGGAATAATGCGATATCATTCTGAACACGAAATTGCTTTTCTCCTCGTGTTGGGCGGTACTTCTCAGAGCTGTCGGATTGCCGCATTTCTTCATCATCGCTAGCGTATCCGTGAACTAATATTCGTGTCCGGAAACGTTTCAGCTTAATAACCTTCACAGAAGATTTCGGTATTATGAGCATCAGCTGTTCGTCCCATTAATCAATACAGTCCATTAGCATCCGTAACGTTGCGGATCTAATCCTTTCATGATGATCGCCACAAGTTCCAGGCGATAATAGCTTTAGCAGGAAATAAATTATTCTTCATAAGTCATGGGCATTTCAGTATATATGAAGCCTGGGCTCTGGCACCCGAATAGTACGACATCCTTGTGTGCAAAGGTCATTGACTCTCATACCCTCAAGATACGAAGCAGGCGAATGACTGTATCCAACCCGTTTAAAGACCAGACTCCCTTTTTCCTGTTGGTAAATTGAAGGTTAGATAAGGAACTCATTCAACAGGCTTTTATAATGCAACTGATTTCAGTCTCTCTCTCTCTCTCTCACACACACACACACACACACACACGGACTCCCGTTTTTATTTTTGCCAAGCAGAATCATATCTTTTACATACCTTTACATCTTATCATATTTTTTTTTTTTTTATAATTGGACCGTATTCTCCGGATGTTTAAATTCATTTCATCCTAACCCTATCTTACGACGCCTTTTCATTCAGCGAACTCTGATTACTAACCCTCGCTTTTATTTGGTAGTAATTCTCCTGCTCTTGATAAACTTTCTACATGTATACTTATGTTTTTAGTATTGCGTCATGATAGCGTTACGGTAACGCCTGCGTTTGCTACAAATAGCTCGGGGTTACATCGTCCCCCTCCTACCACTCCTTACTTGCGTGTTTGTTTTTTTTAAGTTAAATTAAGTCGTCATTCAATGACGTTCTCTTTCTCCTAACTTTTAAATAAACCAATCAGGTCATAGGCGCAGTCAGACAAATGGTCAACTGATTCAATTGTAATTGGTGGGTATACAAATGAAGAGATCCGCTGCACCGCAAACTCTTTAATATTTATTGCCGCTGTAATTTGGTTTCAAGTGGTAAAGACATGAAGGTGACAGTCTCGAACAATGGAAAAACTCATCGGCGAAATGCCTGAAAATAATCAAGCATTCGCTGTTTTTTCATGCTTAACAGTTATGACGAATCGTGTGGTCAGATCCTTCTTGCATAAACAATATGGCTTTTATGCATTTCAGTGTCATTAAAATATATAGAATTTTCTGTAATAAACTGGGCAACCTCCCTGAATTTTAGGAAGGGGGGAATAAATTAAGAGAAAACTACATTTAAATTTGTCTTCGGTGGTAACACGAAAACTGTACAAAATATAAAACAGAAAAAGCAGAAGCATTCATTTAGTTTGAGAGTGCGTCTGTTTATTTATATATATATATATATATATGAGTGGACTTGCAGAACACGAAGATCGCGTAAAAAATCACTGCACAAATTTTCAAGCGAAGCAGAAATCCTTTCATGAGCTTTATAAAATTTTAAATTCACGAAGATCTCTCCAGAAATGACATGATTTAAATTAAAATAAGTAATTCAATTCAAGTACCTAAATATTGTTTTCGATCTAATGGAAGACAGAAAAATGAATTGAGAAAAAAAAATTGCTTTATAATAATCAGCATTTAGACTGTTATTAGATCAGCTGCTACATAGCCAGGTGAAACAACTTTAGACCAGACAAAATGACGCTAACATGTTGATTGTAACTAACGATGGCATAAAAAAAAAACGCATCAATCGGGAATGATTTAATACAATCATGAATTTGTAAGATAAGATGTAACCTGTTCACTACAGGAATCCACAAAAACTGTAGGATACGAGGAGTCTTTATACAGCAGCAACAGCGCAATTAAGAAAGCTTCTTGGAAAGTGTTTACATCACCTTATTTTGTCATAAATGTTTCTTTTTGAATTCTACCCATGAGAAGCGAATCCATTGTAAGAGCATCGTGGGTGAGTTAACTGATAGAATCTGGAAAACCCTGCTCTACATACCAAACATGGGACTTTTTTTCCCCTCCAGCTCCATGTTTGGTCTGTAGAGACTCTTCAGACTTTTAATAAGTCGAGAAGTGATCTCACACCAGCAGATGACATTCATCTGACACGTAAAGAGTCGCAAGCATCCATACTCACTGTGAAGATTCCAATTCACGGCATGCTGGTTGGAGAGCGAGTCAACCAGGCCGGCAAGTTGAGGCTGTTCTGAGAGCAAAGCTAAAGGTGATACTATGCAGTACCCAAATAAAGTTAGTAATTACCTCGTCTAAACTTAGGAAGCTAAAAATTCTGAAGAAACTTAGTTTCAAGTGAATTGAGAATATGCATTTCCACCCGACCTTACCGAAATCTTTGCTGTCCGCAAAAAACAAATCTTTTTGTTTCAGCTTTAAGGTTGATAAACCTGTTATTACCTCTGTGTATGTCTCTCTCAGACAATGTACTTGAAATTATTAGACTGGTGGGTGCTACTAATGAGAGGTCTATTATGCTGCGCTGTTCTACACAAGACTCTACTGGGTCGTAGGCAGTTTGTCGCGCAGTCTGTTAATGTCCACTTTTTTAAGGGAGACTTAAAATGGCTACAACCGTGTTGTATTGTAGAGGAAAAAATTACAAATATGGGAAAAATTTTCCATTCCATAAAAATGCGCTCATTACATATTACGATATGATCAGCATAGGAGGAAAGCTCACTTTTGTATGTAATTCTCGTATGCGAATTCGTTTAAAACATATTGTATTTAATAAAAAAATCGCTCGATGACGATTGCGTTCGGTTGATATCCTTGCTCTGTCGCTCGAGGTATGGCTTTGTGCGGTGAGTTGGTTATTTTAAAACAGAAAATTTCTTCGCTGTAAAGGAGGCGGACTGTTCGAATGCAAGAGATTCGTAGCTATCAAAATGCTCTTAGGACTTCGAAAAGATATCTTATACTCTGTTTTGTCAAAAGCTTTTCTTTGTTTTTCTTTTTCTGAAATATATCATGTTTTCTTTGTCAACGGCTTTTCTTGATTCAACTTGTTTTCGTTTTGACTGTTCGTCACTGCCAAACTTATTCTGTAGTAAGAAGAATACGTTTTTGTTTTTCCGAAAATGACTGTTTTAGTTTATTGCGATTGGATTTCAGGCCTGCTGCTGACTGCACAAATTAATTGGAGTGAGCTTCTTCAGCATTGTAAGGAGTGTTTTGAGTTTATTCCAAACCCCACTGATGCAAGTCCATCTAAGCCAGAAGATCAGATTCGCTGTTTTTCAGTTCTTACAAGGAATGGCGGCAGAAGAGATTTCTGTATAGCTATTGGTGAGAGCACCACCAGCGGACTGTTTTAAGTGTGGTTATATTGCTCAGAAGACTGGCTTGGTACGCAGGACTTTATTCTGAGATCCACAGATATCATCACATACGTAATTTATAAATGCTTTTATAAATAGCATTAAAATGGTGGGAACTCTTTGTTTGCTTGCTAGTTATTCATTGACTCTCTTCGGATTTTAGGGAGGGGGGATAAATTAAGAGAAAACTACATTTAAATTTGTCTTCGGTTCGTAACACGACTGATTTTAATTTGACATCCTTCTTACTCATTGTTTCGTATACACAGTGCTTCGTGTATGCTAGTCGTTGTGCAATGATTTTCTTCTTTCTGCAAAGACTCACTTCCGTTATGTTATACAAAGCTATCTTTTCGCTACTGTCGTTGACTGGCTTGTAGCCTAATGCAGTCTCGTTTTGGTTATTTACATTTCGCCATTTCTCATGTTCTTTCTTTTGAGATAAAACTGTACAAACACGTGCTGCAACTTGGCTCTGAATACAGATTGATTCGGGTTATTGGCCAACTATGTTGAGAGTTGAACGCTGCAAATGCAAAACCGATCTATTGTCGAAAATGTGGGCTTTTTATTTTCGTCGAATAATAAGGCTTTTAATTGTTTCAAGTGTAGTTGCAGTTTGAGTTAATCCCGTAATCCAGAAATCTAGTACCATCATTTTCAAATTTCATTGCTTTTGAGCCAAGTTGTATAAAGCCAGAAAGTCTTCAGTTCAAATTAAGCAATACACTCAGTTAGCTTTGCAGTAGGAACCCTCCCTCCGATTCATATATTCGGCACGATAACAAAGTACCATCGTCACATGCAGCTATTATTAATGGGCACACCTATCTCCTGTGCGTAATCGAGAAACGTGGCGACGTAAGCCAATTTGACCGAAGGTAGATAGTTGGGACCTGGAAGGCAGGTGTCAGTATTTCGAAAAAAAAAATCCACTTGTTGGTTGCTTCAGTACTACTGTATCAGGGGTGTACTAGGACTGGATTAACGATGAACAGACATCCAGCAGAAGGACTCACACTGGTCATCCACGCGTGGTCGATCCTAGAAATGAGCGTCGAGTGTCATGATTGGTATCTTAGCAACAATGCGCAAGTCACACAACTCACTCACCAGAACAAGAGCAGGGAAGTTCGACGACCCATTTACATGCACCATGCGCCATACCTTGCTTCGCCTGTGGTTCCACAATCGGAGACCAACAAGGATACCTATGATGACGCCAGACATCACAAACAACGTTTCGCATGAGCCAAGGAACGTCGGCAATGGACCCTTGTTTGGTCCATTATCGACATTGGGTCCACGAATTCTGTCCAAAACCTGCATATTCTCCTTTTAAACACCCAGGACGTGCCAAACAAAAGATCCTCAAGACCATAACACCAACTCCACCGGCCTGTTGAGTCCCCATCTGTGCAACCAGGGGATAATACTTCATGCTATGTACGCCAAATGTGAACCCTGCCTTCAGCATAGTGCAGAATTCGTGTCTTTTTAAGTAGTACCAGCCAAGGCAGCTTTCGTGCCGAAGTTTAAATTCTCATAAACTCTGTGGTAAAATTCGATATTTTTTAAGTTTTATTTCATTTGGCTATAAAAAGATGATGGATTTTTAATATCACCATTATGTATTACCGTCGCTTTTGTTTCGTTATTTTGTTCACGGTTATCGATCCATGGTCATGATCTCAAAACAAAGGTTTGATTTCGGCAATAGGCTCTAAATTTTTATTTCGGACTCGAGATTTTGATGAAATGTTTGGTTGCGAGATTGTTTGGTTTTCCTGAGTTCATTATATCAGTGTCAAGGCTTAATTTCAAGGATCAAGCCAAAAAATGTGTTCATCGTAATCATGAAAAACTGAATCTTTCTTTGGACAAACAATCATTGACACAAGAAAGCGTTATCGTCTGGAGTTTACTAATACATTTGCCAAGCAGTAACTACTGGACAAATCGTACTGAAATTGATGCCAAGGTGTTCACTGTATTGGAAAACAAATAGCGAAGGTTGCTCAGGACGTCCGCATACTACAGGTAATAAGTAAATTTACAACTCTAGTTTCGAATTCCATTAGAAATATTTAGCACTTAATTTGGTGGATGACTGGAAAATGCTGAGCAGTGTATCGAATATTACACATTCCTTTTCATATAAAAAGTAATTATTTTAAGGTTTCCATTTAAAAAAATAAGCGTGTATTCATACTTTCCGGCTGAGACACACAATTCTCTTTTGATAATTTAAAATCATTTTTAGCTTAAGTAATTACAATAAGGGTTCATTGATATGTTTCATCGACGACCAGCTGGAATTGGATTTTTCATCCGGCAAAACAGTTAACTAGGTCAAGAAAACACATTAATTTACAGACAAAAAAATATTATTGGTGGTGGTGGGAGGTAGATGGCGTTGTGTGTTGATGGCAGGAGTGTCGTTGTGCAGTCAGAAGATTAAGTAGGAGACACGGTGAGTTATGCGCCCTCCCACGATGAGTCCTTGGAGGTGTCATATATTATTATTATTATTAATATAATAGTATAATAATAATAACTAGTCGTTTATGCACATCCCCTATTAGAAAATGTATATCCTTTCAGTGCGTATTATTTTGAAAAATTCTAGGCTTCTAGGGATATCCGTTAAGCACACGTGTGTGTGTAATGTGGCAACGATCAAGTAGCACATCCCACCTGTTTTCAAAATCACTCTTGGGAATTTTAACTAAGATCAATTTTAGCGTTCCAAGGATGGTTGGGAGAATGTTCTGTATAAAGCAAATATGTGAAATAGAGAACATTCTCCCAAAACGTCCTTTTAGAAAATGGAAGATTTTCGCTTTCGTATCTACTGAGAACTCATATGTTCCCGTCTGCTATGAGATTTCATGGATACTCGGCAGTCAATTCTTGTCTTATTTTTCCTCTTGGTACTTCGGGAGTCGTTGAAACTTTGTTGAAACGGCGAAATTTTAACCCAGACCACGTTCAGAATGAAAAAGTGCATTAGATAGGTTCGCTCTGTGACCTGTATGTTCTGCCAAACAGATCAGAGTTCTAGGAATTTAGGCAACGGACGTCTCTTGGGGGTTTTAGAAATCTCATGAAGAAATCTCGTCAAATTATAAGATTGCCCGCCTCCCTCTTTTTTTTTTATGGATGTTGTGTATTTACAAGCGAATTTATATACGCGGATTTTGTCCTCTCTTAAATTTTGGAGATGAGGACATCTTACAGAATAAAGTAGTGGTGGATTATAGTAGGTTCTATTTCCATCGGGAAATTCCAGTGGATTTCCTATTTAAATTCCCAAAACCGTGCCAAAGAGCAGAAATAATAATGCCTAATAGAATGCGGACAGGCCATCTTTAGATTCTTGGTGTGAACGTTACAACCTGCAAATCAACAACCTTGAGGAAAACGTTGGACAAAATGCAATTTGATTTCTAATGTTTCTGTTGTTTAGCAAACGTTCAGTAACGAGAACGAGTTTTATTAAAATAACAATAGAACCTAACAAGTTTTGGAAGTCAGTGGACTTACATACATCAACAGAGGTACAGAACTTGTATATCGTTTAGTACCCGTGTACATTATCAGACAACACTACAGGTACAGAACTTGTATACAAGTTCTGTACCTCCCGTGACGTAAGTTCGAAAACTTACGAAACTTGTCGGGCTTTATTGTTGTTAATACAAACTTATTCGCGTTATTAAACATGTGTTCTCCATACCGGAAGTGAAATGAACAAAAGTATTATAAATTATTTATTTAGCTTAATCCTTTATCCAAGTGTAAGCAAACAAATTTTGCACCTGAAGTATCTTCAGGACTGGGGAAACTCGTAGCAAAGGTGAACTAAGTTCTCATCACTTTCCTTAGTATCCCATAATTCAAAGCACATTTCCTTGTGGACACGTATACTGCTATGCATTATGGGAAAGGTCG
The DNA here is from genome assembly GCF_054136105.1 of Typopeltis vanoorti. NCBI lineage: Eukaryota > Metazoa > Arthropoda > Arachnida > Uropygi > Thelyphonidae > Typopeltis > Typopeltis vanoorti. Next base: position 6,179,736 of record NC_143552.1, on the reverse strand, counting down.
CTACCCAGACCAGTTTCGACCTTTATTGAGGTCTCTTCAGTGGGAGCTAGACCCAGAGGTGATACCAAGGTTGAAGCAATGCAGAACTGATATTTCCATATGCCAGTTACCGAAAGGTGTCTCACATTATTATTATATTACTCTGGATTAGAGTAAGATGTTGGAAGTTTTTTCCCATTTGGTTAGACTATAAATTATATATTTAATTTAATCCTTTATCCAATTGTAAGCAAACAGAGTTTGCGGCTGAAGTATCTTCAGGACTGGGGCAACTCGTGGCAAAGGTGGACTAAGTTCTCATCACTTTCCTTAGTATCCCATAAGCAAAGCGCATGTTTTGGCAACTGCTTCAACCTTGTTATCACCTCTGGGTCTGGCTCCCACTGAAGAGACCTCAATAAAGGTCGAAACCGGACTGGGTAGCGACTTCCCACAATGCATAGCAGTATATGTGTCCACAAGGAGATGTGCTTTGAATTATGGGATACTAAGAAAAGTGATGAGAACTCATTCCACCTTTGCTACGAGTTGCCCCAGTCCTGAAAATACTCCAGGCGCAAACTTTGTTTGCTTACACTTGGATAAAGGATTAAACTAAATTTATTATAGTCTAACCAAGTGGAAAAAAACTTCGAACAACAGTATTATTCACTTGCAACTTGTTAAACAAAAATCAATGGCTGTTGATTTGGTAGTCAATAAATTTTCATTCGGTTGGCTAAATGTCTTCCATTATTTTATATAATTACATCTATAAAATAACTTTAACCAGCCAAAGGAAACTGTTCTCTCTCTTCGAGAAGAAGGACGGTGTTTTAAACAAGAAAAATAACCAATTTCCGCTTTCTTTGTATAATGGTTATTAAGAACCTTCGTGCTGTAGCGATATGAGGTGAGATTACGTATTGGGGATGTGATGGTCGGGCTGAGAAACAGAGGAGTTCATATTTGCACGTGTACTTTGCGAAAACCTGCAACAAGGACAGATAAGGTGAGAGAGTGCATTTCTTTACAATAGGTAATTTTTCTTGTTTCCTTATTTCTTGACTTGTAGCAACACAGAATCACTTGATATTGCATACGCACATGATGTCATGCTTAGATTACTGTCGAGGTCTTCTGTCTACCCCCCCGCGCATTTTTTTTTTTTTGTAAATCTTGGTTAGTAGGTTATGAGTGATTTCGTCATTCTGTTTCTCAACAGAGCTTATCGCAAACCGATAAGTTTGTTTCTTGTTAATTCGTTCCAGCAACATTTTCAAACATGTTGCAATATATTTTATAAACTAAACGTCAAAAATAGTATATATTTAATTAGTAATAATATAATAATGCGCTTTTATCATTTGGCTCGCTTTGGCAATTCGCTAACACAAGATTGAGAGCCTTCAGCAGATTGGTACGATGGCGGACTAATGTGGGTTACATAAGCTAGGAACCCAACTCTGGTGGAGAAGCATTATTTTTCAGCGGTCCAATAAGCAAGGTCCTGCTCTTCCACCGGACGATCAAATCCCCCCTAAGACATGAATAAGAATTCATACGGCAGTGGGATTCGAATTCTGCATAGATATGAAAGTGGAGGAAGATCCGCTGTGCCATCCAAGCGACGGCTATTCTTTACAGAATCGTCGATAGAACTCAACCATTCACTTCTCTTCCTTTCTTATCCCTGTAATTGTCGACCTTCCAGTTGTTTTTCAAAGATGGCGAAAATAATCAACTATACTCTGCATGATTCCAATCATTGTAACCCTACTAATGTGATTTGTACTGCGGGACCTGAACGAGTCCTTAGCTTTATATTTTACCTTGAAATCGCCCATTAAATGACAAAAGTGGTCTCGAGGCAACGAACAAGATATTTTATATTACTAAATATCACGTGGTGAGTTTTTAACTTTGTAACGAAATATCCTAATAAGTTTCACCACTTTACGAAGCGCAACTTGCTGTGAGAGAATGCCTTGAATTTAACTTTCTCTCAAAATCAGAGCACAAAATCGATTCATTAATCGACTGTTGCTTTATAAAAAATTCGAGGACGCAAGCTTTGCGGAACACTTTTGTCTGTGGTACACTGTATAGCTCTTTTTTTTAAGCATATGGATAATGCTGAGTTTTTTGGGATATGTGGTGAGACGAGTCGAAATGGAGGTAGCGTCCAGTGTTGGTAGGTTTTCTATATACTGACAAGTTGATGCTATTGTCAGTTTGTTTCTTAATAAGGACGTCTAGGAATGGAAGTTTATTATCTTTTTCTAGTTCCAATGTAAAATTGATAGTGTTGTGGAACCTATAGCGACCATTCAAAAGTTTATAAGATCCCCGAAAGCTAGCCATCCTTACTACAAATATTATGGAGTTTACAGCATACCTTGTTCATGCGGCATCAATTACATCGGACAGACATCTAGAAGTTTTGAAACAAGAAAGAAAGAACACATAGGCTATGTGAGGAATAACAGACAAGATATATCAGGACTTTCTTCCCACTTTGCATCTACCAACCATAATATTGAATGGGATATGAGTCATATGCCCTACATGGAAGAGAACTACCATTCCAGAACATTCAAAGAAGCCGCTACAGTCGCGCTCGTTCAACAGGTAACTTAAATAAGAATCAAGGCCTAATCCTACCAGATATATGGAAAACTCTAATCAGATCATTTCACCAAAAGGAAATGAACTTTCATGAAAATTACAATAATATCTCAACAAATAAAACGTTGGACTTGCGACACGCGTATTGTATCACGCACAGTGATAACTTTATATAATTTTTAGAATTGTCGGTTAGTTTCCTAGTTTTTGTTACTTTCCATGGCTTAGCAGTGTATCCCTGAAAATGTTGACAGATATTAGTCAGTGAAACATGTCGGATATTAAACAATTATTTACTTGACTAACATACCGAATTAAGTCTTTAATTTATTAATAGATGATCATGTTTTTTCTCCAAAATATTGGAGAAAAAATCTGGCTATTAATTTAAAAATCTGGCTATTTTTAAATAATACTACATCGAACCATAAGTTGTGCTTAATCGTCTTGCACACAATCACAAAATGCTGCTTGCTGAACTCGGAAAAGTAACTGTACAGCATCTGCACGATTCCCCAGGACTTTGATTATGCATCATTTTTAATATAAAAAGCCATCACAGTGTAAACCGCTTTCCATTACGGACACGCCTTAAAAATTAGGCAACATTATATTATAATTAAATGTGAGCATTACACACTTTATGTACAATGAACTCAACAATCAGAACCGATGCTAAACGAGTTTTGAAAATAATTGAGTCGATAGAACTCGGCACAGGCATAATTCCACAGAGAAAAAATCAGTTAGGTTTCTACTTAGCATCCTGGTAATACAATGTACTAAGCAGGAATAGAGTATCTCTCTCTCTCTCTTGCAGTAAAGTACAAGCTTGTGACTTGACCGACAGCGACTGATACATCTGAAGGCAAATTGATTCTCGAAGTAAACATTATGGTTTACGTGATGTACAAGGAGAACAAATCATTAGTTCCCCCTGATCCTAAGGTTAGATTGTCACTGAAGTGTAACTCGTTACACTTCGCTGAAAACATTTCTTGTAAACCAAAATTTCGTATCTTTCTTGCAACTTTCATGTCTGATGTCGCAATGAGGACACGAAGAAGAGATTGAAGAACTTTGGCATTATTAAAAAAAAAAATGACAGTTTGTGTAGAGGAGATCGACCAATTTCAAAAATTTAAAGCGCAAGGGTGATTATGCAAACTAACAGTGGTTAGTGCAATGACTTTTCCTTTCATTTCTATTCGTTTCATTACCGAACATTAAAATAACGTCCAGCAAATTTCCTTTCGTGGCTCGTCACATTTGAGGAGCTTTCATGGATGAAGTTCGAAACACGCGGGCTCTCGTGGCGGCAGCAGTTACACCTTTTTCAATGCTTACTTGACGTCCTTGGGCTGTTGAGGTCAGTCCGTTCCTCAGAAGAATGCTGGGTCAAAATTCTTTTTTCAGATGAATGCGAACCTTTAAGAATGAGGCGTCTCAAACAACAAAAAGCTTTCTTTTGAGGAGGCGGCGATTTTTTAAATTTTTTTTTATCATTTTGGGGGTGTCGAACTTTATGCGTTTCTCCGATTGGAACGTGTATTATAACTTCGGTTAATTGAAAAAAGAAAGTGTTGAGGCTAACGGTTTTTGCGTTCGCTTTAAAGGTCTTCTCACTCTCTTGTAGCCAGACTAATAGTTTTTTCCTTGACCATGACCTTAAATTGTTTGTGTTACGGAGGAAGTAGGCGTGCCAGACTGTTTACTTGTCTCCATGCCGAGCACGTTTGATGACCCACATAGTGATCGAATGCTGATATGCGAGTTAAGTCTTCCATTGTCAAGCATTGCGTGCTTCTCGTGGCTTTTCACTTACATTGTTGTTTATGTGGTCGTACACTCAAGCGTTTATTGCTATCTTGAATTTAAACTAAAATCTTAGCAGTAGAAAAGAAAACAATGCTGTAGTTTAATTTGACAGAAAGCAAATATACATTCGAAATTGCCATAGATAAGAGTGATTTTGAAAGAATACAAGTCATTCGAAAGATTAAAAAAATAATAAATACATAATAAAGCACTTGTTAGTTGATAGATACTCATCAAAGTGGATATTCCAAGCACCATCTAAATGTTGATTCATTCTCCCAACAGCCAATTGTTATTTGGTAGGTTTTAAA